>NC_058135.1:131863989-131949381 GCF_016433145.1 Gracilinanus agilis
AAGGAAGGAAGGAAGGAAGGAAGGAAGGAAGGAAGGCTTGACTTTGAAAAGAGATAGATGTATTATGAGACAGAAGTAGGAAAGAAGTACATTCTAGTCATGGCAATGACCTGCTGAGCAATTTGTGCTGTACTACAGAGTGCAGGAAAGAGAGTAGTGTATAATGAGATGGCAAATATAGGTTGGGATCAGGCTGTAGAGTCCCAAACAGACCAATTTGATCTCAGAAATAATAAGGAGCTTCTAGAGTTTAATGAATAGGACAGTGGCAAAATCATATCTGAGCTTTAGGGAAATCACTTTGTCAATTGTGTAGACAATGGCTCAGAGGAGAGGGAGACTTGAGGTCATGATTAATAGTAGTAATAGGATTAGAAAACAGGAGGCCACTGCAGTGGAGTACTGATGGTTAGAGTTAAGTATATAACAGGGAATGGAGGGGATGAGAGAAATGTTGGGTGTAGCACAAAATTTGGCAACTAATTGGATATGTGAAGTGAGGTAGAGAGATGAGCTAAGGATAATGTCAAGTTGATGTACCCGGGGATCTGAAAGAATGGAGGTTCTTTTAGAAACTGGGATTTTTGGAAGAGGAGTAGATTGGGAAAGGAGATAAAGAAAATGAACAATATCAAATCGAAAAGCTCCATGACTGTCAAATTTTGCTGGCTCAAAAGGTAACAGAGAAATGGATGATGGGCACAAGGGGGCTACAGTACATTATCAACAATCAAATATATAGGAAGTGGAATAAAATATATCATCCAGGAAATATCATATGAAAAGTAGGTGAACTAGTCATATAGAATGAGAAATAACTGAGGAATAGCTATAATACCACATCAGTGCTCCCTCTCTACCCCTAAAGAAATGTAAAGACATATAGGAAATCTTCTAGTGTATTAAATAGATTTATGGGGAAGTTTGGACAAGAATTTCCAAAGATAAGATAACATATAAAAGCTGCTAAATGCTCTATTGGAGGGCATACTTATACCAATGATATCTTGGATGAATTTGAATAAATATGACTGCCCTTGATAATCAGAATCACTTAATTACAGAATTTTAGAATCTGAAGGGACTTCAGGGGTAATTGAATCCATTCCATACTTAAAAAAGAGTCTTCAATATAATATACTCAAGAAATAGTGATCCAGTCTCTGTTTGAAGACCTCAAACCCAACAGAACCTACTATATCTTATGGTAGCCCATTCCACTTTTGGAAAGTTTCAATTGTTACTCTGTGTGTATTTGTATGTCTATGTCTATGTGCACATGTCATGTGTATGTGTGTTTTTTCTTACCTCAGAACTAAATTTATCTTTTTAAAATTTCTATTCATTGTTCCTGGTTCTGTACTTTTGGGTCAAAGCAGACCCAAGATAATCCTTCTATATGACAACCCT
This sequence comes from Gracilinanus agilis, assembly GCF_016433145.1. Lineage (NCBI taxonomy): Eukaryota > Metazoa > Chordata > Mammalia > Didelphimorphia > Didelphidae > Gracilinanus > Gracilinanus agilis. Next base: position 131,865,400 of record NC_058135.1, read on the forward strand.
TTAAATCCTTAATCCTATCAACCCCCATCCCTTCCCCAGGCCCTCTCTGCTCTAAACCAAATATCACTAATCCTTATATGATATGGATTCAAGGTTTTGGACTATATTAGTCACTCTCCCCTGAATAGCCTCCAATTTATCTATGTCCATCTTAAAATCTTCCCAGAGCTGAACCCAGTACTCCAGGGGATGACTGAGCATCACTGAATACCTATAGAGAGATTATCCCCTCTAATGCAGCCCAAGACAATATTAGCATTTTGGGTTGTCTCACTTTTATATACTGACTAAAATTAAACTTGAAATTCCCTTAAACTCCCAAAAGTCTTGCAAAGAAACTGCTATCTAACCATACTTTCCCTACCCCTATTTGTAAAACTGATTTTTCAAACCTATGCAAGATTTTCCTTTTTTTTTTTCTTTGAATTTTTTTTTTTAATTCTTACTCTCCATCTTGGAATCAGCACTATGTATTTGGTACCAAGACAGAAGAGGGATAAGGGATATGTAATGGGGATGAAGTGACTCACCCAGGGTCACACAGCTGTTGAAGACCAGATTTGAACTCAGGATCCCCATCTCTAGTCCTGACTCTCAATCTACTGAGCCACCTACCTGTCTCCTATTGAATTTCATGTAATTAAATTTAGTCCAAATGGCATAATTTTCCAGAATCATTTTGGATCCTGACTCTTCTGCAGTATACTCACTCTTCCTCCTAACTTTGTGTCTTCTGCAAATTTAATAAAAATGCCATCTATGCTTCTAAGCCAGAAGCTCCTTTTCTTTATGCCGAGGGCACCATTAGCAATCTGGCGAAGCCTGTGGACCCCTCAGAATACTGTCTGAAATGTATAAGAGAAAATAATAGGCTTATGAAGGAAACTAGTAATATTGATATAAAGATGTATTCTTTTCCATCCAAATGCACAAACCTCCAGAAATCTATCCCCAGGTTAGGTTAAGAACTTCTAATCTAAGTGATTGATAAAAAGAATAAGTAGCATAGAGATGGGCATAGAGCCTTGGGCCACTCCACTGGAGATCCCCTGCCAAGGTAACATGGAAATATTAAACTCCTCTTTGAGTCTGGCCATTCTACAAGCTCTGAATCTATTTATATTATTACCTAGTCCACATCTCTCCAGATTTTGCATGAGAATAAAATGAGAAATTTCATCAAATGCCATGGTAAAGTATAGGTTAAATATTTCCTTCAAATAGCATTTTCTTCATCTACCAGCTTTGTTTCCTGGTCAGCCACTGCCTGTTCTTAATGACACCATATTAGTTGTTCGTTATCCTTGCTCCCATTGTTAGATTCTCTCTAGTCACCACTTTGGGCAGCTAATGGATAGAGTGCTGGGCCTAGAGGCAGGAAGACTCTTCTTCCTGAGTTCAAATCTGGCCTCAGACACTTTCTTAACTATGTGATCCCAGACAAGTCACTTACCCCCTATTGCCTTAGTTTCCTCATCCATAAAATGAGCTAGAGAAAGAAATGACCACCTACTCCAGTATCTTTGCCAAGAAAATCCCAAATGAGGTCATGAAGAGTTGGATGAGATTGGAAAAAAACAAAGCCACCTCTTTGTGCTTGAACTTGCCCAGGAATGGAAGCCATTTTCACAGGTCTATGATTTACTGACTCTATTCTCTTCCCTTTTTTAAAAAAATATATTTGCTCTTCTTCACTCCTAAGGCACCTCTCTCCTTAAAATTTGGTAGGAATTCAGTAATAGTTAAGTTAATTGAAATCCCTTATTGGTGCCAGGCTTGTGATCTATTCTCCAAATTCCTTGTCTATTTCCTCTTTCTGTGTAAATGGTTTAGAGTATATTCTGATAACAAAATTTCTCCTATTTTTAGTTTCGTTGATTTTTACTCAAATCATCCTGTATGCTTCCCCCTCTAGTTTTTCTTTTTTTATTTCCTTATATTAGATATCTTCTTAAATTTTTTGAAGCTATATCTATCCAAAGCCATATTCATCATGGGCTTTATCCCAGCAAGTATCTATGATACCTCTAAGATCAAATTTGCCAACTTGTGTTAAGGTTTCCATGTCCTCTTCTTTCTTCACTAAGCTTTAGATGCATAGCATTGCCATGGAGTTTGCAACTGACTATTGGGGTGGTGGGAGATATTGTCCCCTATGAACTTATGGGTATCTCATTTGCTATTCTTCTTCCTCTATTGTTGCTACTTTCTATGGTATCAAATTTGGTGAATATGCATAAAGTTTTGTTCCTTTTAAATCTCTTTAAATATTTTTTAAAGTTATTTTGGTTAGATTTTCAAGACACTACTTAAATATATTCTTGTCAGATTTTTCAGATGCACTCATTCCCTATCCAAGAGTCTGCCATTACAATATTTGAAGGAACATTCCAGAAATCCAAATACCATTTTCAGATAACACCTTCTTAGCCAGCTGTTCTTTTCACAAATCTATTTTTCTCTCCTGCATCTCTTGTCTTCAGAGAGGAAGAAGTGAGGAAATTACAACCTGAGCCCTTATGTTCTTCAATTTCTTGCCCAAGACTTCATAATCTTTGGCAGTACTTCTTGAGTTGCTTCTTGCAGTATCATTTGTATTCATGCGAATTACCAAAAGTAGATAGTAGACATCTGTTTTGACAAGACCCTGGGAGGGCACTTCCTATGTCTTCAATACATGCCTAGGAAAGAACAGAGCTTTCTTTTGTTCTTAGCAGGTCAGTAAATAATGGCTTCAGTATCCCTCATCAAGGAATTATCCATCTTCCCTGCTGTTCTTCCATTGACTTTGACAGGATAGCTTCAGGAATTTCTTTTTCCATTCCTTATAAAATAAGTAGCTGCTTTCTCCTCAGAACATCCTGGTCTTTCCTCTTTAGGAATGGTCTCAGATTTTTTTTTCAAGTTCCACATTGCATAGTTTTTTCCCTTTTCTTCCTCCTCTTGGAGATGTCTCCTCTAACCTCCCGACAGACCTCTCTTTTCCCCTCTACCTTTTCAGAACTCTTCTTTTCCCATTATTTGGGTTTTTTTTGTTTGTTTTATTTATTTGCTTGCTTTTGAGGAACCTATCATTGTCCCAGGTACCCTGGAGTGTGTGGAGAATTCCTTTGAGTTCCTCCATTTTCTCTTCTAAGAGGAAGATTGGAACCTAGGTAGCAGTCACTTCTTGGCACCATGCAGACTGAGATTCAGAGCCCTGGTTTTTTACATTTCTGGTGGTTGTTTACACCTCCCTTCTGAAGCACCTTTTAAGATCCTTTTAACAGTCTCTTATCACATCTCAAGAACTTGACAATGACATCTAACTTCCTTTCCTTTGTCTCAACAACACTTTTAACAGACTTGCCCTAAACCTTGTTCTTGCTAAACTAATTTGTTTCACTAATTTCTCTTACATGCTCATTTGTTTTACTCACTTTTTCTTGCTTAGCTCCTTTTTTTTTTTCTTGCAGCCTCCCCCCTTTTCTGCTCCAGCTGTTCAGATTTTCTTCCTTCAGATTGATTCCTCCATTAGATAGAATCCTTCTTCTTTTCCTTTTTCTTTTTCTTTTAAATCTTACCTTCTGTATTTGAATCAATACTGTGTCAGTTCCAAGGCAGAAGAGTGGTAAGGACTAGGCAAAATGGGTGTTAAGTGACTTCTCCCAGGACCACACAGCTAAGAAGTGTTTGGAGACATATTTGAACTCATCTCTAGGCCTGGCTCTTTATCCACTGAGTTACCTAGGTGCCCCTGGAATCCTTTTTCTTCATCCCAATTCTTTTTCTCAAATTCTCTCAAATTTTTCCACATTTTTTCTCCCCTAAACTAAATCTCACAGTCTTTCCTTAACTCTTCTCTGAGTCTGGCTCCTGCAAACCTTTTCTCACAATAAAGCAAACCAATCAAGCAATAAGCATTTTTTTATCTTTATTTTATTTTATTTATTTTTAAAATTTTTATTCTCTAGAAAATTTTTCGATGGTTACATGATTCATGTTCTTCCCCCCACCACCAGCCAATGCACATTTCCACTGGTTTTTACATGTGTCATTGATCAAGATCTATTTCCATATTATTGATAGTTGTACTGGGATGATCACTTAGAGCAGGGGTCAGCAACGTATGGCTCTTTCTGCAGGAGCCATAAAGTCAATTTTTTTTAAGGTGCTGTTACAGGAGCGCGCACTGTTACAGGAGCATGCACTGTGAGCACTGTACAGCTCTCACGAAATTACATTTTAAAAAATGTGGCGTTTGTGGCTCTCACAGCCAAAAAGGTTGCCGATCCCTGACTTAGAGACTACATCCCAAATCGCATGTGTTCAAGTAGTTCTTTTTCTTCTGTGTTTCCTCTCCTACAGTTCTTCCTCTGACTGTGGATAGCATTCTTTCTCATAAGTCCCTCGGAATTGTCCTGGATCATTGCATTGCTCCTAGTAGAGAAGTTCATTACACTTGATTTTACCACAGTGTATCAGTCTCTGTGTACAATGTTCTCCTGGTTCTGCTTCTTTCACTCTGCATCAATTCCTGAAGGTTGTTCCAATTCACATGAAATTTGTCCAGTTCATTATTCCTTTGAGCTGTGTTACTTGGAATTCAGGGGGGTCCCATTTAAAAGTATTTTACAAACTTCCTGTGGACATGTGGGGGACTTTGAGACTACATTTTTCGTGATCCAATGAGTTTCCAGTTTCTGACGTGATGACGTCAAACAACAGCAACCAAAGTAGAGAGCAACTTAAATTTAGGGGTGGAGCTGAGGCTTGCTCTCTCTGGCGTACAAGACTGACAAGATGGAAGAAGGTACTGGAGTGGGATTTTTTAAATAGCCAGGTGCGTGGTCTGATTTATTCTATCAAAATGGGCCCAAATAAAATATTAGTTTTCCTCATAATATCAGTCTTTATCATTTTTAATCCTTACATTTTTGGCAACCAGAAGTTTGGAATTTGGACTCTCAGTTTTTCAGATAGCCTACCAAGAACATTTAGAATCCTTCCCAGAGCCTCAGACACGCTCCTTTTCCATCACCAGCAGATCCCAAATTTGTTCAGCCATTCTCCAATTGAAGTGCATCACCTTGTTTTCCAGTTTTTTGCCTCTACAAAGAGTGCAGCTATAAATATTTTTATACGTGTCTTTTTCCCTATGATCTCTTTGGGGTATAAACCCAACAGTGGTATGGCTGGATCAAAGGTTAGACAGTCTTTTAAAGCCCTTTGGGCATAGTTCTAAATTGCCATCCAGAATGGTTGGATCAATTCACAACTCCACCAGCAATGCATCAGTGTCCCAATTTTACCACATTCCCTCCAACATTCACCACTTTCCTTTGCTGTTATGTTAACGAATCTGCTGTGTGAGGTTTTTTATTGTCAGAGTTGTTTTAATTTTCATTTCTCTAATTATAAGAGATTTAGAACACTTTCTCATGTGCTTATTGATAATTTTGATATCTTTCTCTGAAAATTGTCTATTCGTGTCCCTTGCCCATTTATCATTTGGGGAATGGCTTATTTGTTGTACAATTGATTTAGCTCCTTATATATTTGAGTAATTAGATCTTTGTCAGAGTTTTTTTGTTACAAAGATTTTTTTCAAAATTTGTTGCTTCCCTTCTAATTTTGGTTACATTAATTTTGTTTGTACAAAAACTTTAATTTAATGTAATCAAAATTATTTATTTTACATTTTGTAATTTTTGTAATTGTAACTCTTGCTTGGTTTTAAAATCTTTCCTTTCCCAGAGATCTGACAAGTATACTATTCTGTGTTTGATAATTTACTTATAGTTTCCTTCTTTATGTTCAAGTCATTCACCCATTCTGAATTTATCTTGGTATAGGATGTGAGATGTTGATCTAGACCAAATCTCTCCCATACTATTTTCCAATTTTCCCAGCAGTTTTTGTCAAATAGTGAATTTTTGTTCCAAAAGCTGGGCTCTTTGAATTTATCATAGACTGTCTTGCTGAGGTCATTTATTCTGAGTCTATTCCTCCCTTTTGTCTCTTAGCCAGTATCATATCATTTTGATGACCACTGCTTTATAGTATAGTCTAATATCTGGTACTGCTAGGCCACCTTCCTTCACATTTTTTTTCATTATATCCCATGATATTCTTGATCTTTTGTTCTTCCAAATAAACTTTGTTATAGTTTTTTTTCTAATTCAGTAAAAAAGTTTTTTGGTAGTTTAATAGGTATGGCACTAAATAGGTAAATTAATTTGGGTAGAATGGTCATTTTTAGTATGTTAGCTCATCCTACCCAAGAGCAATCATTGTTTTTCTAATTGTTTAGATCTAGTTTTAATTGTTTGGAAAGTGTTTTGTAGTTGTTTTCGTATAATTCCTGTGTTTGTTTTGGTAGATAGATTCCAAAGTATTTTATATTGTCTAGTGTGATTTTAAATGGTGTTTCTCTTTCTACCTCTTGCTCCTGTGATGTGTTGGATATAGAAATGCTGATGATTTATGTGCATTTGTTTTGTATCCTGCGACTTTGCTAAAGTTGTTGATTATTTCTACTAACTTTTTAGTTGATTCTCTAGGATTTTTTAAGTAGACCATCATATCATCTACAAAGAGTGATAGCTTGGCCTCCTTATTGCCTATTTTAATACCTTCAATTTCTTTTTCTTCTATAATTGCTACTGCTAGTGTTTCTAGTACTATGTTAAATAATAGAGGTGATAATGGGCATCCTTGCTTCACTCTTGATCTTATTGGGAAGGCTTCTAATTTATCCCCATTGCAGATGATGCTTGTTGATGGTTTTAGATATATACTGTTTATTACTTTTAGTAAAGGTCCTTCTATTCCTATACTTTTCAGGGTTTTCAATAGGAATGGGTGCTGTATTTTGTCAAAGGCTTTTTCAGCATCTATTGAGATAATCATGTGATTTTTGTTTGTTAGCTTATTGATAAGGTCAATTATACGGATGGTTTTCCTAATATTGAATCATCCTTGCATTCCTGGTATAAATCCCACCTGATCATAGTGAATAATCCTCATGATCACTTGCTAGAGTCTGTTTGCTAGTATTCTGTTTAAGATTTTTGCATCTATGTTCATTAAGGAGATTGATCTGTAGTTTTCTTTCTCTGAACAAGCATGTTTAAAGTGTCTGCTCCATTCTAGGTGCTGTGCTATGCCTTGGGGAGAAGGATACAAAGATCAAAATCAAACGGTCTCTGAATCATTTTTTTGTTCAGTCATTTCAATCATATCTGCCTTTGGGACCTCATTTGGCATCTTCTTGGCAAAAATAACTGGAATGGTTTGACATTTCCTTCTCTAGCTCATTTTACAGATGAGGAGACTGAGGCAGACAGGGTTAAGTGACTTACCCAGGATGCCATAACAAATGTCTGAGGTGATTTGAACTCATGTCTTCCTAACTCCAGGGCCCATATTCTATTCACTACATCACCTAGCTACCCACAGAAACATAAGATTACAGAACTGGAGGGTTAGAAGAGGCTTTACAGTCCATCTACTTCAACCCTTATACAAAAGGAATCCCCACTCTAGCATACATACAGTGGATAGAGCCCCAGACCCAAGATCAGGAAAACCTGCCTTTATATTACTACTACCTCTGATACTTAGTAGATGTTAGTCACTTAACCTCATAGCCTCAGTTTTCTTATCTGTAAAATGGCAGTAATAAAGTCATTTGTCTTGCAGGGTTGTTGTGAACATTAAATAGTTAATATATGTGAAGTGCTTTGCAGACTTTAAAGGGCTATAAATGGGGCAGCTAGGTGACACATGCATAGAGCACTGGGCCTAGAGTCAGGAAGATCTGAGTTCAAATCTGGCTATAGATACTAATGGGGGCAGCTAGGTGGCTCAATGGAGAGAAAGCCAGTTCTGGAGTCAGGAGGTCCTGGGTTCAAATGGAGCCTCAGACACTTCCTAACGAGAAGATAACACTTCCTGTGTACCTACATCTCTAACTACAGATTATAGACAGGCCAGGGATGCCCAAATGGTAGAATATGGGTCTAATTGCCTGGGGGAAATTTCTGTTGTTACATTGCAATGTGTGTATCATGAAGATGGATCCTTAGCAAAGAATCTGTGAGTTACAATGGCCATGCTACTGCCTAGCCCTAGGAGTCCTGGGTTCAAATCCAAGACCTTGCACTCATATCCTGTGCTGCCAGGGGCAACATGTTTGCCTTCCACAAGCCTCTTTTTCCTTATCTGAAAAAGAAAGGGGAAATGAATAAGCATGTCCTAAGCTCTTATTATTTGCCAGGCACTACACTAAGTGTTTTACCAATATTATCTCACTTGAGCCTTGGGAGGGAGATGAAAGGAAACTCTGTTCCACTTGGGAACTGTGAGGAAAGAATCAAGGAGGATCTTATGATCCTGTCAATAAGAAACAGACTCAGTAAATATCTATAAATCAACAGAATGATGGACTTTCTAATCTCCTTCTTTAAAATCTCTCTAATCTCAATCATTAAAAGGGTGACCCTGGGCAAGTCATTTAACTCCCATTGCCTATCCCTCACCACTCTTCTGCCTTGGAACCAACACTTAGTATGGATTCTAACATGGAAGGTAAAGGTTTTAAAATATATATATAAATGCTAATCATTATACCAGGCAACCAGTCATCCATCCTAGTAAGGACAACCCACAAGCTATGGGAGCAGTCCATTACCCCTTTGGAGAGCTCTTCTTGTTAGGAAGTCTGTCCTGCAGGGTATGAAGTCTAAATTGGTCTCTTTGCAACATTCACTCGGGTGATCCTGGGACTAAACAGATCAAATCTAATCCTTCCTCCAAAGTCCAAGTGCTTCAAGGCAGCAATCACATTGCTGCTGATCTCCCCTAGTTCTTTCAAAATATTGTCCAGTGGAACTCTGAGGCATCCTTGTCCAAATCCCACACTACAGAGGAGTCTTGGGTCTGCAAGCAAGGCTTTATCTCCCTTCTCAAGGATCTAAGGATCTCTCTGAAGAGCCAGAGTCATTCTCTAATGCCACTGTCTCAAGTGCTCTCCAATTCCAGATCATACAACCCATTCAGCCTTAAGTAGTTTTTAGGGGGAAAATGGTACAATAAAAAACAATTGGCATGAAATATCCCCCTAAAAGTCTATGACACATTTTCCCACAAATACATACAGAGTCTGGGGAAAGTGGGCTCACACCTAGAAAGCACCTGTCCCAAAGAGGGATCTCCTAACTCCTGACTGCTGGAAGTCTTTTTCACCTATTCATGAGGTGCTCAAAAGTTTCTCCTTCAATAAAGTGTAGTTCTAGGACATAGATGAGAAGTCTAATGTCCTTGAGACCCTTTGTGTGATCATCTTCTAGCCAAGGAGGGAGAGTAGAAGGTCTAGGTTGAGACTAGAGCCAACGCCTCTCCTCCCTACCCTTCTGCCCCAAAAGGTTCTTGTCCAGGTGATTCAGCCAGAATTCCATGTTTGCTCCAATTTCTGGAATCACTCCCTTCTCAGTTCACTTGGTAATTTGTAGACAATCCCTGGAATGGGACCAAATTTCTTTGTCCTTTGTGAACTCTGTTTCTGGGCAATATGATTCTAGTTTCAAGTTCTTTTTGCATTTAATCTAAAAGCTATGATTGATCAACTGATTGATTGAATATCTTCTCATTTACTTTTGGGAGAGAGAGAGAGATGACTTGATTGAGTAAACATCAATCCACTCCACCCTTACAAATGGATTCTTATGTCACATGAACTCAAGGCCATTCTTCATCTGGTTGCCATCCTCTGGCCACTAGCCAGCTTATCAACATCCTCCTAAATGATGGAACCCAGTAGTGAACAAAATACTTGAGATGGGATCAAATTCTTCTCTATTCCTGGAAACGATATCTCTTCAATGCCACATTAGCTTTTCTGGCTGCTATGTCACAATAAATGCGCAGATTTTTTTTTCCCCAAATGATTGTTGTCTAACTATACTTTGTGAAGTTGGTTTCAAAGTATAAGGCTTTACATTTATCCTTAATGAATTTAGGCTTAATAGAGTCATCCCAGTGATCTAGACCACGAGAACCCTCTTGGATCCTATGTCAGCTCAGGGATCTTAAAAGGTGAAAGGCAGCACCTCTGGCACTGGTTGTGTGATGCTAAGCAAATTACTTAATTTCTCAGTGTTCCAACTACCTCTTTAAAACTACAGAAAACAGGGGGCAGCTGGATAGCTTAGGTTCAAATCTGGCCTCAGACACTTCCTAGCTGTATGACCTGAGAAAATCACTTAGCCCCCATTGCCTAGCCCTTAATACTTCTGCCTTGGGAACCAAAACACAGTATTGATTCTAAGATGGAAGGTAAGAGTTTTTTAAAAAACAACTACAGAAAACAACATTGGCAATACAGGGACATTCTGCAGAGCCACCTTCCTCTCAATGTCTCTAGCTTTCCAGGTATTTCTTTCTCCCCACTGGAGTCAGCTTAGAAAATGTCCAGCTATCTCTCAAAGAATGTCTGAACTCCCAAAGCTCTTGCCCTGACTCTCCCCTTCTCATGGGCATACAATATTGTAACAGCCTTCTCTCCATGATATAGGAGTCTTCATCTGCATTTGCTAAGGCATCCAAAATGCCCCATGCTTGGAAGCATGAAGTAAATGTAAAATGGGGACCTGAATCACACAGTTATTATGAGACTTAAGTGAAATAATGAGCATAAAGAACTTGCTTAACAGCAACTAAGGCAGCCAGGTAGCTCAGTGGATAGAGCCCTGAGCCTAGAGTCAGGAGGACTTGAGTTCAAACCTGACCTATTAAGATAAAAAATAATAAAGGCTGATATAAATATATAAATTAGTATTTTCATTAAAGCCATGCTGATAGATAAAGTCATTAGACCACGCGCTTGTAAGAATTCAAAACTGCCGCCCAGCCATTATTGTTACCTCCTGTCTCTTCCTGAGTCTGCTAGCCAAGAGGGCTTCCTTTTGGATACTCCTCCCATTTAAACAGTCCTCTGCGTGGTGATGCAGGCATCCCCTTGCCCAAAGAACCAAACCGGAAACCCGTTGGACCACAGGAAATGTAGTTTTAAGGTCCCCACGTGTCCATAGTAAATATATATATATACTTTTAGATGGCATTTCCCAAATTTCACTTTTACAGACCTCAGACACACATTAGTTATGTGGCCCTGGGCAAGTCATTTAGTCTCTATTTCCTCCTCTATAACCTCCCAGGGTTGGTATGAGGATCCCATGAAATAATAGTGAAGAGCTTAGAACAGCACAGTGCCTGGCACACAGGAAATACTAATTCAGCATTAACTCTCCTTATTAGAGAAATGGCAGGAGTTGTTGCAGTGCTGTGGCATTGTGGCTTTCCACCTGGCAATTCGCTGACCTTGTGGGCAGGTGCCAACTGTGTCTAAACTGAGGTGGGCATAAACAACTATAGGAAAAGCAGCCACTCTGCATAACAATCCGCCCTGAAATTCTGCCACCATTTCATGTTTTCAGCACCAATACCATTTTAGTGTTCTCTCCATAGCATAATTCTCAGAGGCAGTGTGGTGGGCTATTTGTTGTTCAATCGTTTTCAGTAGCAACTCGTTCTTCCTGGCCCCATTTGAGTTTTTCTAGGCAAAGACACTGGAGTGAATGGGTCAGGATCACCGAGCTAGTAAGTTTTGATTTGATCTCCAGTAAATGAATCTTCTTGACTTCAGGTCTGGCACTCTAGCCATCTCTATGAAAAACCAGACTTTTTTTGATTGTTTCTGGTCTTTATTTAAACATTGAAAAAAGAATATATGTATAGTGTGTACCTATGGGAACATACACACACACGGTTTCTCACTTTTAAGAAGGGCTCTCACTTTTAAAAACCACCCTTCATATAAAAAATTATTTCCTCTAGTTTTGTGATAGTCTGTGTGTGAGAGAGAGAGAGACAGAGAGACAGAGACAGAGAGACAGAGACAGAGACAGAGAGACAGAGACAGACAGAGAGACAGAGAGACAGAGACAGACAGAGAGACAGAGAGATGGAGAGACAAAGAAATAGAAAGAGAGATGGAGAGAGAGGAAAGTAGGAGAAGGTGGTGAAATGTGACAGCTGTTCTGGGCCCTTCCTCAAAGAATTTGCCAATGAGAGAAGGGGGGGTGTTGGGAAGGAGGGAAATGGCAGCGGAGTTGCTGTGGTCAACTTGCCCTTCTTAATTACCCATCTGCTTTCATTGCATCATCAATGTTTACTTACGAATGAGGTAACTGGAGTGATATTAACTTCCAACATTGCATACTGTTGGATTCTTCCCAACTTTTTTTTCCAAAATTAGTAAAACAAGAGAGACTACCAAATTCTTTTTGTGACATAAACCAGAAAGAATCAAAACAAAAAAAGAAAACTATATATATAAAGATCCTTAATGGACATAGATGTAAGCATTTAAAATAACATGTTAGCAAAGAGGCTAAAATAAGAAACCACAAAGATGATAAACTATTTCCAGAATGGATTTATACCATCAATGAAAAACTGGTTTACTATTTATGAAAACAATGCATTTAAATATATTAATAACAAAGTCAACAAAATTCTATTTCATCAAAAGATTCAGAAAAAGCTTCTGACAAGGTGATACCTATTTCTGTTTTTTAAAAAAAATACTAGAAAACATAGTAATAAACATGCATTTCCTTAAAATGATAAATAGTAATAATGAGGTCTATAGAGTGTGCAGGAGAACTAGCATCTTTGGTGAGAGGGCTTACCAAACCTTTTCCAGGGTTGCTTATTCATGTTGTGATAATTAGATTAAGTCTACACTGCCCATCTCTACATTTATCACCAAAGGTGAGAGCACCTCCAATTCTGGGAGGTCCGTAACCCAGGTGTGCTAGAGCGGGTGATGAATCAGAATCAACTGACTGCCCCCTAGGCAGTACTATGAGAAGCGTCTATTGTGATTGGGCATGCAAATTAGGGAGGAGGCACAGGGAGTGATGTATAAAAGACCCCTTTAAAAAGAGAAGGTCTTCTGCTGAAGAGGGTCTTCTGGTGAAGAGGGCTGCTGGTGAAGGAGCTCTTCTGGTCCCTGGAGGAGTGCTGGCTGGAATGCTGAGATCTTGGTGAGACTGCTTTCAATATCTTCTTTAGAAGTCCACTGGTGAGTTCAAAGACTGAATTTTCCTGAACTTCTCTTAAGGAACTTCCCTTTCAAAGAGACTCCGTGACTGAAGCTTTGCTTTATTCACCTCTGGGCCTCTGGCCCTCTGATTCTTTGCTGAGCGTTAATTAGATCTACCTGGATTAATTAGAGGATCATAGTAATTTACCTACTGTGTTAGATTCTTATTTCCTTATTTACTCCCTCTCTTCTCAATTGTAAATAAACTTCCATAAAAGTCAATTTTGACTTGAGATTATTCTTCATTGAGGATTGATAATTATTAAATCCTCTGGTGACCAAAAAACCCTTTTTTCTCCATTACAATGTTTGGTGCTTACCTTTCACCCAACTCTCACCTGTGACTCCAAGAAGCTGTAGTATGGTCAGCAGCCACACCCTGATAAAACCATCTCAGTTTTATCTCAAGCTGAGGACAACCAATAGGCCTCAAAGCTGTGGATGACTTGTGGGGAGTGGTTGCCCTAAGGAGTAGGTGAAATCTTCCCCAGGAGGAATGGGCAGATAAGAACAATTTGTTTCAATGACCAGGAAGACAGCTGAAGCAGGCACTGTGGAACACTTAGACTTGGTTAGACATCTTTGAAGCCAAGGCCATCCACTGAATTCTGAACCATCTAGTCATCTTGACCTTTTTTCTTGCCACTGGACTTTGATGACTCTGGAAGAAAGAGAGAAGCCAAAGTCTTTCTGCAACTCTGCTTCACTTAAATCAAATTCACATTGGAGTTAAGACATCAGTGAGGTGCCATCGGTCCTCTTCAAAAAACAACAAATAAAACCAAGAGCTAGTATTGTGCATAATGAGGATAAACTAGAATCCTTTTCAATAAAATCAGAGGTGAAACAATCATGTCCTTAGAACTGCTTCTCTCTGACATAGTTCTGGAAAGATTGATTATAACAATAAGGCAAGGAAAAAAAAGTAAGGGGATAAGCATACATAAAGATGTAGCAAAATTATCATCTTTACATATGATATGATATACTTAAAACATCCTTAAGTGGCAACTAAAAATTGAACCAAATAATAATTCTCAAACTTCTAGGATATAAAATCATCACACAAATCATCAGCATTTCTATATAATATCAAAAGAACCCAGCAGGAAGAGAAAGACAAATTCCATTTAAAATAATTATAGAATATGTAAAATGCACAGGAGCATATATTCTAAGCTACACAAAAGAACTCTATAAAGAGACTATGAAGCACTGTTGACAGAAATGCAGGTGTAAATAATTGAAAATGGACTAATTGTTCATGGGTAGGACAAGTCAATATAACAGAAATGGCAATACTACCTAAATTAATTTACTTATTCAATACCAGATCAATCTAATTACCCATTCTATTTTTTTTTTATTTTTTATTTTATCTCTTTTTTTTTTTAAACCCTTGTACTTCGGTGTATTGTCTCATAGGTGGAAGATTGGTAAGGGTGGGCAATGGGGGTCAAGTGACTTGCCCAGGGTCACACAGCTGGGAAGTGTTTGAGGCCGGATTTGGACCTCAGACCTCCCGCCTCTAGGCCTGACTCTCAATCCACTGAGCTACCCAGCTGCCCCTCCTCCTTTCTTTCTTTTTTTTTTTTTTTTTTTAAACCCTTGTACTTTGGTGTATTGTCTCATAGGTGGGAGATTGGTAAGGGTGGGCAATGGGGGTCAAGTGACTTGCCCAGGGTCACACAGCTGGGAAGTGGCTGAGGCCGGGTTTGAACCTAGGACCTCCTGTCTCTAGGCCTGACTCTCACTCCACTGAGCTACCCAGCTGCCCCNCTTGCCCAGGGTCACACAGCTGGGAAGTGGCTGAGGCCGGGTTTGAACCTAGGACCTCCTGTCTCTAGGCCTGACTCTCACTCCACTGAGCTACCCAGCCCCCCCCCCCCCATTCTGTTTTAAAAGAAGAAGAAAAATAAACAATGAAATTCAAATGGTGGCCAAAAAAGTCAAGACTCTCAAGAGAAATAATGAAAAAGAATGGGAACAGAGAAGTCTTAACAATGCCAGATCCTGAACAATTCTATGGAGCAGCAATTCTCAAAACAATTTGACATTTTTTTTTTTAAATAGGAAGATTGATCCATAGAACAAATTAGTTATTCAATATGCAGAAGCAAATGCATCTACTACCCTACCTTTCAAAAAACACAAAGATCCTAGCTACTAGAATAAAGATTTATTATTTGACAAAAATTGCTGGGAAAATTGGACAACAATATGAGAGAAATTAGATTTAGACCAAGGCTTTATACCCTAATCATGCTAAGGTCCAAATGGATACCTACTAAATATAAAAGGTCACATTAGAAACAAAATAGAGAAGTATTAAAAAAATTACTTATCACATCTATAAGTAGGAGAAAAGTTCATGACCAACAAAGAAGATGAAATGGATTTTTTGATGAAATTAAAAAACTATTTGTATAAATATGATAAAGCTAAGATTAAAAGAAAAATAATTAACTGGGGAAAATATTTGCAGTTTTTCTGATAAAGGTTTCATTCCTAAGATGTATCAAATACTGATTCAAATGTATGAGCATCAGACCCCAGTTGATAAATGATCTAAGGCAGTGATGAGCAAACTTTATAAAGAGGGGGCCAACGGAAAGGAAATGTTCATCTGTCAGTCTGTTTCTAAGGCAACTCTTTCGAGGTTTCATTGTATTGTATCCGACTCATTGTATTCGTCAGATTAAAAATAATGACATGAGGCCAGATAGAATATTTCAGGGGGCCACATCTGGCCAGCCAGCTGCTGTTTGCCCATCACTGATCTAAGGACATAAACAGAAAATTCTCAAGGGAAGAATCTCAGGCTGTCTATAGTCATATATTAAAAAGAAAAGGGATCACTACTACTACTAGTTTGAAAAACACAAATTAAAGCAATCCTAAGATTCCACCTTCTACCCATTAGACTGGCAAAGATGGCCAAAAAAAGCAAAATGATTAATGTTAGATGGATTAGAGTGGAATAGGCATATTAATACCCTATTGGCAGACCTGTGAATTGGTAAAACAACTCTGAAAAGAAATCTGGGGTTGTTCATACCAAGTTATTAAATAGTGCATGTACTTTGACTATACCTGAAAGAGAAATAAGAAAAGATACTATATGAAATTATTTATGGCATTTCTTTTTTGTAGTAGCTTAAAAATACCCTGGAAACTAAAAGAATGCCTATCAATTGAGAATGGTTGAATAATTTGTGACATATGAATAGGATGGAATATTATGATGCTATAAAAAATGTTAGCTAAGTGGTGATGTGGAAAGAATGAATTCATCTTCATAAATTTAAATCTGGCCTCAGTCACTTAGTAGGTGTGTGACCTGGGCAAGTTGTTTAACCCTGTTTGCCTCAGTTTCCTCATCTGTTAAATGACCTGGAGAAAGAAATGGCAAACCACCCCAGTACCTTTGCCAAGAATGCTCCAAATAAGGTCAAGAAGAATCAGACGTGGCTGAAAATGACTGAATAACAACAAAAAACATGAGAAATGAGGAAATAGATGTAGAAGGAGTTTTATGAACTGATACAGAATAAGTAGAATCAGAAGAAAATTTTATTCTGTAGCATCAATATTTTAAAGTGAACAAATTAGAAGGTCTTTAAAAATTGATGAAGAATGAAATAAGCAGAACCAAGAGAACAATTTATATAATGATGACAATATTATAAAGACAAACAACTTTGGAGCTCTAAGAACTTACAATCGATCCAACAATCACCCAGGATTCCAGAGGACTAGTGATAAATCATGATATCCACTTACTTGGAGAGAAGCGATATATAAAGGGTGTTGAATGAGACATACTTTTTTTTTATACCTTCCACTTTAGAATCAACATTGAGTATCAGTTCCAGGTTTGAAGAGCAGTATGGCTAGGTTATCGGGGTTAAGTGATTTGCCCAGAATCACATAGCTAGGAACTGTCTGAGGTCAGATTGGAACCCAGGACCTCCATTCTCTAGGCCTAGCTTTCAATCCATGGAGCCACCTTGTGGCCCTCAAGATATGTTTTTTTTTTTTTTCATACTCAGCCAATGAAGGAATTTGCTTTGCTTGATTATGCATATTTTTACCAGGAATTTGTTTTTCTTTTCTCTTTTTTAAAGGGATGAGGAGTGGGAGAGGAAATTGATTTCTATTTCTTAAAAAAACACACAATTTTTAAAATAGAGACATGAAACAAGGCTAAAGATGCTTTTTTAGATGAGATCACACAATACATTTGACTTTGGTACAAGAAACCTCTCCTGGAGAAGAGGAAATCTCTAAATGTTTGTAATGTAAAAACATGAGATATCAATAAAGCTTTTACCTTCAAGGTCTAGACCTCACCTGGGGCCCATTTTCCCTATATCAAGTCAACAAGTTAACAAACATTTATTATGCACTTGCTGTGTGCCAGATTGTGGATAAAAAGAAAGGCAAATGCACAGTCCCTACCCTCCAGATGCTCACAGTCTAATGGGGATTTTCCCAGAGGCAGGGATGGTCTTTCCAGGAAATCTGATGCTCCTTCTCTTACAAAGACTCCATCTGTGGTTCAATGTTCTCTCTCACCATGTCACATTGAAGTGTCCACCTCACATCTGCTTCTTCTCCCTCATCTGCCGCAGGGCAAAGACTCCCTAATGGCATCTCTACAAGGTCCTCTATGAGTATGTGTAAAATGAGAGCACAGATAATAATGTACCTGGAATGGAGAAGAGGGAAAGAAAGGCTTCTACATCCTAGAGGGTTCAGGAAAGAGTTAGAAAAGCAGAGAAAATAAGGGCAAACATTTGAAGGCAGAGGACGTAGCATGAGCAATAGCAAAGAGACTGTAGAGTGGACACGCTTGCTTTTGTTCTCCTGACAGTTCTCCTCTTTATAGACTTCTTGTAAGACAGGAAATGCCATACGGTCACCTTTATTGTTGATGGTACCATTATTGCTTTGAAAACACAACCTTTCCTCAGACCAAAATGTAGAATGTATTTCTATGTACAAGTATTTTACAGTTCTCTGTTAACAAAGCTAATGAACTTCACGTTGGTCTTTTAATTTTGCTTGCCTTTTCATTCTTTCAGCATCAAGGCACAGAAAATTAGATCAAAATTAATGTTTAGGCTCAAGAGACATTGGACTCCATGCCTACTCTCTTTATTACCCCAAATGTAATTAAGTGTGTTGACTTCAATATATGTACCTTCTGCTACGCATGCATTGATTTCAATGGTAATGAGTTTGCATTCATTAGGGTTTTATTTTCACCAGGTAATTAATACCACTCTTGTTTATTTCTTCTATCATGAAAAAAAATGACTGTTTGCTTATTTGCTTTCACATGGTGATGATTCAATGGTCTTTTGTGTCCTGCTAAATGCAGAGGAAAATGTGGAGCCAATAAACAGGAGCTTCAAACCTCACACTGCTAATCTAGAACAGAGGCAGGCTCAGAAATCCCATGTGGACTCTCATAGGACACACCAAATTCTATCCATGAGGGCCATACATAACTAGAGTAATGGAAGGGACCCCAAAATGATTAGATTTCAAGTAAATCTTGAGGCTATTCAGTTATAGTCTTTGGGTATATGGAGGAGGGAGGAGAGGAGGTGGTTTTTGTCTTTTGTTTCTTGATTTAATAGCCAGCATTTTTTTTTTTAAACAAAAATAACCTTCACCACCAAAATTCCCTTCCTTGGAACACCATGTTTTCAACAATTGTGTAGTTTTCCATCTTTGCTCTCATGTGTTCTGCATAAACATATCTACTTCCCCGTCTAATTCTGAGAAGAAAATCAAGGTATTTTCCCTCAGCATTCCATGCCCTCCTGTGGATTGTTTTATTCCCGCCCCCACCCCCTTAGGCAGCAAATATCATCTAGAAAGAGATGTCTATGTGCAAGAATATTTTTTGTCCTTTCTAGATGAGACAAAAATCAAATTTAAGGAGAAATTATCTGTTTGCCATGGAGCAGAGGGGAAAAAAAAAAAAGGAAAGCCAGTATAACTACATTCCTGGGCTAATTTCCTTGAGGGACAACCCCAGTTGAACTGTATCAGGGGGATTGAGGACTCCTAATTGACTGGGAAACTGAGCAGAAATGTTTCCTTGCATCTTTATATAGAAGTGGAGGAGTGACTTCTTTGAATTTGGAGATATTGCTGGGAGAGGTAGAGGAGGAAGATGTTCTAGAAAAAAGAATAAAAAGCAGTGCACATTTTTGAAGCTCTCCCTTTACGGTAGACATGGGAAGAAACTAGCCTCCAACCTGCTCCAGGAATTTCAGTGTCTGCCAATTCCAAGAGAATGCTAAGAGCATACTCTTTCTCCAGGGATATCAGCCTCTCTCCTTATCGGAGTTGAAACCTTAGCCCGCGCTTGCCCAAAGACTTCATTTTCTCTTGGGCATTCCTTAGTCTGCTCCCATTTATATTTCCTCTCTGATTTCTCTTTACTACTTACTTGGATAATGAAGTTTACTAATTATCCATGATTGTATTTTATGTAATCAATGTCTGATGGGAAGAAACTAAGTTGATAAGATTATGCAAAGTGTTTCCCTCCCTTTCAGAGTGATCAGGGAAAATGGTGTTTGTCCTAAACCCGTGATGGCAAACCTAGGACACGCATGTCAGCACTGACACATAGCCGTTTTTGATGACATACAGAGAAGTATGGGGCCGCATGCCAAGGATGGAACATTTGCTGTAGTGTAGTGTAGACACTCTGTGCACTTTAGATGACAATTCTACCTATATTCATTTACCTATTTTTGTTTATTAAATACACTTATATATTACAGTTATACATTTTTGTTATTTAAACTATAAATATCGCAAATTTTTCTTTTTTTTTTTCTCAAAGTGACACACCACCCAAGTTATGCTCGTTTTTTTGGCAAATTTTGACACA
Source organism: Gracilinanus agilis (assembly GCF_016433145.1). NCBI lineage: Eukaryota > Metazoa > Chordata > Mammalia > Didelphimorphia > Didelphidae > Gracilinanus > Gracilinanus agilis. Next base: position 131,885,469 of record NC_058135.1, read on the forward strand.
CCAAGCTCAAAAGGTTGCCCATCACTGTCCCAAACCCTAAAACAATCACATCCTATTTAAAGGGTTGTAACTAGATCTCATTTTAGCCCTCCCACCACCACCAGTGTTCTTGGAGATAGAAAAGCCTGCTCTCTACAGAAGTGAAAATCATGGTCTCCTTTGGAGATCCTGGGCCAGATCAGATATCTGTCTGCCTATGCCATCCCAGGGCCAGTTGTTCTTTTCTAGATGCAGACAGATTATATTCATGTGGGCTGGGAGAAAAGTCCAGCCATGCTATTGATTGTCTACTCTTCCACCCTCTTTAAGGTGCCTCCCACTGCATTTCATCACGTCCATCTGTTTCCTACCTCACCAGAAGTGGAGGAGGGTGCCGGGTGGGTCGAAGATGGTTGGCACTGCTGAAGCTGCTACTGCTCTGAGGGGAGACATGAGGAACTAGTGTCATAATCAGACTCTGGGAGCTGAGAGTCTCACCTTGATTGTCAGGTGAAGGCAGTTGGAGACATTGGAATGTTCCCAGAGGCCATACAGACAGGAAGAAAAGGTAGTTGGCCAGAAAGGATATAAATAACCTGGCAGCCCCCTGACAGGGACCCCTTGGACCCCTTGTCTTTTGGGAACCCTGTTGGCTTTGCTTTGGCTGAGCTTTGCCTAAACTCTTGCCTTGGACATTTGATCATGAACATTGATTGACCTGTGGGTCACACTGTGGATCCTCTGATTCTCTCTGAAACCCTAGATATTTAGGCACCTAAACCATCTTTAGATATTTAGGTATCCCAGGGCCCAGGGGGGATCCGGGAAGTGGGTAGGAGAAGAAGAAAAGGGTGGTAAAGGGGAGAATTTCCTGAAGGTTGCAGGACTGGCAAACAACTAGCAGTAACCATCATCAATATTTGCATCATCCAAACAGTTTGCTTACTCTGGTTTGGCTGTGGCCAGGCTGAGCCAGAGGAGGTGAAGAACAAGCCCAGCATTACTGAACAGCCTACAATCCTGAGGGATTATTGTCATTGATTTAGTGATAGGGTCACCTATTCCCCAACCCAATCCTGATCATTCCTTTCCCTTATTAAACAACATAGATAAAGTTATTAAGTTGGAGTAGTTATTCCATCACCACTCTGGGGAGGGAGCAACACAGTCAGATGAACGTTATCCAAGGCTGATACAGTCCAGTACCAATAATCGATCAACTCCAGGTGGGACCTGAAAGGGTTACCCATCCATTGACCTTAGGGATCCTGCCTGGGCACTGTTGTAAAGAAGGGCAGTTATTATAACATCCAGCTGGGTGGCAGGACTCGGGGGTCCCGGCACCAGCCATTAGGGAACCAAACTAAAGCTCCCTCAGATTATATACAGATTAATAACAACTATAATAACTAGCCTTAGTAATATTAGTAGCAGTATAGAGATTATCCTATCCTTTATTTTTATAACACTAGCAATAGCTCTTGTGTGCTTGCTCATTCTCTCCTTAAATAAAATGGACACGATACCAAACAAAGGCTTTTAGAGGCCATTCCTGACCAACAACTATGTCCTGGTTAATAAGGAGGATACAGTCCAGAGCAGCAAGGTGGCACAGTGGGGAGAGCACTAGGTTGGAATCAGGAAGACTCATCCTTGTGAGTTCAAGCCTGGCCTTAAATACTAGCTGTGTGACCCTAAACAAGTCACTTAACCCTATTTGCCTCAGTTTTCTCTTCTGTCAGTTGAGCTAGATAAGGAAATGACAGACTGCCCCAGTATCTTTGCCCAGAAAATCCCAAATGGGGACATAGGGAGTTGGCAATAACTGAACAACAGTCCAGAATCATAGTATTTAAAGATAGAAAAGACTTTAGAAATTCTAAAAATCCAATAGTCTAATTTCACAGTTGGGGAAGCTGAGATGCAGGGAGATGAAGTGAATTGTTTGAAGTCCCGAAAGTAGAAAATAGCATCCAGGATTTGAAACTAGTTCTTCTGACTCCCAATCCCATATTCATTTCACTATTTCCCTTAAACTCAACTCAGTTAGGTCTAGAACCTAACTTATGTGGGTGTTTCCTCAAATAATACGGACTCCAGTTCACCCATGCCTGCTGAGACAGTGACTCACCCCTATCCTTTCATGAGTTTATCACAGAGGGCATGCCCAATGGCTTATGGAACTTTCTTACTTTTTCTTAAATGCCAATAAAGCTTGCTGGCCCTCCAGTGGTTCACCTTCACTTTTGCTGTCCAAATGGCCCACCTTTTTTTTTTTCCTCAGCTCATACATTTGTTTTAATTCTTACCTTCCATCTTAGAATCAATACCGTGTATTGGTCCCAAGGTAGAAAAGCAGTAAGGACTGCACAATGGAGGTTAAGTGACTTGCCAAGGGTCACACAGCTGAAAAGTGTCTAAAGCCAGATTTCAGCTTGTACATTTAACAACATTTTTTCTATAGCTTCTCCTTCCAGTATCCTTGTTTTAACATGTACCCAGCTGTTCTTTCCCATAATGCAGTAATCATGTTCACAAAACACCTGATCTAAAAAATAAATAAATAGCATTTGATGAGGGAAGGAAACATTCAAAATCAACTGCCCAGCTTTAGACCAGCTTGAGATCTGGAAGGAGCTGAGAGGGAGTAGAGGCAGCACACAAAAAAAGTAAAACCACTGCCAAAAACATGGTAGATTTGTATCAGTAGGGAATAAAAACATCATGAACATTCAGGCTCATGCTACAACCGAACACGGGCTAGAAATCCATCCCTGAACAGTGCAGCAATGTCGACATTACACCTAGTGATTTCTTCTCTTCCACTTCACTCCATTAAAAGCCCAAAATGCTTAGCCTAAGGATCAGAATTTTGGGCAGGTTTTTGAAGCCTCCATTCCAAACTTGAAAGTTAAAAGGGGGTGGAGGGCAGTTAGGTGGCTCAGTGGTTTGAGATCCAGGCCTCGAAATAAGAAGTCATAGGTTCAAATCTTGCCTCAGACACCTCCTAGTTGTGTCACTTAATTCCCAATGCCTAGCCTTTACTGTTCTCCTGCCTTGGAGCCAAAAAGCAATATTGATTCTAAGATGGAAGGTAAAAGTGTTAAGGGGGGATGAAAAGAAAAAAAGTAAAAAGGGCATGAGATTTCAGATGTGAACACCACTTTTCAATATTTTGTGAATTGTCTCCTTTACTTAGAGCCATAACTAGAAATCCTCACTTGTGGGACAAATTCAGTTGAACAGGATGAATTGCGTGTGTGAAGAAAGAAGACGGAGACCTCGTGACATGCCGAGGCTGAAAATAGAGAGATACAACCATCATCACCAATAATCCCAGGGCTCTTAAGTCATATGAGTCCCCAGGCCAAAAACAGGTATATAAATGGGATGTCCAGCCTGAATGGTTGCACGAATGATAAAATAAAGCCTTAGAAAAAGAGTACAGCAGGTGGTACCCCAGCCAGGAGCAGAGGACACTGATGAACAGGAAGGATTTGCATGAAGGAAAGTACACACTCTGGAAATCAGTGCCCTGGGACAAAGTCACAGTCAACTCAATCTAGTTCCACCTCTGCCTTATCCTCTCTTTCTGTTTCTCTCCTTTCAGCACTACTGATAATTTAATGATACATATTAGTAATTAGCACTGCTATCATTAATCTCACCGAAAGCAGTTTCCTCCTCCCATTTAGAAATTCCTAAAAGGAAGAATTTTTGAAGATTCAAGTTCAAATTAGCTTAACCATCTACTACTGTGTCTTTAGGAAACAGAACTCAATATCTTCCTGCTATTTCTCACATCCTTCCCTTCTTCCCCTGGTCTGCACTAATTATTCTGCTTTTCATACTTAAAGTACCTTGGTAGTTGGGGGAGGGGAAGCTATCTGGGAGTTGGGTGGATAAGTTAAAGAAGGCACAAAACTTTGTGAACAAAAAATGGCATAGAGGCAGATAGGTGGCTCAGAGGATAAAAAGTCAGGCCTGGAGATTGGGTTCAAATTTGGCCTCAGATAACTTCCTAGCTGGGTGACCCTGGGCAAGTCACTTAACCCCAATTGCCTATCCCTTAATTCTCTTCTACCTTCGAAATGATACTTAATAAAAACAAACAAATAATGGAATTTCATGATTCTCTAGGACCAAGAATGAAGCTTGCTACCTATGTCCTAACCGAGAGATGATGGACCCTGGTGCAGATTGGGATATCTATTTTTTAAGCACAGTCAACATTTGCTTGGCTTCACTTTTCATATTTGTTCCACAAGTTTTGCTTACCTTTTTTTAAGTGGAGGATAGAAGGGGAAGGGAAGAAAAAGAGGTTTTTGTTTTGAAAAGTGAAAAAAATTGACTGAAGCAATTAAAACCAAAATAAATATTGAATTTCTTTCTTTCCACAAATGAAAATAAGTGTGCAAGCTTAAGACCACTCATAGCCTGCTGTATCCCTGAATTTATGTAGATCCAAACCAGCAAATTAAAAGCATTGCAGTTATTCTCTCTCCTTTCACTTCCGATTACTAACCAAGTAAGCTGGCTTTTCTTGATCAAATAAAAACTGAACCCAATGTTCTTGATGCAAGATGCAAAGCTTGAGGCACCAGATCATGTGGGAAGAACATTCCAATGCAGTTCCTTCATGGAAAACTGCTGACTATAGGAGCTCTCCAGATGCCCCAGACTTATGAAAAGAATCTAGAATAAAACTCAGTTTCTAAATTTAAGCTGGCAAAGTCAACTAAGCCTCCACACCTAGCAAGAAAGAACATTGCGCAGGCTAAAGAATTCATTTCACCCAACTCTGTATCAAGATCTGGGCATACAAGAAGCAAACAAGATTTTGCTTCTTGAGTACTTTATATTTCACTGTGGAGAGGGTTGGATCTGGAAGCAGGAAGATCCGAGTTCTAATCCTAAATCAGATACTGCTCAGCTGTGTGAACCTGGTGAAGTCACAACCTCTGCCAGTCTAGGCTTCTTATAAAATGAAGACAGTAGCAGCACCTACCCCACAGTGTTGTGGTGAGCATCAGATACAATAACGTGTGGGAAATGACTTGTAAACCCTAGAGCCCTAAATAAGTGGGCACTGTTGTTGTTTTGTTAGTATTGTTTACACAGATAGTGAGATGTAAAATAAATTTGGAGACAACGGCTAAGTATTCCTCTATTTCATACCTATGAATATGGATTATAAAAGCAATCAAGCTATTTAACTTGTGAAACATTTCTATTTTCAAATATCCTTCAAGAGATTTTTCCTCAGACAGAGCTAAAAGAATCCTTGGTTATCAGACTAGTTACAGGCTAGGAAGCTCTACACTTAGAGAAGCTGGTTTCGGGCTTAAACAACTAGTTAATGACAGAGACCAGTTTCTTCCTGGTCCCCAATCTATTATTTCTACTTCTCCAAGTCTCCCAACTTGAGCATGAAAGTGCCCCTCATTTCACATCCTGTCTCAGATCCTTCAAACAGCAATCTACATCTAAGGGGCACTAATTTCAAAACAACCTCAATCCATGTTGAGAGTCTTCATAAACAGTCAATGGGAGGCAACTAGGTGGCAAAGGATAAAGCGCCAGGCTGGAATGAAGAGAACCTGAGTTCAAATTTGGCCTCATATACTTCCTAGCTGTATGACTCTGGGCAAGTCACTTACTCTTGTTTGCCTAGCTTCTGCCTTAAGAGTTGTTACTGAGACAGAAGTAAAGGTTTAAAAAAAAAAAGTCCATGGCCCTTCACTGACCTAGAAGTCCTAGAATATGAAGTAGATCATAGAAAGTGGAACAAGAAGACAGCTCAGAAAAATATTGAATACAAGCCCTCATTTTACATAGAAGAAAACAGATCACCCACGATGAAGTAACCTGGCCAGTCACATAGCTAGTAAATGGCCCAATTCAGATTGAATCCAAGTGGTCTTTTTTTTAAACTCTTACCTTCTGTCTTAGAGTCAATATTGATTCTAAGGAGGAAGAGCAGTAAGGGCTAGGCAATGGGGGCTAAGTGACTTGCCCAGGGTCACACAGCCAGGAAATGTCTGAGGCCAGATTTGAACCCAGGACCTCACATCTCTAGGCTTAGCTCTCGATCCACTGAGCCACCCAGCTGCCCCTTGAATCCAAGTCTTCTGATTCCTAATCCAGTGACTTCATGACTCCAGTGCACTTAAAAAGAAATGAGACACCAGCAGTGCCTTAGACTTAAGCAAGGTTAGAATGACTTAGTACCAATGTGAGGTAGAGCACCTCCCTATTTCCTATTCCTGCTATATCACACAACATGAATGACAGGATAGATATATCCTCCTCAGAGCTAGTTTGTTTTTTTTTTTTTTCTGTCTTTCTCCAGGAACAATAAATTCCAGCTCAGATTTAAAGCTGGTAGGGACTTTAGGGTCATCTAATTCAATATCCTTATTCTACAGATAAGAAAACTGAGGTCTGGAAAGGAAAAGTGATTCATCCAAGGTTATAAAGAGAGTCAAGATTCAAACCCAGATCCTGACTCCATGTCCAGTGCTCCCTGTGAGCAGAGACTTCCTGGCTCTCATTCACGTGTCCTGAGTTGTTATTCTCCACCCTGGAGCATTGGGGAGTTGAGATAATGCCTGTAGAATCCCCAAATACAAACTCCAGCTGCAAGCCTTATCTACCAAACACAAATATTTATTTTTTAAAACAATCCTGAAACCAACAGCTGCTTCACCTTGTAAAGTGATCTTCTTTTTCCCTTCATTTCATTTCGGTTCAAGTCCTCTTTGACAATATGTGCCAAAGGCTCTGTCAGTATTCTCTTCTGGTAAATAACTTTGCAGCTCTTTAATTTCGGTCATTTTCGGAGTTGAGTGGGGTGAGATGAAATTAGTTTTCTGAGTTGCTTTTTAAAAGGTTGTGGATGATTTCAGGCAACGATCGTAACTTTAATGGAACGATTGGAATCTTTTTTTAATATGCTTTTGCAGGGACATTTGGAAAACGGTTCACAGCTGCAGTGCTTGCACTGGCCATGCCTGCATTTGCTAACGCCATTCATTCTCTTCTTAGTTTTGTATTCCATCTCCTGCCCTGATTCCTTTCATTACACTCAGGCAAAAAATGCCCTCTATGTATCTGCAGACAAGCACCCTAAAGTTAAAGGAATTGTTCCTTTAACAAACATTTTAATATAAATCCCCTAAACTCTCTTGGAAAGATAAGCCCAGCTCCATTCGATGTCTTTCAAACCTTCGCCATCATTTTGTGTAAAGTTGACATGTTTTTCCTCCTCTGCCCTTGAGCATGATTTAGATGCTTAGTTGTCTGGCTGAATGAATGAGTTCACAAGTAATCAAGATTACCTAGGGAATGGGGATAGTATCGAGATCAAGAATTAGATCTGGGCCTAAGGAGTTGCAACTATTACACGATTTACAATTCCCTCGAGTGCTCTGTCATGCTGGAATTTGACTGGAAATGAATTATGGCTGCCAGGGGGAGAAGCCATGACCAGGAAATTCTCGACATGGGTCAAGAAATCAGAAAGGATAAGATGGGGTTGGAATAAGGTTATAAGTGCGAGCCAGGTGGGCAATTAAAATCAAGTTCAGGGATGCAGGAGCTAAGAAGAAGTCAGGCACCCAGAAAATTCTCAATGAGATACCAATACCTCCAGGTGGAGAGTTCAAAGTTAGGGATGGTACCTACCTACAGGGACTGAAAGGGAAAGAGAAAACCAAGCAGGAGAACAGAAATTAGCACCCCCAAAACAAGGAAGGAGTATAATTGTAGGATTTAGTGATGGAAGGAGACAAGGCATCAAGGAACTACCCACTGTGGAAGGACCTCCATGGTCATCTGACCCATACTCATAAGGGAAACTTCACTACAGCTTGCCATTCAAGTAATTATCCAATCTTTGCTTGAAAGCTCCAGGGAAAGAGAATCCATTCTCTTTTTTGGTAGTTTTTTCCAAACACCAAAGGAAGGGAATACCTACTGGTTCTGAAGGAAGAAAATTTGGTTGCAAATCCTCCCTCTGCTAAGGAGATTCTGGCTAAGATGCTGACCTCCTTGGACCTTATTTTTTAATATGATAGAGTGGAACTAGAAGGACAGACCCTTCCAAACTCTAGGTCTATGATCTAATTATACTGTACCCTCTCTGTCTTGCTCTGTGTCCCAAATTCTTTCTGTGTCTCTGTCTCTGTTTTCTGTGTTTCTGTCTGTCTCTCTACTTCTCTCTGTCTGTCTCAGTGCTTTGTCTATGTCTCTGTTTCTGTTCCTCTGCTTCTCTCTGTTTCTCTCTAACTATCTCTGTTTTCTCTGTCTCCATCTGTTTCTGTTTCTCTCTGTGTCTGCCTCAGTGCTTTCTCTATACGTCTCTGTCCCTCTGCTTCTCTCTGTTTCTCTCTCTGACTGTGACTCTCTTTTCTCTGTCTCTGTAGGTGTCTGTCTCTCTCACTGCTCGCACTAGCCCCTTCTGCAATAGAACACATCTAATCCCTCTTCCATATGTCAGTCTTTCAAATACGTGATGACAGCCATCCCTACTCTGGCCCCCAGCAAATTGTCTCTTCCCCAGGCAAAACATCCAGGTTCCTTCAATTAATTGTCATATGGCATGGATTGAACCCATAGATCATTCCTCTTTGGGTAGTTCTTCAACTTATCTAGACTATCTATTGTAAAGACAGATGTCTGTTTGGTGCTCAACCCAGTGTCTGTTACAGAGTAAGTGCTTAATAAATGTTTATTGATAATTGACTAAAATTAGGTTTCCAGATTTGAACACAGCACTCCAGACCTGACTAGGACAAGGTAAAGTGGAACTATCTCCTCTGTCCTCTTAGAAGTCCTCTGTCTCTCTTAATGAAGCCAAAGGTCATCTAGTTTAACTCCTTCATTTTACAGATGAGGAAACTGGAGCCCAAAGGGAAAAAATGACTTAAGAAAGTCACATAGGTGGTGAGTAGCAGTCAAGATTTGAGCCCAGATCCTTAGACTCCAGATTGAGTATTCATTCAACTATGCCAGGCTGCGCCTATCATATCAGAACATTTATTTAAATTTTATGAAGTGCTTTAAACACATTTATTATTTATCATTATATGCCTATCATTTGAGGCTTACAATCAACCTGTGAAGAAGGCACTGAAGGACTCATTATTCCCATTTTATAGATGAGGAAATCGAGACTTAGAAAGATAAGAGTCGTGGCCATGAACATACAGCTAGCATCAGAGGTGGTATTTGATCCCAGGTCCTCCTGACTTCAAGTTTCTTCCTTTACATACATATATGCCTTGCTGCTTCTTCTCTATTTCTGAACCAGCTTCCTGACTTAGGCTCTGACATTTTATATGATTTGTATTGAGTTAGGAATTAATGTCACATGCTTTCCTTAAGCCTGTTGCAGGTGGGAAGCTTTAATTGGATGTGAAGAAGAGAATTGGGGTGGCAAGAAGCAATAGTCTCTGAGAGGTAGACTTGATAGGGTCCAGGAATTAGCCTTTAGAACTTTGCAAGTAAAATCTAAAATCATTAAATACTTCTTACTTCTTGTGCAATCCCAGAGCTTTATAAAATTCTCGGGCTTTCTAGGCTTTGGTAACATTTGATGTAAGTGATGGATGACAAGCATGTTCTGATATGAAAGAGTGCTGTGAAATGAAAAATCCCAGTTCCTTTTCAGGGGATTCTTATTTCTCTGAGCTTGAGTCTCTAACTCAAAACTTGGAAAAGCTTGCTTTACTGGCCAGCCCAGGAGGATCATGACACCTGAGTACTAGGGGCAGGTATTTTCCTGAAAGGGCTAATTGATGTCTCAAATAAGAAATAAATCCAACATTTTTCTGCTAATCTCAAGGAATGCCCTGCTTTTCAGTTGTTTTTTTTTTTAATTGGGAGAGATCAAGATTCACCACTCTTGCTCCTACAGAATGAGATTACAACAATGATAACCTAATAATATACTTATGCTCTTCTTCAGTTGTTTCTCTGTTACATCCAACTCTTCATGACCTCATTTGGGGTTTTCTTGGCAAAGAAACTACTGACATGGTTTGTTATTTCCTTCTGCAGTTCACTTAAAAGGTGAGGAAACTAAGGCAAATAAGATTAAGTGCCATGTCCAGTCACACAACTAGTAAGTATTTGAGGCTGGATTTGAACTCGGGAAGATGAGTCTTCCTGACTCTAGAACTTGCACACTATCCACTGCACCACCTAGCTGCCTATATACATTTATATAACATCTGTAAAACACATACATGTTATATATAGCATTTAAGTAACACTTCAAAGTTGCAAACATATTATCTCAGTGGAGCCAAGATGGTGGCATGAACCAGAACAGCTCCATATCACCATGAGAATCCTCTTTGACCAAGATTAAAATATCGCCACAAAATAAATAAGGGAGTGAAAGAACCAACAAGGAGACAGAGTGAAACTGCTTTCAAGAAAAGAAAAACCCAAAACGTAGGCAGAGAGCATCTAAGGCACTGGGAAGAGACTCCTCTCCAGCAAAGCCAGCAAGAGGCTCTATCAAGGAAGGATGAACTAGCCAAGAACAAGCCACAACCCTCCCACCCCACATCTGCTGCCCCAGGTTTGGAACCTAAAACCATTATTCTATATATCTTCAGTGGTGACACATCTTCATCAAAGGCCCGTTAGGTTTAGAGATTGCTAAAATCAAGCTTAGTCCAGTGTTCAAAGAAGGATCCTGATTGGGGATGGAGGTGAGGTGCGGAGGATATCCAAATATGATGTCAACCACAGCATTGTCATGATGGAAAAACTAACCATTGGGTCTTAGCTGACTTAATTTTCATACCATAGAATATCCCAAATACTTTAAAATTTCTCTGAGAGTCTGATTGACTGCCTTTGGGGAATTGACTCTATGTACTCCAGGCTAGCAGTGCCCCAAAATAGTGCTTTTTTTTTTCATGACATCATGGAAACAGATTTTAAGCTGGAAGAGAACTTATATTTCATCGAGTCTAACTTCCTTTTTTCATAAATGAGGAAACTGAGGCACAGTAGTATTATATGACTTGCCAAGGACCACAGAGCAAATATCTGAAATACAGGATTTGGAGATAGGAGGAAATTAGATAATGGAGTTCATAGAATAACAGGATTCTAGATCTATGGCCTTCTAATCTAACCAAATGTGCTGATAAATGTTTAACAACTGATTATCCATGGGGGGAAACGTATGTGAACATAGCTTTAAATTGAATCTGCTTAATGAACATTTTCTCTATCACTTTCTTAAGTCAAGTCAATCAACAAAACAACAAATCAAGACCCGGTGTATAACATTTGCCAATTCCTGAGGTGTAATTGCTCACGCTGAAAATTTACAATTAGCTCTAACAAGTCTGTTTAAGCTAGCTCCATCTAACTACCCTAAATCTAAGTCAGATCCATAAAGAAAGTCCTATTCCAAAACACCAGGCAAGTGATTATGTGTGAAAGAGAATTCTTTACTCTATTGTCAATCCTGAGTTAACACTAATTTAAGTACCTCATTAGAGACTGAAGACAGGATTAACTTTCCTTTGTTTACCTTTTAAATTGAATCAACAAAAGATTGACCACCCTATTTAGTGCTAGGTGAGAAGCCAGCAAGATACTTGGAGAGCTCCACCCTGTTTTTAACTCAATCAGTCAGAAACTTGTTTATTCTGTTAAGAAGTTCACACAAGAGTTCACACCCTCAGAAACGGTTCAGCCAGGAAACTGTGAACCTTTTTGATAAGAAATTGACCTTCAGGTGAAGGGGAAAGTAGGAGCATGAATCATGTAACCATGTTAAAAATGAATATTAATAAATGTTTAAAAAAAAAAAGAAAAAAATTGACCTTCAGAAGGTGAAGTGGATCCCACAGACACTGCCCGCTGGCCAGTGCTAGACAATTAGGAAACTGTGATTGGCCCCGGTGAAGAGGGGAAGAGTCAAGAAGTCACCATAAAAGCAAGCCCAAACTCCCTCAGAGGAAATGGTCTTTGAGAAGATAATCTGAAGAGATTATCTCCTGGAGATAGTCTTCTGATTGGGGAGAGTCTTCTAGGGAGCTTTGCTGCAGACTGTGGTTTGGATCATGGCTTTGTAGCTCAGCTTCAACTTAGACTCTGACTCCTGGACTACTTCAATTGGGTGAGTGATAAGGCTGACTCCCTTCCTAGTTTCCTAAGAGACTAGCTTCCATCTTGGAGGATACCTAGTGAGGACTAGTATAGATATTTTCTCTAACCGCTTTCACATTTCTCTACTTTATTGTTTCCCCTCTATTTTGGTAAATAAACTTCTGACTTAAGATATAATGATTTTGGTGACCACATTATTTCATATAATTTAAGTCTGACCATTAAATTTAACCTTTACACATGCAGCTTTTACTCAGGTATGAACTCATATCTTCCTGATTCCAAGTCCAGAGCCCAGCATATACATTCCACAATGCTGTTCAACTTGTAAATGATTGATCTCAAGAATGGTGCTTTTCCACTGTAAACTTTAGATCATTGTTCTGGAGTGTACTAGAAATGTCAAGTCCCATCAATGGTTTCTATTTTCCTCAAAAACATGTTATTTTGTCCATTTTCCCTTAAAAGATAAGAACAAATGCCTACTTCTCACAATTATCATTTATTTCCCAAACATATGGGACAGTCTACACAGAAATTTTGGCTCTGCTCAATTTTCTTTCAAAATAAATCTCACAAAACCTTTTTGTACAGTTTAGCAAAATGTCAGTGAAGTCCTAATAAGTAAATATTTTCAGTTTTCAAAGCATTCATCTTTGTTAGATGAAAACTTACAAATAACTGTATGCAAGAAGAAAAAGGAAAAAAAGGCCACTACAAATGTTAGGTTAAGGAAATCAACCAGTATGTTAGAATAGAAGGAAGTAGAAGAACTAAGTTCTTCCTGACACCTCCTCCACAAAGATCTAAATAATGTACCCAACTAAATTTTGAAGGCAATAAACAAGAAAACCCATAATGAATAATTTCTCTAATACAGGTCAGCAAAGAGAGAAAGAGAAGTCTGTACCCTCTGGGGATGAGATCTAACCAATAGGAATGACCTTCGGAATGAAAAAGGGTCTGCCCACAGCTATAGATCAAAGGGAAAAGAGGTCCAAGATCTAGCACAGAATGACTTGACTTGGACCAAGGAGGAACAACAGGTGCCAAATGACAACTCTGTTACTAACTATTCACTACTGGGTCACAGATCCAGTGTAGACTGAGGAGGGTATTTGTGCCTAACGATGGCGGGGTAGCACAAGGAGTACTTAGTGGGTCTTAGGCTGGGTACTGAGCAAGCAACCATTACAGAATTCTTTGGTTTTGATCATGAGAATACAGTATTTTCAGATCTAGCTCCCAGCCTTGGCTAAAGCTTGTAGCAAAATAACCAGGCCAGGAAGCCCAAAGGAGGCCCTATAGTACTGTCATGATGAACCCACAGAGATTTCCAGCTTTTTGAGGGTTACTAAGTCCATTGTTCTTGTTTGTCCTTTACTTTTGAAGGTGGCCATAAAATTATGTGGTGATGTCTTGACTAGTCTGTGAAATTGGATTTGTTAGACTGAGTTTCCCAAAGATGTTAGTCTCATAACTGAAAGGGTTAAAATAGAAAGGATTTGCTAGATCTCCAAAGAAGGGCCAGATAACAATTATGTTTCTCAGACACAAACCCAGGTAAGGTGCTTTCAATAGCTCATACCACAATGGTAGCACTCAAGCTTACTTATTAGACTATATACTCTGGACACACTGAACATTTACATGTCCCCAGACTGAGCTATTCCTGGAATAAAAGAACAGTAGATGTAGCAGTAATGCAATAATCCAGGACAATTCTGAGGGACTTGTGGGAAAAAATGCTATTCATATCCAGAGAAAGAACTATGGAAGTAGAAACAGAAAAAAAACAATAACTTGATCAAAAGGTCTTGATAAATGACATATGTAAAACCCAGTGGAATTACTCAGTAGTATTGGGGAGGGAGGAGAGGAAGGGAAAGAATATGAATCATGTAACCATGGAAAAATATTCTAAATCAGTTCATTAAATAATTTTTTTCAAATAAAAAAATAACAGTAGATGAACACAAGAAAACACAAAACAGCTTATTAAATACTTTCAGAAACATGCAGAGTCTGGCTCTAATGAAAAGTCCAAAGGGGCTAGAAGAATGAAAAATAAAAAGCAATCTTAACTAGAAGTCATAAATCCAGAAGAAAAAAAATGATCCCAAAACATCTATGAAGCCTCAAAAAAGAATACAGTTAAGCACAAGTTCAACTAGAATTTTTGGACGGGATGAAGCAAGAGTTTTTAAAAGGACCTAAAATTATTTTATAAATAAAATGAAAATTATATAGGATTTTTAATATCTTATTTTTAATTTAAAAATAAGAATTTTTTAAAAAGAGTCTGTAAAAATAAATGGGGAAAACTATGCAAATAAAGGTTCAAAACTGTTCAGATACTTTTGATAGATATGATCAAAAGTATCTTCAGTGATAAAGTGAAGTGAAGCTCATATGTGAATTTCTCTTCAGGGCCAGGTGCAAGGATGCTAAAGAGACACTTTTTATAAAAAATAAACTGTTTATTGAAAGTATATAAGTGTAAAAAGGAATTCTAACTCCAAGGGATTCTAACTCCGCCGAAATAAAACTCCTTGATTCCACAAGTAACTTCTTCTCCTGTGTTTCACAGGCTACACTAATCCTTCCTAATCAGACTAACCCAAATTTTTACTATTCTAAATAAACTAAAAATATTATCCTTATAATTTTCAACTTTGCCTTCAAGTTTTAAAAATAAACAAGGCTAGCTGGTTGAGTCTCAACAAGAATCAAGTTAGGACTCTGAGCCTTAACAGACTCCGATTCCAAATCAATGACCAGGGTTTTCTTTGGTCTTCTCAGAGTTAAATCAATCTATAAAACAGCAATAGATAGTATATAGTATTTCCCAAGTTGGAAAAAAAAAAAAAAAACTAAGCTCCTTCAGGTCTTTCCCTCAGACAGTGAGGGAGAGGCAAAGATGTTACTTCCTCCAGCCCCGAGAGAGAGAGTGTGTCCCTGTATGTGACTCTGCCAACTGTCAGAAACCAACTGCCCCCCCAAAGAGAGTAACTGTCACAGGAAAACCATTAGACTTGAAACTAACACTCTGGCTCAGCTCTGTTTGAAAGTCCAATTCTTTCTCAAGCCAGCTTCTCTACTTGTTATCTCTAAACTAATAAAATAATATTTATGTCCTAATATCATCCTTATAATAGGAAAAATTGGAAAACAAATGAAAATTCTAGAGAAAAAAAATTAGAAGTGAGAGCTATGGATGAAAGAATTGGAAAAAATGTCCTGCAGATAGTTCCCAAAGAAAAATTTTCCCAAATGTTTTGAGTAACATGAGGATATGTTTTGCCTCTCAGTGTGACTACTTTAAAAAAAAATTTTTTTAATGCACTTGAAGAATCACTAGTGGTTGCTGGGTTTGTACCCCAAAGAGATAATAAGGAAAAAGACTTGTACAAAAATATTTATAACCATGCTCTGGTTATAAATGGCAAAAAATTGGAAAATGAGGGGATGTCCATCGATTGGGGAATGGCTGAACAAATTGTGGTATCTGAAAGTGATGGAATACTATTGTGCTAAAAGGAATGATAAACTTGAAGATTTCTATTTGAACTGGAAAGACCTCCAGGAATTGATGCAGAGCAAAAGGAGAAAAACCAGGAGAACATCGTACACAGAGACTGATACATTATGGTACAATTGAATGTAATGGACTCCTCTACTAGCAACAGTGCAATGACCCAGGACAATCCAGAGGAACTTATGAGAAAGAATGCTATCCACATCCAGAGAAAGAACTGTGGGAACAGAAACACAGAAGAAAAACATAGGATTGATCACGTATCCGGATCCAGCCGGATACAACCGCGAGACCCGTGAGTCAGCCACCTGAAAGAACCATAGGGCGAGAGAGGAGAGACCAAGGCGCAATAAAGACAAATCAGTCTTAATTGTGACAAGGCTCGTTTATTGTGTGCAGGGAGTGGGTTTATATGCTTCTAGGGCTGGGGTAAGGAATTTTCCGATGGTTTCAGGCCGTTGGTCTCACCACGCCTATCCCGGATGAAGCTGGATAAGTTTCTATTCCTAGCATAAGTTTCGTTTCTTGGGAAACCCTTCACTAAGTTTTGTTTCTATGGTCTCTATGGTTTTTAGGTTTCGTTCCTTGGTCTCTGACAATCACGTGGTTCAATGAGGAATATGATTAGGCTTTTAATGTTAAAAGATCACTCTACTATAAATATGAATAACATGGAAATAGGTTTTGAACAATGATATGTGTATTACCCATTGTAATTGCTTGTTGGCCCCAGGATGGCGGGGGCAGGGGGGAGGAAAAGGGGTGGGAAAAATCATGAATCATGGAACCATGGAAAAATATTCTAAATAAATTTTAAAAAAATTATAAATTTAAAAAAAGAATCACTAGTGGTAACCATAGTTTCTCTTTCTCTCTCCCTGGTCTTTTGTGAATATGAACACAAAGTGTTGTGTGAAGATGCAAAGCATGGAATCCCTGCAAAGGTACAGGGATAGCCTCACCCAGAATTCCAGGGGACCCTCCTGGAGAACTTTGGGTGAGGGGCAGTTGAGAAGGGTTGGAGACAATTAATTTGTGGGAGTGGATGTGAGCAGACACTCTGCTTGCTACTCCTGACTTGGGGTTTCTCCTGAGGTGGCCATTGTAGCATAAGCCAGTGATTTCTACTCATAGGGTTAGCCTGTTTGTTATTACTCTTCTTCATTATTATGATTATATAATTACTTAGGGATTAGAGAGTAAGGATATTTATCAATAACAAGAGAGTCAGTTTTAGTTAAGTGCTTCATCCCCTCTTGAGGGGAGGGGGAAGGGCAGCATCTACTTAGCAGTTCAGGGTTTTCTCTCATTATCCTAAAACCCTCATTTACCCTTTCTAGTTTTCTTTGTTATTACTTAATATAACCTTTGCCTTCAAATCTGTGCCTGATAATTATTTGGGAAGATACTCACAACTCAGTCTGTACATTTAGTTTGAATCCTGTTGGCTGCCAGTTTAAGATCTCCTCTGTCCTCAACTGCTACATAACTAATTTCTATATACTCATCATACTGACCTATGAGGAATATAAATTTAAGAAAAGGAACATCAATTGGGGTTTTAGCCATAACTGAAACTTACCAGAAGAATCTTATTCCTGTCTTCATTACCAACTGAAGCAGAAGCAGTTAGAGGGGGAGGGGTTTGAGATCCAGGAGAGTTTAGCCCCCTCCTTTCCTCACTAAAGCCTGTCAATCTCTGGCTCTTGACTTAAAGCTCTAATTGGCCCTGACACATTTATCTGCTTCTCCAAACTATCTGTTATTATCATCATAACAAAAGACACACACACAGACACTGTACATATCTAATCTATCTATCTAGATTAGATATGTACACAAATAGATTAGATATGTACACATTGTTTCTCCCACCACAGATTGTGGCTCTGTTTTCTGGGAAGTTAGGGTACCCTCTTAAAATTCAGTCCTTCCTTGATGCTATTTTTAGCTTATTTTCTGGGTTTTTACCAGTTTTAGTTCTTGGAGGATGATGTGACAGTCTGAGGGCTAAGAGACTCCTCCCACTCTTAATTCAATATACTCCTGAGAATCTGATAGCTTAAAGACTTGCCTCAGGCTTGGAAGTAAGCATTTGATCTCATTATGAACACTCAGGTCAGGAGCTGATCAAATACTAGCCCCAGATGTAGGCTTCTTTGGTCTCACTATGTATGTGATCCAATCAGGCACTCCCTTAATTGCCCTGAACTGGAGCTCCACCCTTAGTTTTGAGCAAAAAGATGGGAGTTAGGGCCTGTGAACTGTGCCCTCACCCCAAAGTATGAACCATGTCCTCATCCCAAACCCAGACTGGGATTTCTGACTTCACTGAGGGCCCACATGGAACAGCCCACTTCAGCCCACACTGCCCTGGCCTGGGATTCTGGACTTCTCCACAGATTTCAAATTTCAAGGGGTATAGGTTGGCTTGTACCACTATTTGTCCAGGCAGGATCTCAGGATCTGAATGTTGGCTTGATCTTAGATTTGGAACAGAGCCTACCTATAATTAGATAGGAAAAATGAGCAAATAACAACAACAACAAAAACTAACTCTAAAGACTTTTTATGGAGACAAAAAGCAAGGTACAGTCACAGAAAGGGAGAGTGCAAACAAAGGAAACATATCCAAAGTCCAAAACTAAAAATATGGATTGGACACAGATTCTGAAGGAGATCAAAAACAATTCAAAAGCCAAGAGAGGCAGTGGAAAAGAGAAATAAAGGAAGGATATTGAAGGACAGGATTTTGACACAGAGTGAAGATGGAATGCTAATGAAGCAAGAATGATGGCCAATGGCAATTAGAAGGTTGGGGGAAGCAAAGTCTTCTGGGAGGAGGAGTGACTGGAACAGTTCAGTTTTGAATCCTGGACTGAGAGGAGCTCCAAATCCGACCTCAGGATTCAATCCACAGCATTTCCAGAGGATTTCCCAATCTTTACTATTGCCCATATTGACTGTGAAGTGACCTTGCTTATCAACATCTGGAGACCTGAGGACTAACAGGACATTCACCTGTCCAAGAGGATTTTATCCTGGAGGTCAGGCTGTGTCAGTCCCAAAGAGAGAAACATCTTCCTCTGTACCTGCCACATCTAAAACCATTAGGCTTTCTGTATTAATAGATTAGATTAGCTAGCATTAGAAAGTCAAGAGGATTGAGAAAACTTCCAGGCTGATCCTTTTATCTGATGGCCAAAGCTGAAAGGAACCTGATTTCTCTCTGAGACTTTAAATAGGGAACTCCTTTTAGACCTCTTCTTTTATTTCACCTCTGTTAACCTTTCCCAAATAAACATCGTTGAATACAAATTAGCAGTCAGATAATTGGAGAAGAGGGTAGTAGAGGCTTAAGAGGACAAAAGTTTATTTGAGGGGGAAACCTTTCTTCAGACACAGGGAAAGTCAAAATCCTGTTGCCAAGTACTGGTTTCCTCTGGTAGAGGTGTGATCAGAAAGGAATATTGGGGAAGGTTAGGTAATGCAAAATTCCCTAACCAAACATCAATCTCCATTCTTTCAGTGTTCCTTAATCTGATTCATACCTCTACATTTTCCTCTACCATCATCATATTCAGTTAGGCACAGAGGGCAGCCATTAGCTCTCTGGACAGTTGGGGGTGGGGGAGTGTCCTTGGGCTTGGTTCACTATCATGAACCAACAAACCATTATAACATCATCCCAGGGATTCCCTTTTCCTCTTTTAGCAATATATATAAAGAACAAGATGCAGAATTATTCTTCAATCAAGAGGAAAATAAGAAAGAAAGAAGATAAAAAAGAATAAAGGAAAGAAAGGGAAATAAGAAGGAAATCAGGTGAAGGGAGAGATTTGTCCTGAGGAAAACAAACTGGCCACTGAGGGTGGATTATGAAGAAAAAGTTTAAAGGAAATAAAGATAAAAATCTCTGATTGAGCTCTGATTGAGAGCAAGAGAAGGGGAGATCTGGAGCAAGAGGAAATTACAATAAACATAGAGCACTGATGTTGAGCACATTCCTTTCTGACTACTTTTTTCTTTTCTTCTTCTTTTTAAAACCCTTAGCTTCTGTCTTAGAATCAATACTAAATTGGTTCCAAGGCAGAAGAATAGTAAGATCTAGGCAATGGGAGTTAAGTGACTTGCCCAGAGTCACAAAGCTAGAAAGTGTCTGAGGACACATATGAACCCAGGACCTCTCATCTTCAGGTCTGATTTTCAATCCACTGAGCCATCAATCTGCCCCACTCTTTTTTTTTTTCTTCATAGAGAAGTTATGGAAAACTGATCAGTAGCAGTGACTACCTACAGATTCCAGAGGACTGATAATAAAACAAGCTACCCACTTCCTGACAAGGAGGCAATAGATTCAGAGTGCAAATTGGGACATGTGAGTGTAGAGGCGGAATAGCTAAGGAGAGAATTTGTTTTTCTTGAAATGCATATTTGTTGGAAGTGTTGTTTTTCTTCCTTCTTCTTTGGGTGGTGGATATGGGAGGGAGAGAAGCTGGATTTGCATCAAATGAAGAATGAATTTAAATAAAAGACATATGTTGGGGGGAAGGGGAGGTAAAACAATGACTATCCACAGATTCCTGAGGACTGATTCATGAAACAGTGGAGTTGCCTTGCACATGGAGATGAAGCTAAATGGCCACTGAGACAACTTTTAATTCAAGTTCTCGAATTCTGTGAATAGGCGGAAAGTAACAATGACTAAGGAAATACATGCAGCCTGGAAAGGCCTTATAAAGAAACTTATGCTTGACAGTCTTTGAAAGAAATCTTGAATTCTAAGTTCTTGACTATCTTCTGATGTGCAGATGTCCCCCTCAGAGAGAATCTCAATCCTTTTAAATCACCTAATCCCAGGATCTTAAAGTTGGAAAGTACCTTTATGAATTGACTATTCTCTCTTTTTTTTTTTTTAAACCCTAACCTTTCTGCTCTGGGTGGGTCACATCTGGTATAATGTACCTAGCACTCCACCTCTAAAGACGGTCATTAAGTTGGAGCACATCTTCAAGTGGGCAGCCAGGAGAGTGAGAGAGCTGGAAGTCATGTCATATGAGGATTGGTTCAAGGAAGTGGAAGAAGAAGATTCAGGAGGAGAAGACATGCTATGCTTTGTCATATGGATGGAGGACTAAGCAGGATTAGGAACAATGGATACTAAATTTAAAAGATACATTTTCCTGGCATATGGTATGTACTTAATAAATATTTATTGACTGCTTAACTAGAAAAAAAAAACCCTTACCTTCCATCTTGGAGTCAATACTGTGTATTGGCTCCAAGGCAGAAGAGTGGTAAGGGCTAGGCAATGGGGGTTAAGTGATTTGCCCAAGCTTACACAGCTAGGAAGCATCTGAGTCCAGATTTGAACCCAGGAACTCCTATCTCTAGGCCTGATTGTTAATAGACTAAGTCACTAGCTGCCTTCATCCCTTTTTCTTATGATATCTAATAAGAGGATGCCTACTATATCCAAAGGCAGTCCATTCTTCTTTTGAAAAGCTCTTACAGGTAAGATTTTCCTCTCATCTCTCCTAAATTGATCTCTTTACACCTTTCACACACTGCTTCTGGTTCTGCCTTCTGGGACCAATCAGAACAAGTTTAATATATCCTCTGCAAACAGCCTTTCCTAAAATTTGGACATAGCTATTATGATCCCCTCTGAGTCTTTTTTCACCAGGCAGAAAGTGCCCAGCTCTTTCACAAGCTCATATGTCATGACTTTAAGGCCTTTCACCATCCTGGTTGTCCTCTGAATATTCTCCAGTTTATCAATAGCCTTCTTAAACTAGTGATGCCCGGAACTGAGCACAACCCATGCAAAGAGAGCCCAAGGCTCTGGCTCTATAACAGGTCCCCATCAGAAAGCCAAAAAACCTCATAAACAAATCTATTCTGCAAGTTACCAGAGGCTTTTCTCCATTTCTCTAAGCCTGTGCCTCATCAGGAAACAGGTGGGGCTACCCGTGAACCTAAACCTCAGGGACACAGTGTCCTGGCATAGCCAGAGGTTTACATTTCCAATGAACAGAAGGGCCCTGATTTCAGCCTTAAGTAGTTTGGAATCTGATCCCGAGGATGAAAATACAGAAAGATGTCCTTCTGTACATGCTTCCGAGCCTGGGTCTTGAACCACAAATAAAACTTCTAAGAGTTTCATTCCACCAATGCCATAGCCACTTTGCTTCTTCTGGCTATCTACATCACTCTCCTGTTGGTCAATGAGGACTCAAACCTGCCCGATCCTAGTGTATCTGTGTGCATGTGGGTATACATATATGTGCACATACATGCATGTAAGTGTATGGGTTTTGTGTGTGTGTGTGTGTGTGTGTGTGTGTGTGTGTGTAACCTGAGTCTGAAAGCCCATTGGTATGGGACTTTCTTCTCAATGGAGGAGACCAATGCCCCCAAACTGCATGAGGGACTGGGTAGGGTTGGTGGCAGTGGGACAGAGGAGAGTTCCAGTCTCACTAGTTTCTTTGGACTCAGTCTCTTTGGGTTCTGCAGTCACTTTGGACACTTCTAGTTTCTAGATTTAAGAGAGAAGATGAACAACGCCAATCCCACATCAGGTTGTGGAAGAGAAGAAAAAGACTCCAGGGAGAAGCTAACGTGAAAGAAACTGGCAGGCTCCACCATGTCTCTATCCCCAGTTTATTACATATCAGACTTTGGGGAAATTCCCCTTAGGTGAGATCTCGGATTCTCTCTCTTAATTGGTTAAATGAAACTCTCACTCCCTTTGAGAAAATCCTTTCACTTGGTACTATTGGCATATGCTTTCCTATGTACACTTTTTCTGATTTCTGTTTTACTATTGACTCAGATAAATGGTTTTCTTTGCTACCTCTTATATGTTCATTGTGGAAATGGAATTTGGTGGGAATAAAGTCAAATCATGGATAGAAGCTCGAGCTCCTGTCCCTCCAATTAGTGAACAGTGAATAGAAACTTTACTTGAACCTGAAAATCACATCTCTTAGACTAACAATATTTAAGGGAGGATATTGGACTAGCAAGCTTCTGGTCCTCACCTCCTGTGTCCCCTCCTGGCAGAAATTAGAGTCTCCCTAGAAGAAGGGATGAGAATAGGGGAAAAGAGGCTAGATAAACCTAGTCTGCCTCCCTTAAATGCATACAATGACACCCTGCACACTACATGGGGGTACAGCCTTCACTACTTATGTGTGTGTGTATTTTTATATATACACATATGATATTTTAAATGATTACACAAGTAAAATCTATAGCAGATCACTTGCCATCTCAATGGTGCAAGGGGGAAGAAGGGAGGGAGAGAATTCAAGAGTCAAAATTCTTTTACAAATGTTGGAAACTGTTTTTCCAAGTAATTCCTCTCTTTCTGCCTCTGTCTCTCTCTCATTTTCACATACGTACTTTCTTAATCAAGTATTGAACTCTCCCTTTCATGTTTATTAAACAGCTATGATGTTCCAGGTTCTGGGCTAAACCACTGTGGAGCTGAACACAAACCCACCTTGTTCTCAAGAAGCTTAAAATAGGAGGAAGGGAAAAGGACAAGAGCACCATTAGCTCTGAGAGAGGGAAGAGCAAGGTAAGGGCAAAGGAGGAGTCCAAGAAAAGTGAAATAAGAAACTGAATCAGCAAGAACATCATACTTTGGACAGGAAAGAAAATCAGGGAAGACTTTGTGGAAGAGGTGAAATTTAAGCTGGGCCTCAAAAGAAAAGAATATCACCAGGAAGGAATGGAAGGAGTGAGGGTCATAGGGGCAGACCTAGAGGACAGCATGAGCAAAAATGCAGGAGAGATCAAGATGAGAAGGTGGGATGAAGAGTCTAGTCCAGTAATAAAATAAGTGAAGTCCAAGTATATGTGTAAGGAAGCTGCATAGGGATATTACAGGCAGATTACAGAGGGCCCTAAATGCCAGCATCAAAGATGCATACTTTAATTGGAAGGCAATGAGGTATCTGTAGATGGTCTGGTTTTGTTTTAGTTTTTTTTAAGCCCTTACCCTCCATCTTAGAATCAATACTGGATATTGGTTCCAAGGCAAAAGAATGTTAAGGGCTAGGGAATGGGGGTTAAATGACTTGCCCAGAGTCACATAACTAGGAAGTATCTGAGTTCAGATTTGAACCCAGCACTTCCCACCCTCTGGTCTGGTTGAGCTACCTAGCTATTCCTCTGTCCTCTTTCCAATGACTTTAGAAAATTTAAGTGACCTTTGAGTACCAAAGGGAGATTCCCTTTTGTTGGTGGAATTTTTCCCTTTTTGAGTCATCAATCCCACCCCAGGACTGCTTTGAGCAATTATTCAGGAATTGCAAAAGAAAGATCTGGTATGGAATTGATGACTAACTCAGACGAGTGAGAAGTTTAAAAAAGGGGAAACTCCACAAATAAAAGGGAATCTCCCATTGGAGAGCTTGGTCTTTCTCCAGGAAGTGACACCTTCCATGTGTGGACCTCATCTTAGGTACTTTCTCTCAATGTGAGCATAAATAATAAACTCTTCAAGTCTCAGCATCTTCATTCAGAAAATGAAGGTACTAACTGACACTTATTTATCTCACAAAGATGAGTGCCTTCGAAGCCCAGAAATGCACCTGCTGGATGACCCATAAGTATATCAATCACCACAAATCCAAAACAGAATTTAATTATGTAAGCTCCATGTACAGAGTATATTCACTCTTTTCTTTGAATCCCAGTTGACCCAGAGTAAGCACATAATAAACGTTTGTTTATTGACTGATTTGGCTTAACTGAAAACGTTTGAGGGGAGTGAGTGATAAACACTTCAGTCAGTCAAAGTCAACAAATATTTATTAGGCACCTAATAAGTGGCAGGCACTGTGCTAAGCCCTGGGGATTCTTTTTTTTTTTTTTTTTTTTTTAAAGCAAAGGCATTCCCTATTCTCAATGAACTCAAAGCAGAAAGTCCAAGGTAACAGGCCTCTTAGAGATCACCTAGATGCATGTGGGTGAACCTATGGCACACATGCCAGGGTATGCCCGAGGGGGATGTTTCCCTCCCCTTCTCCACAAACACCTAAGGACATTTCTCCTATCACCTGCCCCTCTGCTCAACAACCCAATGGAAAAGCTTCCTCCCTCCCCTATCTGGGGTAAGAGGTGGCTCACATGCAGTATGAGAGTTGTAGTTTGGGCACTTATTGTCTAAAAAGTTCACCATCACTGATCTAGATCATCTTTTTTTTCTTTTTCAATTAAATACAGTGAGACCCAGAGGTATTAATTGGTTTGATTGAGGTCAGATTAGGTCTTTTTTTTTAAACTCCCACCTTCTGCCTTAGAATTGAGAATAAGGATCAGTTCCAAGGCACAAGACTGTAAGGGATAAGTAATGGGGGTTAAGTGACTTACTGAGGGTCACACAACTAGGAAGTGTCAGAAGCCATATTTGAACCTAGGACCTCCCATCTCCAAGCCTGGGTCTCTCTCCACTGAGCCATCTACCTGCCCCCATATTAAGTCTTTTGAGTCCAAATGTAAAGTTTCTTTGCACTAAACAATGCATTACATAATGTAGGACTTGGAGATAAGAAATATGAATTCAAATCCTGCTTCAGACACTTACCAGCTGGGTGACTAAATGGATATAATAGTAAATATTATGGGAAAGATCAAATGAGATAATATTCATGAAATGCTTTGTAAAAATGCAAGTGTTACGTGAATGTCACCTATCATTATTATTGCTATATCAGCAGCTCCAAGAAAATGGCAGAAAAAAGAGAGAAAAATAAAACCTTTTTGCATCCTTGACTGAGAGAGTGTAGAACCATACAAATAAGGCAATATGATAGAGTAGAAAAGTTATGGACATGGAATGGGAAGTTGTTTCATAGTTTTTCCATTTGCCCATTACACACCCTTGTGTGTGAAAGTCACTTTAACTCTTTGGCATTGTTTCCCCCATCTTTCAACTAAGGATGTTGGAGCATATGATTTCCGAAATCTTTTCCAGCTCTAATATGTTATGATTCTAACTTGGGGGGGGGGGGAGGCGGGGAAATGGACCTCGGGTATAGGCAGCTTCATGTTCAAGACTATGGAAACTATTAATAATTTCGATGTGATGCCCAATACTCAGCCTTTTCTAATTGATGGTTTTCCTTTTTGTTCTTCCTGGATTTTTTTCCCACAAAACTTTCTTGTGTGATATTTCCAATACCAGGCTTACAAGCAGGGCATTAGTCTCAGAACATGGGACCTACCATGCAGAGGTTTTCCCAGGATTTATATCGTGTCTGAGAGGCAGACTCAGGAACAATAGGACGAGTAAGACACTTAATAAATGCCCATTGAAGTTAAATGACTTGGAGAGATCCTTGTCATCTGCACTTAGGAGATGGCTTATATCATTGGTTATAAATGGGCTCATACAGGGAAACAATACTGAGAGCCCAGAACTGAATGAGAGTCCTCATGTAGTATGGAATTAAACACAGAACCAAGCAGAAGCACCTCTATAAAAGAATGATATTCACAAAGCAGACAGAATGGGGATTTTTAAAACAGCCTGTAAAGGAAAGTGACTCAGATGTCTAAGTTGGAGAGAGTTTCAGGGACATATTGTCCAAAAAATCCTGCCAGTTAAATTAAGCCAAATCATTTTTCCTCTGAACCATCATCTGGATTACACAGTGAACCAAATGGAGTTCCAGAAGGTCGTATTAAGCCCAACCTGTCACTAAAGTCCCCAGTTCTGCTCGTGACCATCAGAAGTCAACAAGAGGGAAACATGGGTTCTCTAAGGGCAGAATTGATATCTCTGAGGACAGAGTGTAAGCTCATGGGTCATTCATTCCCATGATGATCACCAATGGCCATGAAAGCGAATGAAGTTTTATGTAACAGTCAAAAGAAAATTCCTGGGAAAGACTTTCACAAGACCCATCACCACCACCCCCAGCAAGAGTGAAATCCTGGCACACATCTCCCATCAGCTGCAGACAGTCTTTCCAAGTATTGAATTTTCTGGGTCCTGTGGCTACAACAAGAAGAAAGTCTTTTGTACTGAGAAGCCATTTCCACTTTTCCATACCAGATGGGGCAATGAAGGTCCTTGCGGGTATCTAAATCCTTCCAAATGTACCACGAGTTCCTAAATGGAAATTCCTAAGAGGGACTTAAGAAATTCAATAGTTGTTAATGTCAGAGTGGTGAGAGAATTATGGAAACGGAGTGATCCAAACTGAATCAATCTTGTGACTTATTTCTAGGTCTAGCTTAGGTTCCTTTCTATTCATTTACAAGTCTAGTTCAATTTCTGTCTTGTGTGAAAACTTTATTCAATTATGGAAATCATGAGAAAACTTTATTGTATTGTATGAACTTGGCCCTGTGTGGCTGGAAAGCTAGAGTATCTGGACCTGTTGTTTATAGACCCTTGTGTAAATAGAATTAGCTCATCCTCATTTGCTAAGCAGTTGGTATGCATCCCTTAATAAACTGATATTCGCCAAAGCTCAAAACATTGCTTCCTCAGTGATCTCATCTTTCACCCTCCACAGTGGATAGAGGGAGGCAGGTATTTAAATCCTACTGAAACTTTTTACCCATGTGACCCTGCATAAATCATGTAACTACTCTCAATCTCAGCTTCCTCATCAATAATAAGGAAATGAATAATACCTGATACCAACAGAAAGCCTAAGGTAACAGTGAGGGAGTAGCTATAGAGTCAGAAAGACCCTAGGCAAAAATCTCATCCATCAGTGTGTCTAAAAAGGTGTCCTAGGTGTGTTAGGTATAGCAGGCAATACAATACCATTAGACCTCCCCTTTACTCATCCCCATCCCTTAAAGGAAGTAAATAGAACCCCAGTAGTGCTGTCAACACACACACACACACAAGACATGCCCTCCTAAGCACACTTATGGTCTTGCCTCTGACAGCTAACCACGTCTACACAAATCACAACCTCAGTAACCCCAAGACTAGAAGTGACAAACTATTTTTTAGTCTGCATTAGTGGAGGGACTTTCTACACCAGGAAGTTTTCTCTAATACCAAAATCACAATTTAATCTGAACAAACACACAAAATAAAATCTTAGATCACAAAAAGATTATGAGTTCCATAGAAGACAGCAATGTAAAACACTTTGCAAATTTTGCAACTGCTATACAAATGCTGTCTACTATTATTATTATAAGGAAATGAGAGATTACCAATTCACCACTTTTCATGTTAAAAAAAAAAAAAAGAAAATCTCCATGTCCATCAGTAGATCTCTTCTTATTGATGTAGGCTGAAATTCCCACAAACCCTGCCAAGTCACAGTACACAATCAAAGGAACATAGAAATTATAACTAGTTCATTAGTATGAGGTTACTTTTCATTTAAGACATAAGGGTTGCTTAGATTCACAATTATGAGAAAACTCACATCGATTTTTAGACATAACCCAGGTGCTTTTTTGGGGTGTCTGTACAGCAAGTACAAGGGAGTTCAGTCCCCCAGTCACACAGGCCTAAGTTCAAACAATGCTCAATTTCCACACTCACTGCCTTTCTTAGAGTCTGTGCAGAAAAGATCAAAACTTCACTTTAAGTTGCCCTGTTGTAGCATCCCATTTACATTGTGACTTGATTCCCACAGTGGACAAACAGAGTGAACTATGGGTAAAGCCAACCAGACCAAAATGGTCCATGAATAAAACTGCCCAAACAAATGATCCCTTCCTGAGTAACTAATCTAGATTAAAAACAAAAACATTCCTGAGGACCCCTACACACTCTCCCTCTGTTATTCTTACTTTCACCTTTATTTGGCTTACCTTACTTACCCTGCCTGTCTCTAGCCACTCTGTTCCTATATTCTCTTATGATAAAGCTTGTTTCCTCAAAATGGAATCATTTTGAGCCATAAATCAATTCTTTGGACAAGACCCAATCACCTCGCCCACATCAATATTATTGCGTTTTTCAGAAAAAATAATGATGTTGGTCTACTCAAGAGCTATCAGCCACTTAACGTGCTTTGAAAAGTACCGGTTTTAGAAAGAAATATTTCAAAGGCTCTTCCCAATGCTAAGATAATTTTACATATGTATATATATTCATTGGATACATAATATATAGCATATCAATATATTATGTATATGTATCTATACATAAACATGTAAGCTTAATAAGATTTAAACTACACTAATGCTTTGGGAATCCCACCTCCCTCTCTATCTCTCTCTTTCTTTTCATGTATATTGAAGTTATTCCCTTCAATGCTTTGCTCATCATCCATCAACAAAACCAATGTCATTTTCAAAATTATTATTTTTTAAATCTTAAACAAATTGGCAGCAGCAGGCATGGAAGCAAAATGGGAGATCCTTATCAACTCAGAGAATCAAAAACATCATAAAATCAGTACTGATTGATGTCAGGAGCCTCTTCTAAGCACTAGGGAGGGCATCCTTAAAATTAACATTAATCAAATCAAATTATTCTAAATGATCCAGAGGCTATTAAGCTTGTTGAGTGCATAAAACCTTGAAAAATAAAACAAAATTGGGTCCCATAAAGAGAACATAGAACTGGGGGAGGGTGTTTCACTTTGCACTCAGGACCCCATGACATTATTTGATGCTAGGGCAAGTACTACCTAGGCAGAGACTCTCCTTTATTTTTGGATGATCCTTTCTCAGCTGTGCAATCACAGATGGAGTGCAGGAAGAGGATTCAAAGGTCATAAAGCCCAGCACATTCATTTTACAGATGGGAGGTTCAAAAATGTCAAGTCAGTTGCTCATGGTCAGCAAGCACCTAAGACAAGATGAGAACTCAGGTCTTTCCAGCTTAATCCAATACTAAATAATAGCCCAGCTTTTGTCTACCTGGTGTCTAAGGCTTAGTCCTTAGTTGTTGTGAGGAAGATTAGATTAGTTAGTCCTGTGCCAAGGAAGAGGAGAAAGTTTTGAGATCTGGTGGGCAGTGTTTCAAGCAAACCCTTCCTACTTGGTACCTGAGACAACCTTGGCTCTTGGCATCCAGAGATCATCATTGGATTGCAGTGAGAATCCAAAGCCTGAGCTGCTCAAGCCTGGCAGGTTCCAGGTCTGAGGCAGTCACCCAGAGACTCCACTGCTCCTTGGGCCCTGTCAGTTTAGATTACTATGTTAGTGTAGAAATAAGTCTTTCCTTTCACTGTGGGTTATGTCATTAGATTTAAGGTTTTAGAGTAGATTTCCCTATCCCACCTTTTAGTTGTTCATAATTAAACCCAGTTATATCTTGTTACCTTGTCTGTTGGATTCAAAACCTCTGGCCCAGGATGACAGTTGGCTAACTGACCTTTGTCAGTTAGGAGCAGCTTGGCTGTTCAGGTCTTCATGACCAGGTCTAGTCTCTCATAAATCCCAGTGTGTGCACCCACAAACCACTTAGTTTATTTAATATCCCTGGTGACCCCATTACCTTTACTTATATTTTCCACACTGATCCTCTCTCTTTTTCTGGAGGTACCCTCATTGTTCCCATTTTGTTTTCTATTGGTAGTTCTAATGCTTTTTGACTGAAGAAAAGTGAAACAAAGATCCCAAGGAATTGGATTGAAGTTAGGCCTCTAGGAGAATATCAAAGAGAACCATCCACTTCCCTACTTCCTTGTGCTTTAGTTAGCTTAAAAGTAGAACCATCTTCCTCTTCTGTGGAATTCATACTGGGCCTGGGCCTGGGTCTTCTGCATCCTAAGAGGGGATCAGATGGTTCACCTCTGCTACCATATTGATGAGAGACTAAACCACTAAAACAAGAACCATTTCTATTCCCTCTGCTTGAGCATTTATTGGATGGTATGGTACTTGCTCTGGACTTTTTCCCAACTCCCACTAGAACAAGTAGGCTAGAATTTCCAGAGGGATGCTGGCTCCTCTCTACTATTGATTCTCATAAGCTCCTTCACTGATTACCAGCCAGTCAGACTTAATTAGCTTTTTTTAAAGGATGTATTTACTGAAATGTTCTAAGGGTAGCTACAGCATCACTCCTCCAAGAAATCTGTTGCACACTCTCCCACAAATACTTAAAAAATACAGAGGAAAGTGAGATCAAGCTTAGGAATATTGGTAGCAAAAGGTAACTCATCACCCCTTGCTAGACAGAAATTCATTTCTCTCTTCATAGAGTCCTCATGAAGTTTCCTCTAGGCGAGTGTTTAGGAATGATTTACATCTACTTTTCATCTTTGATTGATTGGTTCTATAATTCAAAGAATCATTCTCAGAGAAGCTAGGTGATTCAGTGGCTAGGGAACCAGACCTGGAGAGGGGAGATCCTGGATTCAAATCTGGCCTCAGATAATTCCCAGTTATGTGTCCGTGGACAAGTCACTTGACCTCCATTGCGTAGACCTTACTATTTTTCTGCCTTGGAATTGATATTTAGTATTGGTTCTAATATGGTAAGGGTTCTAAGAACATAAGGGTTGTATTTTTTTAAAAGAGGAATTCTCATGAATAAATGTTTCTGGCTATAGATCATCTTAAATATACTTCTCTCTTCACCTCTTAGAATCTCTAGCTTCCCTCAACCTAGATCTTGGGCTACCTGAGTCATCTAGTCCTGAGAGCTCTGTCCCCCTTTAGATTTATATCTATGTATGTATTGCCTCCCCTGTAGAACGTAAACTCCTTGAAGTCACAGATCCTTTTTTGGTCTATAGCAAGAGGTGCTAGCCTAGTGCCTTGCACATAGTAGGTGCTCAATAAATGTTTGTTAGATTTGAAAAGCAAGTTTCACACAAAACCAGCAAACCTCTTAATTTGACAAACAAAATATTCTTTATTTTTTTAAACCCTTACCTTTTGTTTTAGAATTGAAATAAAGAGTCTGTTCCAAGGCAGAAGAGCAGTAAGGGCTAGGTAATTGGGATTAAATGACTTGCCAAGGGTCTCCCAGCTAGTAATTATCTGAGGCCAGATTTAAATCCAAGACCTCCTATCTCTAGGCTTAGTGCTCTATCCACTGAGCCACCTAGCGGCCATTGTTTAATGTTTTCTTGGCAAAGATACTGGAGTGGTTTCCTGTTTCCTTCTCCAGCTCATTTTGCAGATGAGGAAACTGAGGCAAATAGAGTTAAGTGACTTGTCACATAGTATCTGAGGCCAGTTTTGGATTCAGGTCTTTCTGACTCCAGGCCCAGCATTCTATCCACTGTGCCTATTATAGCTGCCCTATTATATTAACTTAGTGGAATGTTATTGTATGATTGCAGCAAAATTTATAATAATCATAATTCAAGGAAATAAGGATATATAGGAAGTGGTACAGGACAGAGAAAGAAAAAACTGAAAAGAAGAAAAAGAGAATAAAATTATTGGAAAGGAAGCCAACAAAATGTGGTTAGTATTTTTAAGGTTTATGGAGACATTCAATGTTGTAATAAACTGTACATAGCTTAGAGTTTGGGTTTTATGCGACTTTTTTTAATAACTATTTAAATTTTGTTTCTCTTGATGCTTAGCAAGTTTATAATGTTTTTTTTTACTAGAAATAAAACTTATCTAATGTACTTTAATTTTTAGAGTTAAAAAATGAGTGTTGTTAATGTTTGCTACGTAACCAAGCCACCTACCTTTTTTTCTGATTACTCACTGTCTGTGGCAAAGTGAGTTCTATGATCTTATCTTCAGACTTTCAGTTCCTGGAATATCATTTTAATTCATTTTAAATTGGTAAGTATTCTCTTACTACGCTGGATAGTGGATAAAGCTCTGGGCCTAGATTCAGGTAGATCTGAGTTCAAATCCAGCTTCTGATACTTCCTAGCTCTGGGACTCTCAGCAAGTCACTTAATGTGTTTGCCTCAGTTTCCTCATCTGTAAAATGGGATTTAAAATAGTTCCCTACTTCCCAGGGTTGTAGTAAAGATTAAATGAGATAATAAGTGTAAGCACATGGTACATGGTATATAGTCATATAAATGTCAAGCTGCTATTTTTCTTTTTAGCTGTCTACCTCCTCTCCTATCTTGGATTTCCATTTACTTTTAACTATGTATGTTTTTTTCCATTTCTAGTCTGAGGATCAGTTTCTTGACTGAGAAGATGGACATAAATTAAGAACTGACATTTTTCTTTGTGGAATGTTAATATATCATCAGCATGAAACAGGAACCTTCTCTATTCTGTTTTTCTTATTGTGGATAACCAGCTCATTTTAGACCTTTACTTTGCTATCACTATCTTTGTTTTTTAATTCTTAGCTTCCATCTCAGAATCAACACTCCACACTGGTTCCAAGGCAGAAGGGCAGTAAAAGCTAGACCATGGAGATTGTGGGATTGTGTTGTGGCCAGGGGAACTGCATCTCCCAGCATGCCTCACGGGTCCCACCTTACTACTTCCTGGCATGGGATTGGTCTTGAATGGACCAATCCCATGCTAGGGAGAGGCCACGCTATATAAAGACCAATTGGTCTATATAAAGACCAATCCCACACCTAGGAGGGAACTTTGAATTGGAGGAGATTCAGAGTAAGGGGGGAGTTAGTTAATTTCAGCCTAGGGGAACTCTCCTGGGTTTTTTCTTTAAATAAAGTTTTACAAAGATCAAAGGCAGATAGTTTTCTTTCACCTTTTCAGGATTAAGTGACTTGCCCAGGGTCACACAGTTAGGAAGTATCTGAGGTCAAATTTGAACCCAGGACCTCCCATTTCTAGGCCTGGTTCTCAATCCAATGAACCACCTAGCTGTCCTCTGCTTTCACTATTTTTATAGTTTTGTGCTTATTAGAATTATTTGTTCATCTTTGATCATATATGCCTTCTTCCATCTTCTGTATCTCTTGTGGGTGATAGTTTGTAGCAGGTTCTTGTCCCAAGAATGGAAACTTAAACGCCATTCAATCCAGAAGTAACAAAAGAATTTTATTTGAACAAGAGGCTTAGGGTGGTATAATAGTCTAATAGTTGGTAGAATAGTATGAGGTATTAGCTCTGGGGCTGGTAGAGTAGCCTCTCTGGAGCTGATAAAATAACAGCTCTCCAGGTGTGGAGTAGCAGTTCTGGAGCTGATGAAGTGCCAGCATTGGGGAAGATGTGGCACATGTGCTGAGCCAGCCCTTGGGGAGCTGCTCTGTTCCCCTCTTCCCAGCTCTCCAGGACATTTTTTGCATGTCCCACCCCTCTGTCCAGCTGCCCAAAGTGAGCATGACCTCCCTCAGCTCTTTCTGATAATTCTGATGCTCATGGATAGCTTGAATTTGTCCTCTGGGCATGTGAACTCAGGAAAAGGTTCACCAGTGCTGATCTGTAGACCAATAAATAGGTAATGAAGTAGCAGCTCCAGGTGTGGATCAGGGTTTGCATATTTATTAGAGTCTGGGAGCTCACTCCCATTCCAGAGAAATCTTCAACTTCCCCAAAACCCTGGGAAATGGGCACAGTCAAATACAGGTGGAGATATATTTTGGGGTTTGACATGTACGTCATAGGGAATCATGAGCATTTGGGGGATTCTTCTGGAATGCCAGAGGCCCCAGTGTGTAGGTCCCTTGTTCCCCCATTGTCCACCTTGTCATCATTTGTCAGTGTGGGAGAAGTCTCACTGCCCTTCTGGAATGGGAATATAGGATGTGGTGGAGGGTGGAAGGCAGTACTTTGGAAGATCAGTTTAGGTAATGAATTATGTCTTACAGGGCTGAACTAAAGTAAATAAAGAATAATATGAGTACTTAATAAAACAGATTAGTCACAAAGTTGATGGCCCAGTGTAGTATATTACTGAACCAGTACTAATGATTACTATTTGCAATTTATGCTTGGCTGATGCTGCAGTTGATGTCTAACTAGTGCTAACTGGTGAGAAATGCAAAATATGAGTATGAGAGTCCTGTTCCTCTTGCTACCCCTCACTGTCCACTGTCTGCCCCCATCATATCCATTCTTTTAAAATTTGACCTCATCAGAGTTCTCTAAGCATTATATTGTTCTCTTTAGCTGCCTCCCATTTTCCTTCCATGTTGGATTATCCATCATGTTTTCATCAGATTGGGGGGGGTGTAGATTCCTATTCCTATTTACCTGCCTTCCTCAAAATAGGGATTCACAACTATCATTTCTCTCTCTCTCTTTTTTTTTAACCCTTACTTTTTACTGGTGTATTACCAATACTGTATATTGGTTCCAAGGCAGATAAGCAGTAAGGGCTACTCAATGAACGTTAAGTGACATGCCCAGGGTCACACAGCTAGGAAATGTCTGGTGACAAATTTGAACCTAGGACCTTCCATCTCAGCCTGGCTCTCAATTCACTGAGCCACCTAGCTGTCTCCTCCTCTGATAGTCTTAAAACCTGCTCTCCTTACATTTATAGTACATCTTTGATCCTGTGCCATACTCTGCTCCTTTCTAATTTAAAAATCTGATCCTTTGACATCTGGAAATATGCACAATCAGTAAAGTAGAAGGAGCTTGTTGGGGAGACAGATCATCTTACCAAAAGAGTTCATGCTTCGTATCATAGACTGTCAGCATGTTTATCCTTCATCATTCTCTCAAAGTCAACTTAGAGTTCCCTACCTCCTCCGCCTGCCAAACCATGAAATCAGTCATTTCCCAGTTTTATTACCATCTGAGCTCTACCAGCCCTCAGAGAAGTTAGGAGAATTAGGCATTTATCATAGGGATTCTTTTAAAATGAGATGATGCAAGATTATACCATACAATATCAAAACTTTGAAAGCAATCTTTAAATTCATTTAATATTTTATATTTATTTTAATTATGTATTATATTACACAATATATAATATAATATTAATTTAATAAAATAAATTTAAATCTCTAGGAGAAAACTCCTACACACACACACACACACACACACACACACACTACTCAATTTCCACTGGCTTCCCTCCCATTTACCATAAACTTCCCCTTTTTAAACAGTCTCATCATTTTACTCACATATATTAGGATAAAAAAGGTTCTCTGGGAGAAAAAGAGAGATCAGCAAATATCACAGAATTGACCTTCCTACAGCAAGTCTATAAATTCAAGGGAGGGTCTAAATCTCAGATTTTATTAGTCTAAGGAATTCCCAGGTTCTTTGCCAAGGCAGAGTAGCACATTCTCTGCCCCTTCCTTAGCTTTTCCAGTTAGTTGAAGACACCTGACATATTTTTTTTTAGATGTGGCCAAGTGTAAAGAGATAGCTCAACATTGGCTTCTGCCTCTTGGCGTTACCCTCCAATTATTGCCTTCGCTGAAAAAACTAAGCACCAAGGCTTGGCTCAAGAACATTCAAATGACACACATCTTTGGGTTCTTCCATCTGTTTTAAAATGAGATATTTTTCAGGAGCATCTTAAAATACCAAAGCCAAAGAAGCCCTCTCTCTCTCTCTCTCTCTCTCTCTCTCTCTCTCTCTCTCTCTCTCTCTCTCTCTCTCTCTCTCTTTTGCCATAGAGTGGGGAAGGAGGGGGGAAAAAAATGTTTTCTTCTAAAATTTTATTATTTTTATTTTTTCTTAAACCCTTAACTTCTGTGTATTGGCTCCTAGGCGGAAGAGTGGTAAGGGTATGCTATGGGGGTCAAGTGACTTGCCCAGGGTCACACAGCTAGGAAGTGTCTGAGGTCAGATTTGAACCTAGGACCTCCCGTCTCTAGGCCTGACTCTCAATCCACTGTGTTACCCAGCTGTCCCATCTTCTAAAAAAAAAAAAATTGTGTAAAACCTAATGTCTTGGAGTAGCTAAATAACTTAGTGGATAGAATGCAAGACTTACCATCTAGAAGACCTGAGTTTGAATCCCATTTCACACAGTCGCTAGTCATGTGATCCTGAGCAAGTCACTTAGTTTAATCCCATGCAAAATAGGGATAATAAAGAACTTACCTCACAAGTCTATTGTGAAGATGAAATGAGATAATGTGAAGGGGATGGGAATGGGAAGGAGGGGGAAGGAAAAGGAATGGGTTATGCTACAATAGGGTATAATATAAGATAATGTAATATAATATGTAAAGTACTATAAAAATCTTTAATTACTATGTAAATATTATTTAATAGGTATTGTTATTATAATGTAATATAGTATAATTGGTATTATATGTTATATTATTATAGGTATTATTAATATGTAATTGTTATATTATATAATACATTATATTATTATTATTATTATAGACGTTATTATTATTATTTTAGTTAGAAAGTTGGCTTGAGCAAAGGTATCAATTTCCTAGTCAGCAAAACTCTTGTGGGCCAGAACCAGACTGAAATACAATTGGGAAAGGTTTAATACAATAAATAAATAAAATTAGAATACAACATAGATATTGCTAATTCAAGGTATTAAGTCACCACAGGGATCCATTTCTATTTGAGTATGATACCACTGGCTAAGTTCTGTGAAGTTAAGGGCATTACTTAGGGTCACGTTTTTTGTCATTGTTGGTCCTAGCCAACCTTTCATGACCCCATTTGGGTTTTTCTTGACAAAGATATTGGTGTGGTTTGCCCTCATTTTCTCCAGCTCATTTGACAAATGAAGAAACTGAGGCAAATAGGATTAAGTGACTTGTCCAGGGTCTCCCAGTTAATAAGTGTCTGAGGCCAGATTTGAACTCAGGAAGAGGAGTTTTCCTTTCTCTAGGTGAGGCCCTCTATCCATTTCATCACCTAGCTGCCCACTGGGTCATGTAGCCATCAGTCATCATATACATATGTGTGTGTGTGTGTATGCACACACACACACACACACACACACACACACACACACACACACACACACACACACACTTAGGTCTTCTTTGCTTCAGGGCTAGTTCTCTATATACTCTGATAAATGGCTGCTTTGTGGAAACTTCATCCTGAAGGAACAGAAGAGAAAAGGTCTGTTCAATTTATCTTGAGCTCTAATGGCCCAAGCTATCAGGTCTAAAATGTTTCTTTTGACATTTCTCTTAACTCTTTTTTAATTGTTGTTTTTGCTAAACATCCATTGAGCAACTGCTGTGTCCCCACACTGATATGCCAAGTGAAAAAAGGACTCCACTCTGAGACAACAGACCTGAGTTCTAACTGGAGCTCTGAGTCCTTGGGCAAATCATTCTTCAGCTCACCTCAGATTCAGTGCTATGATAGAGATGATTAAATTTCGAGCATTTATGCCTCAGAAATCAGAAAACTACAAATCAGTACTTGATTGTTTTGCTGATTATCTAGACTTTTTAAAAAGTGATAGATGGGCACATAGGTAGCTCAGGGGATGGAGAACCAGGCCTGGAGATGGACAGTCCTGGGTTCAAATCTGGCCAAAGACACTTCCTAGTTGTGTGATCCTGGACAAATCACTTAACCCTCAGGGTCTAGTCCTTACCACTCTTCTGCCTTGGTACCAATACTTAATATTGATTCTAAAACATGAGATAAGATTTTTTTTCAATGTTAACCATGCAGAATAAACATGAGTGTGTCCTACATACTTCCTTTCCCCTAGAGAAATGATTATTAAACACTGACCAGAGTACTCCTCCTAGAGTTTCTGATCCATCAAGGAAGGCAGTATGGCATTGCTAATCTCTCAAGTGTTTCCTGCTATTTAAACCCCAGCTTTGACCAGGTAACATTTCTGTACAAAAAACTCTAGTACATCCTCATTGTCACTGGGATGAAATCCAAATTCTTCTTTTTCACTCTTGACATGGCGTCAAAGGTGAGAGTGAAAATCAGGTATCCCTGACTCTAAGAGAGGAATCCTCTCAATCTCAAATTCCTAAATCTCCCCAATTTGCCTCTAACCTCTCTTTACAGACTGCTCTTGCATTCATCCCCATCACTGTGTTCCAGCCAACCCAGCCTATGTAATGCCCCAAATACACAACATTCCATCTCCTGTATCCTCACCTTTGCCTGTATCCACTCTCTCTTCTGTGCCTGGAATCCTCTCCCTCCTCTCCTCTGCTTCTTCTTAGAATACTAACATCTGTGCAAAGCTCAGCTCAATGACACTTCCAACCAGAGTCCTTTCCTGATTGATTCCCTTGGATTTCCAAGAGGATTTAATGAATGAGCATCAGACTTGGTTTCAGAAAGATCCTGAGTTTGAATCCTGGTAGCACTTCTTCTCTCTGATCCCCAAAATGCTTCGCCTTTTTTTGGAATTTACTTATCTCTGTACAAGTTGGTTGCTCCAGTGGAATTAAGTTCCTTGAGGGCAAGACCCACTTACTTCATTCTTCTCTCTAGATCCTCAATATCTAGCACAGTGGCTACCATATCTTAGACCATTAATAATTGATTATTCCATTGATAAAGTAGATTTTTCTTAAATGGCATAGAAGACATGGTTAGTCCTCAGAAACCTCATGTTTTTGGTTCAGACCCACAATTTGACTGGTTCAGAAGTGAAACTCCCTTTACCACATAAATTGGCCATTTTCCTGTAACTTTAAATCTTTGACAATTTCCTGGGGTGCCAAGACATTGAGTGATTTGCCCAGGATCCCACAGCTGAGTTGTATCAGAGGTGAGCCTTGAAATCAGGCGCTGATCAAATCCTTGACATCTCACTTCTTATTCATCAAATACCACAGTTTCCTTAGCACCTTTTTTTTTTCCATTCCTCACAAATCTATAGTAGGAAAACAATTACATGTTTAATGTTAAGCTTCCACAGACTTCCAATATTCTCCTGAAAGTTCACAGCTATAGGCTTTAGCTATCTACCAGATGCCAAAACATCCAGCCAATTCAAGCAATTCAGTCAAACAACTAGTTGGTTCAGAGATAAAGTCAAATCCGTATTTGTTCACAATTAATTGGCTGTTTGTATTGGCAAGTCATTTTAGTCTAAAGGGCAGTGCGGGGCAGACAGACACTCTTGAAAACTTATGAATTAACAATGAGTAGTCATAATTCAGTCCAAATTTGTTACCAGGTGTGGACTATGAGGATGTTCTGAGTGATCTGTCACTAGCAGCAAGATCATAAATTTAGAGTAGAAAAGAATTTTAATAATAATAATTGCAATAATATAATCATAGATTTAGAGCAGAAATGGATTTTAATAATAATGGTAAAACATTTATATAGCACTTACACAGTGCTAAATGCTTTTATAATTACTATCTCATTTGATCCTACCACAACCCTGGGAAAAAGGTATTATTATGATCTCCATTTTATACATGAGGAAATTGAGGCAAACAGAGGATAAATGACTTGCTCAGGGTCACAGGGTTAGGAAGTGTCTGAGGCTGGATTTAAACTCAGGATTCCCTGACTCCAGGCCCAGCACTCTATTTGTGGGGCCACTTTCCCTGTATGTCCTCCATTCCAACCTTATGTACTATCAGAGTAAGATAAAACATTGGCACTGCCTGCACCAGCTCTTTAAAATATGATCAGTCTTATTTTGCTAGGTGGTGCAGCAGATAGAGCATCAGGTCTGGAATCAAAAAAACCTTATCTTCAAGAGTTCAAATCTAGATTCATACATTTACTGGCTATGTGACCCTGGGTAAGCCACTTAACCCCGTTTATCTCAGTTTCCTCATCTGTAAAATGAGCTGGAGAAGAAAATGGCAAACTACTCCAGTATCATTGCCGAGAAAACTCCAACAGAGGTCATATAGAGTTAGGCACGACTGAAAAATGACTTAACAACAGCACGATCCTGTTCATTTTTCTGTCTCTCTAGAACAGCACTAATAGTGTGTTGCCTAAAATAGAAACTAGGTTTATGGAAGGAATTTAAGCACATTATGGGGATTTCATGGCCAAAAAAGATCTCATCAAGAGCTAGCCAGATTACTAACTCTGTGCCACTCTGTGATTAGTTAGACTTGTCCTTGGAAGCAAATCCAGTCTGTTACTAGAGAATTCCTCAAACAGTAGAACCTAATAGTCCCCCCAACAGAGCCTTTGAAAGCCTGTGGTCATCTCTGCACCATATTCAGGCATTTGAGTAAGACTTCTGTAAGTGAATGACATTCTACTGATTGCAGCAAGCTACATGAAATTGGAAAACCTCCTGGAAGAAATCTGTAATCATTCAAGACAGTCTGTCCTGCCCACTGAACAAAAAAGACCAAGTAGGGAAATGATGCCCATTGCCCAGGCCTTGTGTCCACTGTCCAGATGTCAGCATGCCTTCGGGTGGTTACCATATAGAGATTTTTCAGTGATAAGTACATCTGCCATCTGTAATTCAGGTGAACAATTAAGTAGACACAGAGTTCAAAAAGAGAAACGAGATAGATCACACTGAGAAATATGCAACTCTTTTAATGACCCCAAGTCATTCACAAAAGCAAAGACCAGGTTTTTCAATATTAATATTTTATTGCTGTTGCTGTAATATAGCGAGACATGTGATACCATCACCTTCAAAGAACTAAAGTCTAGTACGGTATAGAAGGCAGTGGAGGGGTATATGGGGCACATGAGAAGGTTGAAACATATAATGAATGAGAAACTAAAGAAGAATGTCATTAAGAAGACATATGACTAGCAAGTACACTATAGTAATATATCACAAGGATTATTCACTATGATCAAGTGGGATTTATACCAGGAATGCAAGGCTGGTTTAATGTTAGGAAATCCATCAGCATAATTGACCATGTCAATAATCAAACTATCAGAAATCACATGATTATTTCAATAGATGCAGAAAAGGCCTTTGACAAAATATAATACCCATTCCTAATAAAAGCATTAGAAAGCATAGGAATAAATGGACCTTTCTTTAAAATAAGTAGTATCTATCTAAAATCATTAGCAATTATCATCTACAATGGGGATAAGTTAGAAGCCTTCCCAATGAGATCAGGGGCAAAGCAAGGATGTTCATTATCACCTCTATTATTTAATATTATTCAAGAAATGCTAGCTGTAGCAATAAGAAAAGAAAAAGAAATCGAAGGGATCAAAGTAGGCAATGAGGAAACTAAACTATCACTCTTTGTAGATGATATGATGGTATACTTAGAGAATACTAGGGAATCAACTAAAAAACTAGTTGAAATAATCAATAACTTTAGCCAAATGGCAGGATACAAAATAAACCCACATAAATCATTAGGTTTTCTATATATTACCAACAAAGTTCAAGAACAAGAGATAAAAAGAGAATTCTATTTAAAATAACCCTAGATAATTAAAATACCAGGAAATCTATTTGCTAATACAAATCAAGGAATTATATGAACATGATTGTATGAATACTCTTATATTATATTATATTATAATTATATGAACACTCTTCACACAAATAAACTCAGATCTAAACACCCAGAAAAATATTAATTGTTCTCAGGCCAAGCTGATAAAATAAAACTGACAATTCTACTTTATTTATTTATTCAGTGTCATATTAATCAAACTACCAAATAATTAATGTATAGAAATATGAAAAAATAGTAACATCTTCATCTGGAAGAACAAAAGTTCAAGAATATGAAGGGAATTAATGAAAGCAAAATTGAAGGAAGGTGGCCTAGCAGTACCAAATCTCAAGATATACTATAAAGAAGTAATCTTCAAAACAGTCTGGTACTGGTTAAGGAATAGAATTTGGATCTTATTGTTTCAGAAAATGTATGTTGAAAATTACCATGTGTAATTGGGACAATAAAATATCTTTAAATTTTTTTTATAAAGTTGTATGAGACATATATAATTCAGATCAAATTCCTTATCATCTTTGAGAGGGAGGAGGGCAGATAAAAAGGGAGATACTTTGGATCTTATAATTCTGCAAAACATATGTTGAAAATTGTTATTACACACACTTGTGAAAATATCTTTTGTAAAATTTAAAAAGGGAGAATAAGAAGAGAGGATGGCTTGGGCAGATGACAAGAAGGATGACAGATTACAAGAATATTGCACTGGTCCCTTCTTTATGTCAGGAGAAAGCAAAGAAGGTCCATAGCAAGTTGGGTGAACTTTGGAGAGAACCCGAATAAGAATCACAATGGATGAGCAGGAATGGATTAGATAAAATACGTATCATCCTAGGGAGCTTCCTAATCAATGAGATCACCAGTAGAGTAATACTAAGGAGGGTCTTCAGCCTAGCCATGATGTAGGAATTATCTTTAAAAAAAAAAAAAAAAAAAAAAACACTGTATCTGGATCATTGGAGAAGGAAATGGCAAATCACTCCAGTATCCTTGCCAAGCAAACCCCATGAACAGTAGTTTCCTCAGATCAGGAAGAGTTGTTCCCGGTTGAACAGTATCTGTTTCATTGGATTTAGAATCTAAGGAAAGGAGCTGTAGTTGGCCTCTCCCTCCATTTTATAGATAAGAAAACTAAGGAGGTAGAGGAGAAATGAGCAGTCTGCAGTCCCAAAGGCCAGAAGTCTTATCAGTTGACATTAGCATAAGCTAATTAGGCAGTGGGAGTCAGGTGGTGTGATGGGGAGGGAAGTGTAGAGGCATTGAAAAGATAATTTTAAAACACCAAAGGAAAACTACACTAAAATTTCAGTTTTTGAAGAGTTAGGATTTGAATTATTATCTTCTGATTCTAGATCTGGTAATTTTTCAATTACTTAATATTGCTTCTCCTTAGGATTTTTGTTTTTGTTTTTTGTTTTTTTTGTTGTTGTTTTTTTTTAAACCCTTGTACTTCGGTGTATTGTCTCATAGGTGGAAGATTGGTAAGGGTGGGCAAGGGTGGGCAATGGGGGTCAAGTGACTTGCCCAGGGTCACACAGCTGGGAAATGGCTGAGGCCGGGTTTGAACCTGGGACCTCCTGTCTCTAGGCCTGACTCTCAGTCCACTGAGCTACCCAGCTGCCCCCTCCTTAGGATTTTTAACCAATGTACCTGCCCTTTTGTGATTAAACATCCAGTCACAGCATAGGATTGGTCTGTTAATGACATTTGATAAGGATTAAAATATTACTCCCCTGGGTCATTTTTGCATTTAATAGGGATGCTTGAGAAAAAAAAAAACAAGAAGAAAAAACCAAGATTAAGGAAATTAATCTCTAATAGTAGATTTTCATATATCTTAATAGGTGGCAAGATATTTTTTTTTAATTTGGGGGATGGACCTTTTTGGTGTCCCCTAAATTTGTATCACACAACTTAGTTACCAACATAGTATCTCCTCCCTGGCTTTGCAAATGAGTGATATCTTGGACCTTATCATGAATTAGCACTATCTTTTCTTTTCTTATTCCCAATTAAAAAAAAATAAAAATAAAATAAGCATTTCCATATACAAAGAAAAGAAGATTGTACATAAATGAAATCATAACTCTCTTATATGTCTAGCTTATTTTTCTTCATTTCTACATAATAAGTCCCATTCACAAGTGTCTTAGCCCTTCCCCACACTACCCATATAACAGAAGGTATTGTCTGAGAAACAGAAATGTTCATACGAATTAAGTCTTTCATGTTTCACCTTTTAGTTCACTTTCTGGAGGCAACTTTCACAATTTATTCTTTCACTATTAATTCTGGAGTTGTATATAATGTTCTCTTGGTTCCATAGATTTCACTGTTCATTTTCCCTTGTTCTTCCCAAGTTTTTTTAAAAAATTAACCTGCTCATTGCTTCTAATGGTTGCTTCTAATACTAATACAGTATTATTGTATTCCACCACAATTTGTTTAGCCATTCCCCAATTGATGAGCATCTCTTCATTTCCAATTTTTTGCCACCACAAACAGAGTTGCAATAAATATTCTGGAACATATAGGTTCTTTTCCTTGGAGAACAGACTCAGCAATAATATTGCTGTTTCATTTCAAATTGTTCTCCAAAATGACTGAATCAGTTCACAGCTCTACCAACAGTGTATTTGTGTCCCTTTTTTTCCACATCCCTTCCAACATTTGTAATTTTGCCCTTCGTTCAGGGATATATTGGT
Source organism: Gracilinanus agilis (assembly GCF_016433145.1). Lineage (NCBI taxonomy): Eukaryota > Metazoa > Chordata > Mammalia > Didelphimorphia > Didelphidae > Gracilinanus > Gracilinanus agilis. The sequence continues at coordinate 131,929,994 of NC_058135.1, forward strand.
AAATGTCTAACAATACACTCTCTAGAAAACACACAATACACTTATAAATTTAATCTGCATCATTAAAATTTTCTCCCTCACTTTCTTAGGTCTAGACAATCAACAAACAATAAATCTAGTCCAATTTTGTACCATTTGATGGTTCTAATTTCCTAGGTATCAAAATGCTCACACTGAAAATTTAATAATTGGTCCTCAAGAGCCTGTAAAAATTGAATCCATCAATAATTTGTTTACTTGTTTTTACTTAGTTGTTCATTTTGAATGTGACAAACTGTGGTGGATTAAAGAAATATGGACACGAGAACTGGTCTCTGATTAGAAGACAAATGTAATTTATCTGATTATAAATGGGAGATAAAACTTTGTTATTAATCAAAAACAAAACTGGTGTTGTATGCAAAGAGGACACGGAGTCTGAAATCAGAATAAGAGGAGAGAGAAAAAAGAGAAACATAAGAACAGATTTTAGAACTGCATCAGCTAAACTGGAAACTGGAGTGCATGGGTTTTCCTCACTGGGGTCTCCTTTGCAGTTGTGTGTGTGTGTGTGTGTGTGTGTGTGTGTGTGTGTGTGTGTGTGCGCGTGTGCCCACATTCCCACAGTTACTAAGTGTGCTGATGAGAGAATATGACCCAAGATTGTGAGTGGATTCAGTTACATTTTACTTTTCTTGTATTTAATATATGAACACCTGTAACATTATTGCTAAGATAAATGGTTATATTTAAGCTCTAAAAATGTCATCGTTGTGAGTGACTGGTTTGCCTAAATGGATATAAATCAGTAGCACTTGAGGGCTGAAATGTCAAACAGGGAGAGTAGGTTCTCTTCTCAACAGGGTTGCTCCAAAGACTGAAAGACTTTGTATGGTGGTGACCCTTCTTCTCCTGGAGACTAAACCTACCAGCGTGAGGACAAGTTGGAATCAGGACACAGCCCAGAGAGTATATATGTTTTATCCACATCTTGTATAAAAGGTACGAAGCATAAGAGTGTGGGTGCCCATTCTACACATCTTTTGAATTTCCCTAGCAAATCAGAGATTTTGTTGTTTGTTTCTGACTCTTCATGATCTCATCCATAGTTTTCTTGGCAAAGATATTAGAGTAGTTTGCCATTTCCTTCTCCAGCCCATTTGACAGATGAGGAAACTGAGGCAAACAGATTTAAATGATTTGCTAAGGATCACAGAGACAGTAAGTGTCTGAGGTTGGATTTGAACTCCTGAAGGTGAGTCTTCATAACTCTATGACCAGGAATATAGCATTGGAGCCAGCTAGCCAGCCATTATCTCCACTCTTGCCAGGTCACGTGCCCTTTCTTTTACCCCTTCTCAGTGTAATCTACCCCTGGTCAGAACTCTCTTTTTGAGGGTGAGAGACAACTTCATGCCTCTTCTACACTCAAAGTTCTGGCTGTGAGGGTCAGTTGGATAATGCATCTTTTCCAAAAGGCATCATTTTTTTAAATCAAGGGGGTCCTTCCCTATTCACAAGCAATGGATGTTTTTTAGGGATTAAGGGATTAAAGGAGGAGTGAAGCTCTCCTTGCTTGCCTCTTCCCACCAGAATGTTGACGAGTAAAAATTCTCACAGACCATTCTTGCTGGGACCAACTTGTAGGCAAGACTTTCTTTTCTATTCCCTCCTCTATATCTCCTCCCTCTCCCTCCTCCCACAGCCCAAGTGAGGTGGAGGAAGATTCGACCCCAGGCTCCCACTATTCTTAATGAGCCAGACATTTGAGCTACACCACAAAAGAAAGGTTAGACTCATAATCTGAAAGGTCAATAGGAAGAAAGCCCTAGGTCCATTTTAATTCTGCCTTTGGGAATTTAGTTTTAAAATCTATGAATGTCTTGTGATTATACCCTCAATGACATAAAAAGATTCTCTGAGAAAGGGCTGGGGTTTAGGATCCTAGACCAACAAAGAAAGACATGTGTCTGACTTGACAAAATTAGTTCTGTAAAACACAAAAAAAGAGTACACTTAGAAAAGGGTACAGGTCATACCCAAACACACTCAAACAATAGGTCAGTTGTGATCAACCACCATTAATCTGAGCCCAAGAGGCAGCTAGGTGGCTCAGTGGAATGAGAACCAGGACTAAGGATAGGAGGGCATTGGGTTCAAATACGGAATGAGACCTATGCTAGCTGTGTGACCCTGAATAAGTCACTTAACCCCCACTATCTTACTCTTACTGTTCTTCTGCCTTGGAACCAATACACAGTATTGATTCTAAGACAAGAGTTGAGGGTTTTAAAAAATCCAAGTCATCTTTAGACCTCTCTAACCTTCTCCTTTATCTGGACTTTTTTTTTCAGTGATGTAGAAAGAGAAACCACATCTCCATCTGATTGCGACCCTGGCTTCTACTCTGCAGACCATCCCAGCCCTCAGAATTCCAGATCTGCACCCCTTTCTCTCCTCTTTGAATAATGTGAGACTTCTTGGCCAGCAAAATGATGCCAAAAAAAAAAAAAAGTCTACCATACTTAGCTGTGATCTAAACCATCCTCCCCCACCATGAAGTCCTCAACACAGACTTCCTACTTGCAAAGGTTTATCAAACAGCTCTTACATGTGACCAATCCATCTCAAGTATTGTTAACAATTGTCCTCAGTGAGCACAATTCTGAGCCGGGGGAATTTGGCTCTGTTCATAAATAAAAAGTTACCCTTTCCATCTGACCGACTTATAATTCTGGAGAAGTAGAGACCATTCTTTTCTGGCTAAAGCAAAGGGGTAAGAAGGGTTCGATATTATTCCCTTACTGCTGATAACAATAATAATGGCTAGATTTATATTGTGCTTGAAAATCTGCCAAGTGTTTTACAAATATTATTTAATCCTTACAACAACCCTGTGAGGTACTGTATTTTAGGCCCATTTTTGTAGATAAAGAAACTGAAGGAATTCAGGGAAACTGACAGAAAAGTCAGGTGATTTATTCTATAAAGAAACCGAGGCACAGATTTTTAAAATATTTTATTTTTTCTAACTACATATAAAAACTATTTTTAAGCTTTATTTTTTACAATTTTGAATTCCAAATTCTTTCTGGCCCTTCCTCTCCTTCCCCTCACCGAGAAAACAAGTAATCTGATAAAAATTTATAGATGGAGGCACCAAGAGAGATTATGCGACCGCCCAGGGTTCCACAGCTGGCAAGTGTATCAGGGAGGATTCAGCCTCAGGTCTTCCTGACTCCACATCCTGCCATCTATCTACTGTGACCACCTAGCTGCCTAGAGTGAATGTCAACTGTTACTTATGATACAACTACCAAAGGCTACACAGCCTCACTCCAAACCAGAGGTCTGACAAACTATTTAGGAATACTGGCGCCCACAAGAAAAATGAGAGATAAATGGGGGATCGGAGGAAGGTGGAAATAACAAGAACTTCTGTCTGTGAAGCATTTTCAGTTCATGATCTCCTTTGGTCCTTACAACATCTAATATAATGCTGTCATTATCCCCATTTAACAGGTGATGAAACAGACTCAGAGAGGTTTAATGGCTTGCCACAATAATTCCTACGGTGTCTCAGCCAGGATTTGAACCCATGTCTTTCTGCCTCCAGGTAGTACATCTATCTCTCCTCTTTACTAACTGTTTCAGGAGGAGAGAGAAGGTGTTAGGCTGGTGTGGAACTGTTGCTGACTTAAACATGGGTATGTACACAGATGTGTATGCATGTATTAACTACCATTTCTGAGTCAATGTGAAGGAGCCACAGAAAGTCTAGGGCTAATAACAACAGCAGTATGATTAATACTAATGGTTCTCATTTATCTATGGCTTTAAGGTTAGCAAAGTAGAAAACCATCTATGTCCAGGGAGTTTATTGCAGTCTAAATCAGACAGACAAGAAAGCCATAAGGAGTCCAAGGGGAGGCTGGGGAAGATAAATGGCAAATAGGACTGAAAAACGAAATGGACCATTAAATCTATCACTGCCTTACCTTCAGCAAACAAAGGACAGAAAAGATGGCACCAGAAGAACACTGATTGAGGGCTGGAAAGGACAAGAGAGATCATCCAATGCAACTCATTCTTTTGCGAGATGGATAAACTGAGGCCCAGAGAAAGAATTAAACTTGTCCTACTAACAGAGAAATAGAAGAACTGGGATTAGAACATGGGTCCTTTGATTCTATGTCCACTATAAGTTCTATAGCACACTGCTATTCATAAATAATGACAGATGTCAGATATTGAGGAAGAACCTCTGCTAAGCAATAATTTCTCCCACAGAGAAATATTCTAGAAAGTTTGTAAAGCTCTTTGGAAGGGTTTAGAGAGAGGAGAGAAGAGCAAGTTCTGGCTGAATTAGAAGATATGGAACCATTCCATTTATTCTAGCTTATCTCAAGTTTTACACTTTATGGGTCAGGTACAAAGTAACTACCGCTGTATTAGCCCAGAACACACAACCTGAGAATCACAGAAGCGTGGAAAGAAAGGTCTTTGCACTTCCTCTAGGTCAAGTGACTCATTTTCAAGACAAGGAATGAAAGCTGAGAGAAGATGCATCATTTGATCCAGGTGACTCAACAAACAAAGATCATACATAGCCTAGTTCAAACTCAGATCTTTTCTGCTTGGGCCCACAAGGCAGAGCTAGAAGGAACTGGTAAATATTGAAAAGAGGTGATTTCAGGATAGATGCAAAAAAAAATTTCCTAAAAATGAGCAATCAAAAAAAATAAAATAAGCTATTTCAACAGGAAAAGAATCTCCCATTCCCAGGAGATGTGCAAAAGAGGCAGGGTGGCCATTTGGAGGTAGATTCTCATTCACATTTTGATTGAACTAGATGGCTCTGAGGCCCTTTCCAGTTGTAGGGTTCTTCTTGCTGACTCCCTGGCCGACACTTGCCATTTTTGTCACCTTTAGCTCCTCACTCTTCATAGCTCTATGTAGAAAGTTTCCTGGTAATCACAGAATCTTTGAGTTGGATGGCACCTTGAGGTTCACTCTTCAGAGATGTGACAAACAAATGGCCTTTCCAAACTGCTTGAAGATCTGCTGGAAGGAGGCAACTCTCCATTCCTGAAGCAGCCTATTCCATTTCAGAGAAATTTTATCTGTTCAGAAAGTTTTCTTTACTTTAAGCTTAATTCTGCATTTCTCAGATATAGTTTACTCTCCTCACATTCTTTTCTTGCACAATAAACAGTCTAAGAGTCAAGAGCTTCCTGGTAGGTTCATGCTGGCTTCCCTTGTCCAAATGCTGATTCAGCCTCCATGTCCCCTTGCCTTCTTCCTAAGAACCTCACTTTTCACAGTCAGTGGTCCCTATCTCCCTCTCACAGAGAAGTTGGATGAGAGTTCTCTGATTGTAGGAGAGAAGCAAGAATGACAGCCTTCAAAAACATATTCTTCAAATTGTTCCTCATGGAAGTACAGTGGGATTGGAAAGCTCCTATCTCTCCCCTAAGCCCCTATCTTAAATGCTTAATATATAAATTTGCTTTCTAGTTATCTAAGTATCCTTATTATTCCCATAAGGGCACAGGCTATATTTGATCTAACCCTTGACCTTCCCTTAGAGTAGGGGCAGACTGGTACAATGGAAAACACACCAGATTTGGAATAAAAGGACCTGGATTCAAATTCTGCCTTTGAGACTTATCTACCTAGGTGGACTTGGGTAAATTACTTCTTCTTTTTAATTCTCAGTGTCCTCATCTGTGAAATGGACTACCTGACTTCTGAGATCCCTTTCAACACTGAAGCTCTGAGCCTAATGGCACAGAATAGGTGCTTGGTAAATGTTTACTAAAAAAATAACAGCTAACAAAGGGTTAGGGGTCCTGCAAATTCTCTCAGTTTTTAAATGGGACAGAAACATTCAATCACAGTCAGGCACAATGACAATTCTAGGACTGTCAGTGACAAATGAAATTTTTCATTCATACCTGAATCTACATACTTTTGTGCAGCCACAGCCCAGTGTCCCAAGAATTGTCATCAAGCCATATTATCTTTGGGCAGAGACTGCGCAGATCCTTCCTCCCAGGACTACTGCCTTAGAGAAATTCACATCATTGTCCAAAGGCCCCTGGACTCCTAGGGACAGTAGCTACTTTGTTTTGTTTTTCAGTATCAAACATAGAAAAAAAATACAGATTGTTTCTAACACAGAGTTGGGAGCCTATTCAAAAGCTTCCAGAGGCACTTCCTAAGGGCACTGATACAAAGAGGGTATGCCAACTCCAAGAGTCAAAATGTCTGGAGAAAACAAAACCTTTAATTAGTCCCAGGCAAGAATCCTCCATTCAGGAAGATGAAGGTGTCATAGATCTCAGGACATAATTGGTGTTTAGTCATTTTTCAGTTGTGTCTGACTCTTCATCCATGACATCATTTGGGTTTTTCTTGGCAAAGATACTGGAATGGTTTGCTTTTCCCCTTTCCAGTTCACTTTACAGATAAAGAAAAGGAGACAAACAAGCTTAAGTGACTTGCCCAAAGACATACATCTAGGAAGTGTCTGAGGCTAGATTTGAACTCAGGGAGATGAATCTTCCCAACTCCAGGTCTAGAGTCAGTTCTATCCACTATGCCACCTAGGTGCCCCCTGGGCATGATGTCATTATTGGTGAGTCATTTCAGTTCTGTCCAATTCTTTGTTCTCCCATTTGGGCATAGGTATTTGGTAAACGTGGGTGGCGAACTCAAAAGCACAGGCATGCACACACTGTAGGTCTCAGATTTGTAGCCCCTTTACCTAAATCAGGGGTCAGCAACCTTTTTGGCCGTGAGAGCCATAAATGCCACATTTTTTAAAATGTAATTTCGTGAGAGCCGTGCAGTGCTCACAGTGCCGCTCCTGTAACAGTGCCTAAAAAAAATTGACTTTATGGCTCCTGCAGAAAGAGCCCTATCTGGTCCTCAAAAGAGCCAGATATGGCTCGAGAGCCATACGTTGCCGACCTCTGACCTAGAGCTTTTAAGACTTCCAGTGGGGCTGGGTTTATTCCCCAAAGAGATCATAGGGAAAAGACTTGTACAAAAATATTTATAGCCTCACTCTTTGTGGTGGCATTGGAAAATGAGGGGATGCCCTTCAATTGGGGAATGGCTGAATAAATTGTGGTATCTCCTGGTGATGGAATATCATTGTGCTGAAAGGAATAATAAACTGGAGGAATTCCATGTGAACTGGAAAGACTTCCAGGAAGTGATGCAGAGTGAAATGAGCAGAACCAGGAGAACCTCATACACAGAGATGGACACACTGTGGTACAATTGAATATAATGGACTTCTATACTAGCAGCAATGCAATGACCCAGGACAATTCTGGGGGACTTTTGAGAAAGAAAACTATCCTCATTCAGAGGAAGAACTGTAGGAGCAGAAACATAGAAGAAAAACAACTGCTTGATCACATGGGTCGATGGGGATACAATCAGGGATATTGACTCTAAACAATCACCCTAATGCAAATATTAATAATATGGAAATAGGTCTTGATCAATGACACATGTAAAACCCAGTGGAATTGCTCATTAGCTACAGGAGGGGGGTGGGAGGAGGGGAAGGAAAGAACATGATTCATGTAACCATGGAAAAATATTCTAAATTAATCAATTAAATACAATTTTTTAAATTGAAAAAAGATTTCCAGTGTGCAGAAGTCCCGGACTACTCTTACACTGCATATTCTTTAGTCTTTCAGACTGAGGAAATTAAAACAAAGATTTTTCCTCACATTCACTCCTTTCTTGCCCAACAATAGTTTATAAGTTCTGGAACTAGAGTTGACAGCTTCCTGGTTAGGGTTATGTCGGCCTCTCTTGTGCAATTGCTGATTCAGCCCCCATAGCCTCCTGCCTTCTTCCCCAAAACAAAGTGTTCACAGTCAGTGGTCTTTGCCTCCCTCATGCCCTTCGGTTTTTAAGAGAAGTGGTATGAGGGTTCTGTGAGTGTGGGAGAGAAGCAAGAGCTACAGCCTTCAAAAGCAAATTCTTCAAATTGTTCCTCACACAAGTCCACTGGGATTCGAAACCTCGTGCCTCTCCCCGATCCCCCCGTCGCCCCCCCCTTGAACAAGGTGGTTAAATGGTGCTGTTGTTTTAGGGGGCCCCTTTTCCAGAGCATCCATCCCTGTTCAGAGAACTGGCTTTAATGCAGATCCCTTTACGGCCCTGGATAACGGCTTCTTCATCAGATTTAAGGTATAGTATGTCACTCAGCAAGCCAAACAAAAGCAGAATACAACTCACTCTGACGTTTATAGGATTCTGTACTTAATGACTCTTAGACTGCACTTCCTAAATTACTCTCATAAAAAAGGGGAGGGGGGAGGTTGAGAAGCCATTTCTCTCTAGTTCCACTGAGCTACTCTTCCTCATTTTGCTGGCTTTCATGATGGAATGTGGCTGGCAGATCCCATTTCAATGAGTTAAATAAAAAATAAAAATTAAGGGAGAAAAAAAAAAAAACCACGACTCTCGACTCCCTGGGACATTTCATTTGGCCTCGGTCCAGAGCGAGCAGAAATACCTAGGCTATTTTGTGAAGTCATCTTCCTAATATAAGTAGGCATGAGGAGCAGAATATGAGAATAAAAAATCTCCTTTCTGGCTGAGAGTATCACATTGTGGATGAGGGAGACTCATTTTATTGTTATTGCTCCCAAAATGGAAGTGGACTTGTTGGTTGTTTTTTGTTATTGTCTTTTTCTATATCTGGCTAGGTTTAGGGAAAGTGAGAGACCCATCCAGTGGAAGGGAGATGCAATATTTAGAACTATTGGGGCTGAAATTCTATCTTCCTTCCTTACCACTTGGAACTCTGTGCAAGGACTGTGATTCAGGATAGCCACCCAAGTCATATGCATGGCACATGAGTCAGTTTAATCTGAAAACAAATTTCAAAAGCAAAGAGCAATGAGGATGACATATAATACCAACTTTTATTTCTATTTCATTTTAAAGTCTGAAAAGCCATTATCTCCTGGGAGCCTCCCCAAAACTCTAGGTACTAAAAGCATTCTTATCACCATTTTACAAATAAAGAAACTGAGATGCAGAGAAGTCATATGATTTGCCAAAGGTCATAGTTTCTGAATATCGCAGTTGAGATTTGAACTCAGGTCTTACTGACTTCGAGCCTAGCACACACACACTATCACAAAATAGTAAGACAAAGTCAGAATCATTTTGACTTATTGGCCCCTTTGAAAGGGGCTCAAGAACCATCAGCGGTCCCCAGTCCATGCCATTGATTGACATGAACCAGACAGTGACCAGACACACAAAGATCACTAAAGCAACAACACCATTATATTCAGAGGAGAACTATAAAGGAATATCACTTGTAAAAGGAGATTGAAGACCCATATCCACAAAAAAATTATTTAGATTAAATTCATCTCAGCACTTCCCCAAGAGAGATTACATCCATCACCCTCTACCAAGGTGTGCTGGGTGCCTACTGTGTATGGCAGTCCTCTGCCAGGCATTGATTTCAATAAAAACAAGACCTTTCGCACATGTCAAGTCAATGAGGATGGCTTACATTTATAGCACTCTTTTACTTTTGCAAAATACTTACATATATGAACCCTGTGAGAGAAATAAAGCAACAATTCTCCCCACTTTACAGATGAGAAAACAGAGGTTCAAAAATGTTAAATCAATTGCCCTGGATTACATAATGGGTAAATGTCAGGGCTGAGATGCCAGTCATGGTGTGTCAAGTCCCCGAGAATTACTAATTATATCTAAACTTTCATATAAGTGGCACTGAATAACAGTTTTAACTGACCATCTCTTTTTCTGGCATAAAAATAAGACTGAAAAGTACACATAAATAATATTCTTGCATGGTCCTTAGATAGCTGAAGAATCAATAAACTCATATATATACATAGATATATATATATATATGCTTATACACACACACACACACACACACACACACACACACACACACACACACATTTAAAGCTGAAAGAGACCTTAGATATTATCTAGTCGCATGGAATCAGACTCAAATAAAAACTCCTGGGGCAGTATAATGATTGAGAAAACTACAAATTAACATTAACCAGGTTGTACTGTGTTTTTTTTTTATTCTTTAAAGATTATTTTATTTATTTTAATTAAAATGTATTAAATTAAAATTATGTCAAATATATTCATTAAAATATATGTTAAATATCTCCCAATGACATTTTAATTCTGGCTCTGGACACGGGCAGCTAGCTGGATGCACCTGAATTTTACTCCAATTAACTCCTTTTCTAAATGAAGAAACTGAGGCCAAGAAAAGAAAACTGACTTGCCTAAGATCACACATTCACATATGCTGCAGGTTAACAGAATCCAGACCTTCTGATCCCAAATCTTAGATTTTGGTAGGAGTAGCTGGAAGTCTTTTAAGAGTTCAATCTCTATCCTGTATATTTCAAGAGAAAAAAAAAAAGTTCTTTAATTCTGAGCTGAAGTAGAATGGTCTAAGTTCACACCCAGTCTCTCAAGATATTGTCTGTCTTCCACTGATTAGTTATTTCGTTTTTAGTCATACTTGGTTTATCTAAGAGGAAAAAGTCTATTTCTTTTGTTGATATGGTGAATACACAGTCCATGATGACTTCTTGAAAGTTTTTCTGATTTTTATTTTCATCTGGTTTGTTATTCTCAGCTTCAGTAACTCCGTCTGTTCTTACAGCTTGAGTTATCTGGCACAGCTCCTGGTCAGCATGTTGATTCTTTCTTTCAGCGGGCGAAACGACCTCTCCTTGCATTGTGGAGGCCTCCAAAATGTTTCTCCTTCTCTTACGCCGTAGAGTAAAACTGATTACAAATTAAGGCAACGATTTTGCCAGGGAAATTCTAGTTTAGTATTTCCAGTGCCAGACTGGCATTCATTCTAGGAAACATGAAGAGTAGAACAAGACAGACATTGACAGATACAGGCAAAGCATTAATTATGCTGGTTCTCCTGTATGGAGTACAGAGGCTATAAATACAAGCAAATGAGCCAGTCTCTGCCCTCAAGCAGCTTATTATATCTTAATGGAAGAAGATGAACCATAAAGGAGAACCAAGAAAACTGGGAGGGGAAAGAGCAATCCCATGAGACTAACAGCAAGTGATGCAGTTAAGTGGAGAGGCAGACCTAGAGACAGGAGGTCCTGGGGTTCAAATGTGGCCTCAGACACTTGCTAGCTGTGTGACTCTAGCCAAGTCACTTAACCCAATTGCCTCTCTTCTGTTTTATTTATTAAAAAATGTTTTTAATGTTTTTAATTTATTTTTTCTCTTCTATTTTAGAATTGACACTAAGATGGAAGATAAGGGTTTTAAAAAATACTAGTGGCAAGAAAATGGAATAAAGCAGCTCCTAGGGTGGATCTGCTATAGGTTCTCCATCTGAAAGAGAATTTTTTTGTCCAGTGGATTTATATATCTTAGATCTTGTTTTCTTCTGTAATTGGCTACAATTAAAATTTTCTAGAGACTGCATATTAATTTATAATTATTCATTAAACAGTGAAAGGTGGGTCTATCATATGACCAATACACAGTACTGATTTTAAAACAGAAGATAAAGTTTAAAAACAAAAACTGTTATCTTCTAACTTAGAATCAATACTTTGTATTGGTTCCAAGGTAAGGGCTTGAGGGTTAAGGGACTTGCCCAGGGTCCCACAACTAGGAAGTGCCTGAGACCAGATTTAAACTCAGGCACTCACTCTCTCCCCTGAGCCCCCTAGTTGCCCCTCGTGACAATTTTTATAATGAGGAAATTCAGATTGAAATAATAATAATATTTCAGGTCAATCAAGACCCCATGCCTTGACTCCACTGGTGTCCTTTGCATCCCACCACAACTTAGCCTAGAATAAATTCATTTCATCCTCTCAGGAGCAAAGCCAATTACTTTCTCCTGTTCACCTCTTCCCTGTCCCACACTGGCAGGTAGAAAACAGAAAGTTCTAAATATTATCCCCATGATTATCCTGTCATTCATTTCACATTTGATGTTTAGCAATATATTTTATGGAACCTGGAATCTCATTTGATCCTCCCAACAGCTTCTGCGAGGTGTGTGTGTGTGTGTGTGTGTGTGTGTGTGTGTGTGTGTGTGTGTGTGCATTAGGAGAGATTAAGTGACTTCCTTCTATTTATAGGTACGGGATCCTGTGAGTCCATGACTTCCCCAATGTCAAATGGCTAGTAAGTGACAGAGCCAAGATTTGAACCTAAATCTTCCAACCTCATGCCCAAGGCAATCTCCTCTATCACAGCAGCCTTGATTGGGTTTGTCAATGGAGAAATAAATGCTTGGCCAAGGTATGTTTACTGCTGTCATTGAAGATTTCCTGGCATGTCAAAACAGAAGAAGAATCTGCTGTGCATGGTGCCATCTTCATTGCATCAAGACTGAAATGAGCCTGTTCTTGACATGAGATGAGCTCAATCCTGTGGCTCTGGTGGGAAGGAAGGCCACTGGGCAATGTAAACCTTCTTTGGAAGACTCTACATTTATACAAAAATTTGGTCTAACAATACATACTGGAAAACAAAGTGGATAAACAAACATACACTGCTCAGATTGTGGCATGCAGCTAGATGTCCAGCCAATGCATTAGTCTATTGACATGTATATCTTGGGAGGGAAAACTTGCCAGTAAATAAAAAGCCAGCCTAGAACTGAGTAATAAACAGAGAGCAGGTTAGACCAAAGTTGAGAAATTGTTCAGAGCTTTTAATGTCTCTAAACTATTTGCCACTGCAAAAAGTCATGTTTTATTAATATTAAAATTTGATAACCAGAAACTATATATAATATATAAACAAGAGTTTTTTATTCGATGCACAAGTTAAATTCCTCACATTTTTAGTTTTAAGGGTACATATTAACTTAAACAAAACAGAAACAAAATTATCCTTTTTGTCCTCGTGCCCTCTTTAGAACTTTTTTCTTTTCTGCTGTTTTCATCACAATTATAATCATCATTGTATGTATTCATATGTTTAGAGCTAGAAGGAGGCTCAGAGATAATCTAGTTCCAAAAACTTCATTTTGCAGATTGAGAGCCCTAAAACCCATAGGGTCAAGCGAGACCATGTAGCAAGAATGAGAACTCACTGATGGAGGGTCTCGTTAAGCAGTAAGTGCTTTCAAGATCACAAAAAACCAGCGGCGTATAGAATCTTCCTATTCACTGATTGAGTGCTTGACTTGGAGTCAAGAGCCATGGGTGTGATTTGTGCCACACATAGTGTATGCCCCTGTGCAAATCACACTCTTAACCTCAGTGTGCTCATCCATAGAAGGATGACAGCACAACACCTCTAGAATCAACCTTTTAAGGATGTTTTGAGGTTCAAATGAGATGATCCATGTAAAGGGTTTTCCTAACCTTAAAACAGCATATGGATGGCTCTTACATAGCTCTTTAACTCATTTGAGCCTTACAACAAACACATAAGATAGATCAAAGAAAAGTGCAAATCAAAAAGAAAAGTGAGGATTAACAATGAACCGCTATTATAGTCCACTGATATCCTCAAGAGATCGAGAGATCAACTTGACAAGGAAAGCAAGGTGTGTCGACTTTAGCCACTACTGGATGGAGCCTCTATGCAGACTTTTGGTAAGCCATGGACAAGAGTGGTACAAAAATTGGCAAATGTGATTTGGTTATAATCTATATCGTTGCAGAAAAAAAAAATCAGTGAAACCACAAGTCCATTTGAGCACTGACTATTATTAATACATAATAATAGTTCACATTTATATAATATTTCTACATACTAATATAGGTGCTGTGTTAAATCATATACAATTACTGCTTCATTTGATTATTACAACAACTCTGAGAAGTAGTTACTACTGTTATCTCATTCTATAGAGGAGGAAACTGAGGCAAATAGAGGGCAAGTGACTTGCCCAGGATCACACAAGTAAGTGTCTGAGGCTAGATTTGAACTCTAGGCCCATTGTTCTATCCATTGTGGCACCTATCTGCTAAAATTTTGGATAGATTCTTTATTTGGGACAAATAGGAAAAGAACAAAGACTGAGAAAGCCCAGAAGGGTTACAGCTGCATTCAGGAAAGATCCTTACTGATGAAATTATGGTTCCATAAGCGTATCAAAATATGTTTAGAATTCATTCACTAGAAAATAATAAACACTAATAATAATATAATAATAAAGTATATATAATAAAATAATTTTGAAAACAAAATAAAACATTAATTTTTTTACTTAAAAATCTTTAGAGTCTTTTTTCATGGCTACATGATTCATGTTTTTTCCCTCTCCTCCAGCCCCTCCCATAGCCAATGAGCAATTCCACTGGGTGTTACATGTGTCATTGATCAAGACCTATTTCCATTAAAATACAATATTAATAAAATAGTATTTACATAATGATTTAAAATTTGCCAGGCACTTTACTTACATTTGGAAGGTAGGTATTATTAAGTCCATTTTAGAGATGAAGAAACTGAGGCAGAGTAACTTGGCAAAGTGGATAGAAGGCAAGCCTTGAAGTCGGGATATCCTAAGTTGAAATTCTGCCTTTGTTTCCTATTAGTCAGATGACTATGGGAAAAATCACAGAGCCAGTAAGTGTTAAGAGTTGGGACTAGAATCTCAGCCTTTGTGAGTCCAAGGCTAGCTCTCTATCCACTATCTGGCATTGCTTCAGGCCCTCACCTAGATAAGGCAGCAGGTTCATAAGATTAAGAACTTTATTTTCAAGGAAGAAAATCAAAAAATAGCATCAAAGGGAAGAGAAATAATCACTAATGCATCATGAGGAAAACTTTAAAAGCAAAGCCATCTTGAATCATGTAGTGACAGGGTCAAAAAAAAATAATTCAGTGGCCCATGAGAATATGGCTTTATGATAACTGATGTCCAGAATAGTGATCTTATATCACCATGAGAAGGTTAAATCATGTTAAATGTATCACTTTTGGAGCAAGTAATAAATATGCTATGAACTTTAGAAAGATTTCATTTTCATTAAAATGGTTAAATTTATAAAAGTGTTGATGCTTAGAAGATTACTCTTTAAGAAATGGCTGATTGAGGTGGGAAAAAATCTTTGTATCAAATATCTTTAAATGGTTTACTATCTGAGGAATTAATACAAATATATGAGTCTAAGAGCCATTCCCCAATAATCGAGATAATGATAATCAACCGGTAATTCTCAACTGAAAAAAATTGAAAAATATTAACAAGAGCATGATTTTTCCAAGTCACTAATAGAAGGAAAATTCAAACTAAAACAACTAAAACACCTAAAACACCTCTCACCCATCAAATTGGTAAGGAAATAATTGATATGAGGAGCTTTAGGAACAAAGTCACACTAATACATAGTTGATGGATCTGTGAATTGGTCCAAACATTCTGGAAAGCAATTGGAATCGTTATTTGACCCAGATCTCATACTGCTAGGCTATAAGGAATTCAGAGACTAAAAAGAAAATTCTATAAGGATAGATGAATATATTCAGAAATGAATATGGTATAATCAGCATGAAAGATAACACAATAGAGAGCTGAATCAGGAAGATGAAAGATACAGTCATGTCTCTGAAATATACTACTCTGTGACCATGGAGGAATCATTTAGCCTCCCACTGGCCCAAGTCAATAGTCTCCAAACTCTTCATTGCCCACTCAATTAGAAGAAATATTTTGACTACATATCACGTACTATATGTATATTCAGTATTTATAATTTGTGTTATGTGCTAATATACTAATAATTATTTTCCATTTAAATCTGCTCAATACAAGTCAAAATAAAATGAGATAAAAATGAAATAATATCTGTGTTAGAATCAGTAATCACTGGAAGTCATTGAGTAGGAGGCAAGGCTGGGTAAGATGTTAAAACTTGCTTCATAATAATGTCATTGTAGCAGCTGTGTAGAGGATGGATTGGAGTATGGAGAGATGAATTCGTGAGAACAAATAAATTCTATTTCAATAGTCCAAGTGAAAGGTGATAGGGCTTGTGGAGAACGTGGAGAAAAGGGACCATAGATTTGATAGGATATATGTGGTGAGGCCAAATGGGAAATCAAAGATGGCACCAAAGTTGTGAACCTGGGTCTCTGGATAGATTATGCTGCTGGGAACAGTAAGAGGGAAGTCTGAGAAAGGGTTGAGTAAGGGAAGGGAGGGGGGAATGATAATGTAATTTAATCTTTGATGTAATACAATCAATTCAACCTTTTCACTCTGCTCTACCCAAATGAAAAGTGTTGAGGTGGCACTCTCTTACCTGTCATTTCCCTGAAGCATAGAGATCTTACTTTGAAAGTTTCCTGTGGGGGGAGGAGGGGGAGCAGCTAGGTGGTTCAGTGGATTGAGAGAAAGGAGGTCCCAGGTTCAAATTTGACCTCAGACACTTCCTAACTGTGTGACCCTAGGCAAGTCTCAACCTCTTTTGTCAATCTATGAACCAAGGGGATCCAGCTGAAATCTGTCTCTCCCAAACTCTCTCTCGTTCCCCACTGCTCCCCATGCTGTCCCTTAGGGCCAAGAAAAATGAGTCTGATGAAGTCCCAAGAAGATGTGGATGAGGGTGAGGAGGCTGTCTTCCTCCCCAGAGGGGAGATAGTAGTTCAATATATAAGGAAGACTTTTCCATTGCCTCATTTGGGGCTTTCTTGGCCAAGAGACTGGAGAAGCAGGAGGATCCTGAAGAACCCTCTAAGCGAAGCCTGTTTGGTTTTGTTTAGTGAAAATGATATCCAAAAAAAAAAATCTCCTCTTTTGCCTTGGAGCCAATACACAGCATTAATTCTGAGACAGAAGGTGAGGGTTTTAAAAAGAAAGAAAGTTCCCTGTGCAGCTGTGAAGTAATTGGGGAAGGGGTAGAAGGATGGAGATGGGTGGGGGGAGAGGAGATATTCCCCAAAGCACCTGCATTGCTGAGCCCATTCCTCCTCAGGGTAGTAGGTAAAGAGCTTGAATGATCAAAAAGTGGAGATGGGAAGTGCTGGAGTAAGGGTGCTCACGCTGGAGGCAGAGTAGGATGCACACCACCTTTCTACTTTCTGGTTTACTAATCACATATTCTTGAGGTCAGACCGCACACTCCACAAACCAGTGGCTTCCACTTTGGAGACCACTGATCTAGGCAATTTTCAATGACTACATTTTCCAATAAATAACTAATATGCATTAGGAGAAGAAATATCCACAGCAATATCTACTACCACTGGCACTGATAAAACTACAGGTCTCAGAGTTCTGGGTTAAGATGGTGGCAGAGTAAGAAGCAGCTCTTAACCTCTCCTGACCAAAACACACAAAACTCCTCAAAGGGACATAAAAACAAGTCCAGACGAACGGAGGAACCCCACAACAGGGCACAGCGTGGAAGGTATGTGGAATCAAGGCATTTCCATGCTATAAAGGGGTGAAAGAGCTCTCACTAAATCTTGGGCTGAGCAACCACCCCACCCCCACCCCCTCCACACACAACACCTATAGCTCTGAAGCCAGCTAAAAAGAAATAGAGCAAGTTTGGGGCACCCATCGAGTCATTGGCAGCTCCAGGGCCTGTTCCTGAGAGCAGCAAGATTTAGGACCCCAAAAAGCTAACGAACGCACACAAAATTTGAGTGCAGGAGCAGGGCACCGAGAGCGGACGTAGGGCGCAGAGCGCAGGCTCAGAGTGCAGGCACAGGTGGAGGCGTGGGTGGAGGCAGACACAGCCACAAGCTAAAGCTCTGAAACCCTGAGTGGGGAACCAGTGCAGACGGGTATATGACTGTGGAAGTAGCGCCCTGAGACTTGTAAAGAAACCTCCAGCAGAGGATCAAGCAAGGGGGTCCACCAGGGGGCTTGACCACGGACAGACCCTGAGCACAAGGATAAACCTGAGAAGCTGCTGGGCTAACAATGGCTACCCAGTCTCAGGAAGTTCAGAAGAGAAAGATTAACAACAAGAAAAAGAAGTCTTTAACACTTGACAACTTTTACACAGAGAAAATCCAGACAACCGAGCAAACAGAGGAGGAGAACAAACAAGCATCCGGACCCTCCTCAAATAAGGTAAACTCCTCACAAGCTATGGAAGAGTTCAAAACTGAGATTTTGAGGAAAATGGAAGAGATCTGGCAAGAAAATAACTGTTTAAAAGGTAGACATTGGAAACTTAGGCTCAGAAACCAAATGAACTGATAAGCAAATTGAACACCAGAAATGACCAGATTGAAAAGGAATACCAGAAGATTGTGGCCGAAAACCAGAAGATTATGGCCGAAAACCAGAAGATTATGGCCGAAAACTGAAAGATTATAGCCGAAAATCAATCCCTAAAGGCTAGAATTGAGCAAGTAGAAGCTAATGATCTCTCAAGACAACAAGAACAAATAAAACAAAGTCAAAAGACTGAAAAAATAGAAGGAAACATGAAATATCTCAATGAGAGAGTGACAGACCAAGAAAACCGGTCTAGAAGAGACAATTTGAGAATAATTGGTCTTCCAGAAAAACCAGAAATTAATAGAAACCTGGACTCCATACTAACAGAAATAATTCAGCAAAATTGCCCTGAAGTCCTACAACAAGAGGGCAATATAGACACTGAAAGGATTCATAGAACACCTGCGACATTCGATCAAGAAAAGAAAACACCTAGGTATATAATTGCCAAATTCAAGAGTTTCCAAGCAAAAGAAAAAATCTTACAAGAAGCCAGAAAGAAACAATTCAAATATCAAGGAGCACCAATCAGGATCACACAGGATCTGGCAGCCTCCACTCTAAAAGACTGTAAGGCCTGGAATACGATATTCAGAAAGGCAAGAGAGCTGGGCCTACAACCACAGATCAACTACCCATCAAAATTGACTATATATTTCCAGGGGAAAGTATGGGCATTCAACAAAATTGAAGAATTCCAGGTATTTGCACAGAAAAGACCAGGGCTAAATGGAAAGTTTGATATCCAACCACAAAAATCGAAACATGAAAAGGTAAATAAGATACAGAGGGGAAAGAAAGAAAACTTATAATTTTTAAATTTGCCTTTTTAAGGGCCTCAGTGAGATCTAATTATCTATATTTCTATGTAGAGAAATGTTACGTGTAATTCTCTGTAGTGAACTCTATTCACTATTATAATATTCACTATTATAGTAATCAGAAGAATAATTCACAGGGTGAGGGTGGAACACTAAATAATCTAAGATGACATGGGGGATGGGAAAGAGGGGGTGAATAGCAGGGGACACCAAGAGAAACTTGAGTGAATAAGAAAATAGGATATTCTATTACACACAAAGAGGGTATGGGAGGGAGAGGGGACAAATACTATTATAAGAAGGAGAGGAAGAGAGCATTAAGAGGTAATAATCAAACCTTA
>NC_058135.1:131954380-132000636 GCF_016433145.1 Gracilinanus agilis
CTGGCTGGCAATTTGGAATCATGCTCAAAGGGCTATAAAAGAATGCCTTCCCTTTGATCCAGCCATACCATTGTTGGGTTTGTACCCCAAAGAGATCACAGATAAACAGACTTGTATGAAAATATTTATAGCAGAGCTTTTTGTGGTGGCAAAAAACTGGAAAATGAGGGCATGTCCTTCAATTGGGGAATGGCTGAACAAACTGTGGTATATGCGGGTGATGGAATACTATTGTGCTAAAAGGAATAATAAACTGGAGGAGTTCCAGGCGAACTGGAGAGACCTCCAGGAACAGATGCAGAGCGAAAGGAGCAGAGCCAGAAGAACATTGTACACAGAGACTGATATACTGTGGTAAAATTGAATGTAATGGACCTCTGTACCAGCAGCAATACAAGGACCCAGGACAATTCTGAGGGATCTATAGTAAAGAATGCTACCCACATTCAGAGGAAGGACTGCAGGAGAGGAAAGATATAAGAAAAACAACTGCTTGAACACATGGGTCGGGGTGGACATGATTGAGGGTGTGGACTCGAAACTACCACACCAATGCAACTACCAACAATTTGGAAATAGGTCTTGATCAAGGACACATGATAAAACCGTTGGAAATGTGCTACAGCCATGGGTGGGGGGAATGCGGGGGGGCGAAGGAGAAAGGAGGAGCATGAATCATGTAACCATGTTTAAAATGAATATTAATAAATGTTTGAAAAAAAACTACAGGTCTCAATTCTAGTGACTGCTATGTTGATGCATTCCAATGTATCCGATATATTATTAATTTGCACATTGACGTCTGCATGTCGTCTCCCCCATTAGACTATTAGTTCCTTGAAAGCAGGGACTGTCTTTGGCCTCTCCTTGTATCCCCTGCACTCAGCACAGTGTCTGGCCAAGAGTAGATGCTTAATAAATGTTTATTAAATGACTGACTGAAAACAAAGGAAAGTTTCCTACCATAGATATCTCTGTCTGGAATGGAGATTTCCTACAGAGGGACATGCCTTTGCAGTTTCATTATACACACATGATTAAGACTCACCACTGATTTAACAGGCATTTATTCGGACTGGATTGCAACTCTCAGCATAAGGAATAAGGGCACTTCTGTGGCTGGAGGGGTAAGTAAAGGGAGGAGATGAGGAAACTGAAAAGTTATGAGTAATAGAGGAAAATGAGGGCATTTAGATTGACTAGCCTCAGCCTTAGTGGATGAAGAGACAATCTCTTAAGTATAGGGGAATGGGGATGGTTACAAGTGAGGAGAGAGTAAGTCTGGGGCTCACTGGGGTCAACAAGAGCAGAAATCGAGCTAAATTGGAAGAGTTGTTAAGCAGCTGCGAAGGCATCAGTGAAGTTGGCTGGCAGTAAATTTTTCAGCTGTTTATTTTTTCCCCTGTGCATATCCTGATTTGTTCAATTTTCAATTCAGTGGTGTGGAATCTCTAGAATCAGGCAGAATGTCTCTAGTGCAAAAATACTCAAATACAAATTTAGAAGACATCGAACTAAGAAATCAGGGGCTCCTAAGCTGTTCCTCTTCAGTTCAAGTGGAAATCACAGGTTGCACTTCAAAGCTAGGCAGTGCCGAAATTCTAATCAGTCAGATAATTGCTTGCCAGCTGAGGGGGTAAATAATCTCACCCGGATAGCAGAAGATTTTATTTGCTCAGAAACATTCCGAGCAGTGTTAATGTAACTACACACAATGACCCTCTATTTTTCATTAACTTTGTTAAATCTGGCTCACAAAGAGCCTCATTTGTCTTCCAAGAAAAATTTCAGCTTCTCATACGCTAGCTTCAGGCAAATCCTGCCAATGTCTCCAGCCACCTGTGATGCTCCTCCGGAACGGCATGAAACAGAGACATCTAAAGGACGCCGGAGGAAGTGAAACTGACAGGTCGGCTCTCCAACCAGCTGGACGCCTGGACTTCCGTTCCCAACAGTAGACGCCCCATTGAAAAGGAAAGGCAGCGATGACCAAGCGTCACTTCTCTTGGATGAAGAAACTGCAAAAAGGAGGCAGCAGCCACTTAACACGGTGAAGCAGAGAGAAAAATCCAATTTCTGGTCAGAAAACCTTTTTTTGCAAATCATGGCCTCGTATACTTCTCAATGGCTTGACTGTGATATTGATCCATAATGTCTTCTGTATAAAAAGTACCTCGCATATGCCTGCCTTACCCCATCCAGCAAGAGGGCTCTTTCTAGTTATTACCTTTCTTCAGTCAGCATTGTGGAGTGGAAAGAGACCTGGGTGGAGAGTGAAAAAACTTGGGTTCTAAACTCAGCTGTCACTAAATGGGGCTGCCAGAGGGAAGAGTGGATAGACTTCTCAAGACTGAAATCAGAATGACTCCTCTTCCTGAATTCAAATCTATCCCCAGACCCTGACTGGCTGTGTGACTCTAGACAAGTCATTTAACCCTGTTTGCCTCCGTTTCCTCATCTATAATGTGCTGGAGGAAGAAATAACAAACCACTCCAAAATCTCTGCCGAGAAAACTCTAGATCAGCTCATCAAGAGATGGATATAACTGAAACTATTCAACAACCAAAATGCCACTAAACCAAATGACACATAACTTTTATCTCAGTTACCTCATCTATAAAATAAACGGCTTGGAGCACCATACGGCTTGAGTTCCCTTTCAGTTCTCAAATTCTAAATAATAAATACTTCCGTCCAGTGGTTTAAGTTTGGATAAGGTGGGAGAGGGGAAAGAGGAGAGAGGAGGAGAAGAAGAAAGATTAGGTAGGTGCAACTATTATTCTCATTTTACAGATTATTTTATCTCATTCTCATTTTGCAGATATTTTACACCAAAGTAAAGTGACCTGCCCAGATTGACAGAGCCTTTAAGTGTCTCAGACCAAATTTGAACTCAAGTTTTCCTGCCTCTGTCTCACACTCTTAACCCACTATGCCACCTAGCTATGCAAATAAAAATTAAAGGAAAGTAAAATACAAGGAGCAACCGTAACCACCAAAGGGCAGCTTCTTACAAAACACGTGCACTGATCTGAACGAGATTTCTTCCCACAAGGAAATGAAAAGCTAGAGCATCCTGTTTCACTCTGCACACGGCACCTCAGATAGCAGTATCCCCTAAACCCTGCAATAATTGATACCTATCTGGATGATATAAGAATGTTTTCAAATTCTTTGAACCCAGTCCGGTTTTACTTTGCCTTTAAATGAGGTTAAGTTCAGCAGTCTCATAAAAACATTACATCAATTCAATTCAGCAGGATTTCAAGGGACAAAAATGTTTTTAAAACACACATAAATCACCATCTTAATTTGCTCTATTAAATCCTTGCCTACATAAACTCACATCCTTCAGAGCTGGGAAGAAGGAGCCCAGTGTCTTCCATAGTCTCCCTGTACCTCATTATCCCCAAAGGGCTGAAGCATCCTCCCCTGATCTAAAGGTCTGAAGGAGCCACAGTAGCCATGCCCAGCTCCAGCTCCCTGTTAATTAACCTTTTCAGCCATTTGTTTCTCCACCACTTCTATTGGCTCAATTTTTATTTTTAACTCACTTTCTGTGTTAGTAGCATCTCTAAGATAAAAGGGCAAGGCCAAAGCAAATGGGGCAAGTGACTTGCCCAGAGAGATGCAGCTAGGAAGTCACATTTTGTGACTAGTGAGGTCACATTCGAACCCAGGTCCTCCTGACTTCATGCCTGATGGTCTATCCATTGTTCCACCTAGCTGTCCCCTATCTGCTTGATTTTATGAATTTATATCACCAGGCAACGTGGCTTTAATACTCCAGTGCAATTTAAAAGAGAGAAAATAGATCTAAGACATTGTAGCCTTTATCTACCTTTTACCTCTTCAGCTTGAATTGAAATCAGAGAAATGAAAATATAGGTTGCATCTCAAAGCCAAGGAGTGAAGAAATTGTAATAGGAAGATAATTGCTTATAAACTTGCAATGTTTTTGCTTTCTTTTTCAAAATTACAAATTGAACAACCATTATCAAACACAAATATTCCAACCATGAAGAGGTAGCGTATTGTGATGTGGTAGGGAGAGAGCTAGCCTCAGAATCAGGAAGGAGTTCAGTTCCCTCCCACACACACATCCTCACTATATGATCCTGGACGAATTGCTTTAGTTCTCAGTGTTCTAGGCAACCCTCCAAGACTATAAGTCGCTGAGAAGCTGCTGACTTGCATTGGTACCCAGGGTTTTCTCTTCCTAGTGTTGCCTCTTGCCAATGAAATTGCAAATCTACATTCTCTTGTGACAAAGAATGAAAAAAAAAAGTTTTCTGTGAAATCATGTAGTTTGCTTCTATTTCGTTTTAAAGAATGTATGAAATTTAACCAAGAAGCAAAAAAATTGGCATGTGTGTCCTCTTTGAAACTTTTTTTATTGTCTTCATTTTCTCTGTTTTATTAATTTTTATAACGGTACTGATAGCTTGCATTCATAGAGATTTTAAGGTTTTCAAAGCACTTTAATTTATTAAATATATTTTCTAATTTGATCCTCACACAACCCTGTGAGGGGCATCTAGGTAATACAATGGATAGAGTACCAAGTGACCCTGGGAAAGTTACTTAAACCCTGTTTACTTAATTAAACTAAACCCTAGTTTCCTCATCTGTAAAATGAGCTAGAGAAGAAAATGGTAGTATCTTTGCCAAGAAAACCCCAAATGGGGATACAAAGAGTTGGACACAACTGAAAAACTACTGAACTTCCCTTTGAGGCAGATGCTAATATCTCCATTTTAGAGATTAGAAAAGTGAGACTGAGAGAGGTTAAGGACTTGTCTAGAGCTACACAGCAATTATTTCCTGTCTGTTGAGATATGAGCTTTGTATTTGATTATTACAAGATATGAAATGTAGGCAGTATCTACCTATTAAAATTTCTCTGTAGACTGAACACTTTTGCAGACATTTCTGGGAGGGATCACACCTTAAACTAATCCATAGCGTGGTGTTAGTGACTTACTAGATCACTGTGCTAGTGATTTGAAAAATCCTGGAGACCTGGGTGAGAAGATAAGAGGCAAGAAGAACATCACTGAAAGGAAAGTTCCTTGCTGTCAAGGAGTATGTCCTAAGCAGAATCTAAATGGAAAAAGGATTTCCTGTGGATGGAGAAGTCTTGCAGATGATATAGTTTGCAGCTGACATCGTATGAGCTTCCTACGAGGACCACAACAAGCCAAAATTAAGTAGATGAAGAATGCTTATGGTCCAGACTAATCACATGTATTTGGATGGGTTGCAAATTTTGTTGGTTCTTCAGTAAATATATATGAGCTGGTATCAAAATTCATTAAGATAATGAAAAAAGGTTAAATTGCTTTAGAGAAATTTCAGAACATATTCAATGTCCCTTAGCTGCTGCCTGATTCTACAACCCATCTTTTCTATACCGACATGCTTCCTAAATGGCCATAAAACTTACAATACCAATTCTCGAAAGCATCAAAATTGTAGCCACCTAAAAGAAAATGTAAAGATCATGATGGACTTCAGCATATTAGTAATGACATCTTTCACATAGAAGAAGTCACTATCCAGAAAGCTTATGTGCCTCAATTCAATGTGCCCATCAAAAATATAAACTAGATATAGACAAGTACTTAATTGATTTAAAAGGATCAAAGGATATGGGGATCATTGGATGAAAGGAAGACGATGTCACACTGGAAAAAATTTGTGATTGCTTGAGAATATCAGATCATGCCTCTGGCTACACATAAAATCAGCCAGCTAGTTTAGAAGGCAACAGGGGAGTGGGTGAGGACTCAAAATTTGGGAACTGAGGATCCCAGGCTGCTGAGAGGGACTCACTCTGAGGGCAAGGAAAAAATGTCTCCCTTTCTCAGGCCCCTTCATCCCAACTCCACTGATGATGATATCAGAGAGACTTGACTGTTAAGAGACACCATGTCTAGTTGGGAATGAAAAGAGATATGCCAAGGACACATGGAAGACTTCCTGAGAAAAGACATCCAGAGACAGAATTAACCCATTTACAACTCTTTGAACTTGAGGTCCTATTGGTACACAGTGTCTCCTGAAGACAAGTAGCATCATCTTCAGAGTGGCTGAAGGCAGAGTCTGCATCTGAGATATACCCTGAGAACAAACTAAACAGAGAATTCTACACTCACAATTCTACAAGAGCACCAACTCTGGGAGCCCATCAGAGATCTCTACCTAAAGGGAACTTTATGAAAGGAGAAAAAGACTTCCTTAAGTAGGAGTTGTGAGTTATCTTTTCACCACACAGATTTTCCACATGGGTGCATCACTTACCAGAGATCTTTTGTGTTTAAAGACTGACTGAGTCCTGAGTTTGGGGGCATTGTTTCTGTAATAAATATATGACTGCTAATATAAATAGCTAAAATAAATACCTTTTCTAAAAGCTAATTAAGTCTGACTGAGGATGAAGGCACACTAGTACACATTTGTCTCCTTTTTTCTCTATATACCACAGTTATTATCCCCATTTTAAAACTTAGGAAACTGAGGCTTTAAGGGGCAGAACTTGAATCCAGGTCACCCTAACTCCAAGTCTAGCTGTCTGTCCTCTATATACCATATTGCCTCCAAAACAAAAACTATCAATTCTGCCTAGTAGAACTCTAAAATCAGTCCCTTCTTTTTCCATTTTTCAGGGCTAGTTTCATAGCTTGAGTTTCCATCACTTTTCCCTAGGATTATTGCCAGAACCAGCTAAGTGATCTCCATGCTTACAATGTCTCTCTCAACTCCCTCAGTGTCCCCTTCTTACATATTTCTGCCAGATTCATTTTCCAAATCTACCACTTCCTTCATGTAGTTCTGCTTGAAAGCTTCCAAGAGCCTCTTATTGCCTAATTAGATGATAAAGTTCTTGGTCTGGCATTCAAGAACTTCAGCAATTAGGCTCATTTCCCATAGAAACCTTTTGCTGAAACCAAGTCTCAGGATCACACAGAGTATTCCTATTTCTGCCTCAGGGCCTCTATTTATACTGCTTCTTCCAAGTAAAATACACTTCTCTCTATTTACTAGCTATTCAATACTTCTTTCCTGACTTACCTAGAGTCTCCATTCCTTTGCTGTTCACTTTTGACCACAGGGACAGCTCTCTCTTCATTCTTACTACTCTTAGATCATCATGGTACAGTGGAAGGAGTATTGTTGTTGAGTCACTTTTTCAGTCATGTCCGACTCTTTGAGACCCCATTTGGGGTTGTCTTGGCAAATAAACTGGAGTGGTTTGCCATTTCCTTCTCCAGCTTACTGTACTGAAACACTAAGGAAACAAGGTTAAGTGACTTGCTTAGAGTCGCACAACCAGGAAGTTTCTGAAGCCAGATTTCAACTCAGGAAAATGTGTCTTCCTGACTGGGCTGGGTACTTTATAGACTGTACCGCCTAGCTGCTCTGTGGTGGACAGGATACTAGGTTTAGGATCAGAAATAGATTTTAAATCCTTAATACCTGTGTATTCTCTGATAAATCATTTCCTTTTTCTGGGCCACCTTTCCTCATCAGCTGTACTAGTCTCTGAGACTTCTTATAAATCTAGAGCAGGATTCATTAACCTTTTTGATGTTAGGGATCTCCTAGATGTAGATGAAGCCCACAGATCCTTTCTCAGAACAGATATTAGAAGGAAATTATTAGAAGGAAATGCTAGATTTCAATTAGAGGTCAGTTAAAAATAAAGATAGAATTTTTTTCCATCTAAGGAAATGGGCAAGAATCCCACCGGATGGGCAGAACAGGTTGACATCTGCATCTTTGGAAGGGCTACTCAAATGATTGAAATCACAGATGCATTAGAGCACTTCAGGAAGTTTTTGAGCAGGGGAGGGATGAGATATACATTTAGAAAAATTATTTTTGAGGACTGTGTGAATAACTGGAGGAGAGAGAAGGGAAGCCGGTGGTAATGGGAAGAAGTTAGGAGGTTATGATAAAAGCCCAGGCAAACAGTGGTAAGAGTCTAATCAGTGTCTTGAAATCTCTGTGCTTTATTTTTAAAAGCATGAAAAATCATGACAACAAATTTAGGATTCTGTATTAACAGACTCAAGTTCAAGTTCAGTAATAGTATGGTCTCCCTCATCTGAAAAAGCAGCCAATTCTACTCCTCCCCTGAGCCAATAGCCATGGTGCTATGATAAGTAATTGTTACAGGGACAAGTTACATGGGATTCCTAGTGCTCACTTTAATTGGGTATATCATTAATTTTTGTCCACTAATATGACCTGAAGTCAGAAATGGGTAAACCTTTTCTTCCCAGAGGGCAGAAGGGGTTTTTAATCTCTTTTCACTGCAGTACACCAGGATTCTGGAAATATCATTTTTAAATTGAATTTCTCTTAAGGAAAAAAATCAAGAGTAAATTTGAACTAAGATTATTTTTTTTCTTCCCAGGTCCACCTCCTCCCCACTTCCATGGCCTAATAATGGGAAGGAAAGAAAAACAACGAACAGGCACAGGGGAGACATTAACAAGGTTTGCTCAGTGAGTGTGGAATGCAGAAATCCAAAATGTGAGTACAGTGGACGCCTACATTTTCGAATCTGCACACAATCTCATTGCTACCTATGGATATCATTGGGCTCAGTGTGGCATAGAAACAATATGTTTTACAGCTCAAAGGGATCTCTGAAAAAGAGGTCATGTTGTTCAGCCCCTTCATTATGCCAGCAATGGTACATCTGCCACATTTCTCATTAAAATCTCAAGTGTGCTAGAGCTAACTAGGGACCATGGATGCCAGAAACAGCTCAAAGGTCCAGCATCGGGTGGGTCAAGGGTAAGCCTCAGAACGAATCTACTTGAGCTAAGCTATATCTCTAGTATGAAAAAACACAAGGGAGCCAACTGTTGGACATTGAGCTAGACCTCAGAAGTGTGACTGGGAAGAAAAGGAAACCATTAGATGATGACAGTTGAGATCAGGTATCAGCTCCCTGCCTAGCCCTGAAATTATAACCTATAAAAGACAACTAACTATAACTGAGGCTCAGAGCTGGTTATCTACTTGACTTAGCCCTATTGACCATACTGTGTGGAAGATTTATTGCATGGCTGTGTGAACCAAGGTCCCTCATCTATGGGTTGTTGGGACGCCTCCTCTTTACGTGAATCATTATTATTACTTCTATACTTGCCTTCTGAGAGCAACATCTTCTTTCTGGGTTTTTTGAGACAGCAGGGATCATAGATCATGACTGCCTGTCCTCGTGGGTAGATGAAAAAAACTGGGGAGTGGACCACAATGCTCCAATTAGTTCAAGAATATCCTGCTCAAGAAAATTACTAATGAGTCATAACAGAGAGCTCGGGCTCCTCCTTCTAGTCCAACACTGTCTATCATTCGATTAATCAATCAAACAGTGAGGAGAAATTTATTAAGCCTCTACTCTGTGCCAAGAACTAGAATAAGTACTGGGAAGACAAAGAAAAACATAGAGCCCTGGCCCTCAAGGAGCTCTTTCCACTACACTGGAGACTGCTAGACAGTAATAGACAGTTGTGCTTGGGATAAAGAACACCTGAGTTCAAATCCTGCCTCAGTTACTTAATGGGTGTGCAACCCTGGGCAAGTCATTTCTGCTGTTTCAGATTTAGTTTCCTCAGCATAATACTAGCACAGAGCTGTTGTGAGGATTAAATTAATTCACATACGTCAAGTATATATTAATAATATGAGTATTGTTGTGAGGAAGATTAGTTAGTAATTAATTATTAAGGTGGACCTAGCAGGAAGGACTGGAGCATTCCAAGATGGAATGAAAGAGCAGGAAGCAGGGCTTGTGCCCTGAGAGAGACTCCATTAGTGGTTGGCACAAACTGTTGTTAGCCCTGGGAGATCTCAGCGTAAAGGACACCCTGCATCCTGATTTCCCTGGGATCCTGAGTGGTGGAGGCTTTTCAGCAAGGGGACAAGAACTACAGAGCAGCACCAGGTGGAGGAGGAGTTTGGGATCTGGTGGACAGCATCTCAAGCACACCCTCTCAACTTGGATACCTTGGAACACCTTGGCTTTTGACATCCTGTGATCATCGGTGGATTACCGTGAGAACCCCAAAGCCACCCTCAGCCCTTAGCTGTGCTGGTCAAGCCTGGCTGGAACCAGGTTTGAAGCCTCCACAGTGACTCCTGTACTGTTCCTTTGGGCTCTGCCTGCTTAGATCACTAAGATTCGAGTAGAGAAGTCCTCCCCTTGCCCTGTGGTTTTGCCATTTAAGTTTTAGAGTAGAGTCCCCTATCCCACCTTTTTAGTTGATCATAATTAAACCTGTTAAAACCTTTTACCTTGCCTGCTGGTTTCTAAGAGTCTGTTCTAGTGGTGAGCTGGTGACAGTTGGTGACATTCTTGTCAGTTATCAGCAGCTTAGTTGTTTACTCTGATTGCCCTATCCTGGTCCAGTCTCTCCTACAACCCAGTGTGTGTACCCACAACCATTTAGATTTATTGTAACATCCCTGGTGCCATCCATATTTTTAACAGTATCAATCAACCTATCACTCAACTGCTGGATTCTTGCTTCCCTTTGGTGAGGAATGGCAGGGGGGGAAATAATATTTCTCCTGCCCTATTCCTGCATCCACTCTTATGACCAGGTGTAAGTTTGAGGGATGAATAGATAACATGAGATTTCTGACTTATCGTAGAGAGTCTACACTTTGCCACTTTTCCCCTTCCTAATCTAAGCTCTCTGGCCCTAGTTTTTATCCCAAATCCACAGCTAATGGTGAGATTAGCCTACATAGCAAGGTTCTGACTCCTGTAACCAGAGATTCTAGCAAATACTTTGTTCCTAACTTCTAACAGATGACCAAAAAGACATGTGTTCAACATGATTCTTGTTAGTTCCAAGTCAGGTCTGCTCCTTTCTCAATGGCTTTCAACTTCTTTAAATACAAAGACCCAAGGAAACAATTTTTCTTTTCTGTCCAAGCTAGAGGAAAAGATGCTTCACCATCTTTGTACTCAAAACCTCCAAATGAAAAGTCATCGATCCCATCAAGAATTGGATCTACGTCCCTTGAGAGCAGAGACAGTCTTGATTTTCAACTTTTATCCCTAACACGTAGCAGAGGTGTTGGCTCAGAATTAGCATGTAAAAAATGCTTTTCTATTCTCATCCAGTCTATCATTTGGATGTTTTGTTAATCCAAATATTTTCAAATAATTAAATGTTTGTCACCACTCTGTATATAAAACATCTGAATAAGGGACAAACTCTTTTATATCCCTTATAAATTCCTTTATATCAATTAATTAAATCAAAATTTTCAAAGTACAAAAAATAAAATAAAATAAAATAAAAATAAGTAAATTCTTTTATATCCTAGCACAGTCAAAGGCTTCAGATGCTGGAGTTCCCAATCCATCTTCTTACACAAACATGGAAATCAAATAGCTTCAATAAGCTCTATGCAGAGGCATTTATACATTTCTTCTGCCCCATTCCTCATTATATATTTTCTTCTTTTCTCTTCTTATAGGCCAGTCCTCTATGGTTGCCCAGGAGCCCCAGAGGCACTGTCTCTCAGAAAGAGAAACTGTTGTACTAGACAGAACAGGCACTCATTAATGATCTCTTTAGATTAGTACATTTTGGGGAGGTGGGAATTAGTTCCTAGAAATTCAGGCTAACTGACACCTCTGAGTTCCTGCTCTCTCACCATTCCAATGCCCAGTGCACTCAGCCATTGCAATTCTCCCCTCTGGCTTCTTTGTTCCCATGCTGGGATGAGGCACTGAGGGCTTTCAGCCATTGCACCTTTCTGCAGCTCTATGTAGTCTGCTCCCATGTGAGAGTCTATGCCCACCACAAACCCTGGCTTCCTTTCTATACTGCTGTACCCACAGTTCCCAAGCCAGCTTCCAGTCACCCACGAATCCACTTCTGCTTCCATAGAATTACCTCCAATAGAAATAAATCGCTCCCCCTTTGCAATGACACCCGTAACTGGAAGAAGCAGGAATTTGATTGTCCCCTGAAAGCAGCAATATATATCCATCCTTCTCTCTCAGCCTTGCAGCATTGCATTGTCCTGATAGACTCTCCCTTCAG
Organism: Gracilinanus agilis; assembly: GCF_016433145.1. Taxonomy (NCBI): domain Eukaryota; kingdom Metazoa; phylum Chordata; class Mammalia; order Didelphimorphia; family Didelphidae; genus Gracilinanus; species Gracilinanus agilis. The sequence goes on from NC_058135.1 coordinate 131,966,465, forward strand.
GCAGGGGGAAAGAGAGTAGCCAGGGAGGAGTGGGGGAAAGTGATACCAAAAATGGACTTCAGTGATGTCTCAATTTTACCTGGTGAGTGCTGTTCTTCCTAGGCAGGAACTGGGCTAGAACTAGAATGCAAAATCCTTCTAGGGCCCTGGGCAGAGCAGTCTAGGCTGGTCCCATTTCAGTTGGTAAAAGGCCAGTAACAAGAGTGGGTCATTCAGATAAAAAGGGACAGTGATCAGGGCAGGTTCCCAAAGGTGCCACGCAAACAAAGGCAGAAGGCACGAGCAGAAGAATAAGTTGGCTCAAAAGCCACGACAGATCTGGAAGGCAAAGAGAGAAAACATAATCCAAGGTCAGGCAAAGTGTCCAGACTGACTTGATCTCTTACAGAAAATACACAAGCAATTTGTCTTGCTCATCGTGAGCTCAGGGATTGCTCTGGGTTCTAGTATGTGGTGTATTCCACCCTTCTCCATAATGACCTACAGCTCTGGGGGGTGCCAGCGAGTGCCAACGTTGCCTGCAATAGAAGCTATTATGGCTGCTTGATAGCAGATCCTGATGGGCGGGAACCTCTGTCTCATTTTCCTTCTCATAGAATGCGAATTCCTTAAGGGGAAAGACCCTGTTTTTGCCTCACTTTCCATTCCCTACATTTAGCACAGTGTCTAGCATTTGCAAATAAACACTGAAGGAATCTTTGTTGGATGACTCTATGCCTTTGCAAAGGTTGTCCCCTGTGTCTAGGATGTTCTTTCTCTTTGTCTTCTCTCCTTTGTAGATTTGAAAATTAATATTCAATATCTACAAAGTATAATATTTGTAAAGATTTATTAATATTGAACTAGAGAGCTAGAGAACACAGGGAGCACTCACCACTCACATGGAAGAAGAGCAAGAGGGAGCTACCCAAAACTTATATACAATCACGTAAAAGACACACATAAACAGAAAGGAAAGGGAAGTTTGGGGGGGAGGTAAGAATTCTGAGAGATGAAGTCTAAAGGATATAAAATTTCCATTTACACACCTTGGAATGCCTAGCTCCATTTAAAGCTTGGCTCAAGTGAACCCTTCTACAATGAAGCCTTTGCTGACACCCTCTGTTAGAAATGTTCTATCCCTCCCTGTCCCTCCCCCACATTTTTACATTAACTTTGTATGCATTTTGTATTTGAGTATCTGTATATATATTGTTTTCCCCTTTTGGGATGCAAGCTTCTTCAAGCCAGGGATTGTTTTCAGTTGTGTCTTTTCCTGCCCAGAACCTAGAATAGTCTCTGGCATCTAGAAGCATTTATTAAATGTTGAAATTAATTGGAATTAATCTGGTCCTAGCACTGACTTAAAGATGCAAAGACTCTACCTACTGGGAGGGAAAATGAGTAGATACTCTGACTCTCATTATGTGAGGTCTCTGCTTTCCCTTCCAGAAAATTTCCAGTATTGTATGCAGCATATCCAGGTAGGAAGTACTCAAGGTCACCTCCCATGGGAAAGGTGCATCTGGGCCCAAGCCCTGATTCTCAACTAGCACTGTGTTTCCAGGGATGTTTGCAAGCCATGGAGAGATGAATTACCGGTCCCCTCCCTATATCATGCCTTTAAAACTGCACAAACACACATGTACCCACAAACGAATAAAGAAAAAACTGCCTAATTAAAATTAAACGCATTGAACATCTCTGGAGATAGCTGTTCAAATGAAAATCGAATGTCCTTCACAGAATAGCATCAAGGTTTATGTCTAAATGCATCACAATGAATTTCTGATTTGTTGGCTTTTTCTTTTTAATGAGCCCAAGAGGAACAGAACTGAGAAAGCCATCCAGTGATAGGCATTGATGGCTTTCACTAAGAAGAGTGAAGAAATTGCTTTAACATATAGTGGTAGCATCAGTTCATTGAAACGCCTAACCATAATTCCAGAAGAGTCCAAAAGGATCATCTTAGCCCCATGTGTCCTTTCACCAGAGGTTCCTAAACTTTTTTGTGTCTTTTATGAATTCCCTTTAAAGGCATAAAATAAAATAGAAAATTTCAAAGACAGTCAATTATATTAAATAATTATAAAATTTTCTTTAATTCATGGACTGCAGATTAAGAACCCCTGTATTAAAAAAAAATTCCAACCCTGCTAAGGAGTAAGGGAGACAGGGGGAATCTGTTACCTTTCCTTTTAATGCTAAGTTTCTGATTACAGAAACCTCATCAACACATACCTAGAACACAACCTTGCTCTCATAAGATTTAGAGATGAAAGAGACTCGACTGGGCATCTAGTCCAATATCCTCCTTTTATAGATAGGAAAACCAACTCCTAAAGAGATGACATGATATTCCCAAAGTAGTAGAGATAATAAATAGCAAAGCTGAGAATTGCATTTGGGTTCTCTGACTCCAGGGATCATGCCTTTCCACTCTGCCCTACTCACTCTGGTCCTGAGCCTCAGCTCCATCTGACCCATGGCGCTTGGTTCTACGGGCACCAAGGGGCTGCAAGAAAATGAATATTTCTGGTGACACATTCCTGCATGGCAACCCTCATCACATTCTAATCCCACAATGTAAATTGAACCAACTTCCCCAAACTCCATCACGTACCTCCAAGTAACAACACAACCTAATTGAAGAAATACTTTAGGGGACATTTTCATTAAATTCTGAGATTGCAATCTCACTGCCTTAACTGGAGGAAAACATCAGTAGCTTTGGCCTACTCAGACACAAAGCCTCTGAGCTCATTAGATAGGAAGATATTTGACTTGGAGATTCCCTCAAATAGCCTCCTTTTTCATTTATTCTGGGGCTCTGCATTTGCTTAAGTACAGATTTGTAAGGCAGATTTGACAGCAAAAAGTAACAATGCATTTTGTCTGGCTGGACACTCATTATGGGGTGAGGGGAGTGAGGGGTGGGAGTGTGTATGAAAGGAAGAGTTTTTTTGCATTAACCAGAAGCAATCCCTGTACTTTCTTTACATATATGATCCACTAGTAAGCTCCTTTTCCAACTATCAACTTCAGAAACTCATGGAAGGCTATTAACATATTCTAACATTAATCTCCATTGTACAGAGGAAAAGAGAGACTTTTATAGTCAGAGGATCTCAGTTCAACTCTTCCCAGCCACTTTCTCCATAGGAGAGAATTGGAACATCTTTGGGCTATGATTCCCTCATCTATAACATGATGAGATTAGACAAGATGCCCTCTGGGATGTCTTTAAATTTGTAATCCTCAGATTCTCTAATGCTCCTACAGAAATGTTGACAATAAAAAAACAAAAAAAGTCCTTCAAACTATACCAGAAATGAAATTTATCCATATTTTTAGCATTCCAAAAAGGCAATCTCTCTTCAACCCGATTGGTACTTAAATTAAGTAGTCAATCAATCCATCAATATGGCCAATAATATTTATTAAAGTCCAAGCAAGCTAGTTATTTTTAGAAAATAATTCTGAAAGAGTTGGAAAGACCTACATGAACTGATGTAGAGTAAAATAAGCAGAACCAGGAGAACATTGTACCCAGTAACAGCAATATTGTGGAATGATCAAGTGTGAGATTCAGCTATCCTCAGCAATACAATGATCCAGGAAAATGCTAAAGGATTTAAGACAAAGTATGCTATCCACCTTCAGAGAAGGAACTGTTGAGTCAGAATCCAGATCAAAGCATATGTCTTTTCACTTTAGTTTGCAGCTCAGGTGCATCAAATTTCCAGCTACATAAGTTTAATTGGGTTTTATTTTGGGGTTTTGGTTTTATATGAGTATTCTCTTACAAAAATAAACAATATGGAGATTTGTTTTGCATGATGTTGCATGTATACCTCAAATTAAATTGCTTACCATCTCCAGGAAGAGAGAAGGAAGAGAAGGAGAAAGACAATTTGGATCATAGAACTTTAGATAATTATTACATGTAATAGTTAAATAGAATATCTTTACAAAAAAGAAAAGAATTCTAAAGTATTTCGTGCACTTAAAAAAACTTTTATTGCTATCTTTTCTTTTTTAAATGTATACTTTTTCCCTTCACAGAGAATCAACTCTGATAACAAAGGGCACAACAGAGGGAAGAAATGAACTGAAAAAATGTTATTGATACTTTTGTTTTGGTTTTGCATTGTAACTTCCTAATGGCAGCCCCAATAAAATATTTACTTATAACAAAGGAATCCGGGGTTTTCCCCAAGTTTTGTTGCAAAGATAAGCTCTGAAAGGTTAACATTTTCCTTCAGAAAAACAAACCTGTGCTCTGGCCATGACTGACAATATATGGCCCATTCTATAGACCATCACCTTTCTTTCAAGAGGAAGGAGGTATTTTTCATCAGCAGCTATCCAGAGTCAGAAATAGTCATGACATCAGTCTAAATTCTGTATTCCTTCCATTTAAACTGAGAAAGTGTTGGCCTTGGTGTCAGAAGATTCAGGTCCAAAGACTCAGCTCTTTAGTCATTTATAATTATGCAATTATAAAATAAATGATACTAGTTCAAAAGGCAAGGGGTTTGAGATGAGGATACAATGAAGAGTTGAGCTAACTCTTCATTGATTAAGATGAGAGAAGGAGGAAAGTAAAGTCAAAGCAAGGAGAATGGTCTGAGAAAGTATTGAAGGATAGAAGGATCAGAGTTGTTGATGAAGGTGAAGAATGAGTTTAAGAGAGGTTAGATATAGGGAAAGAAGTAATCAGAGGCTATTTTGGTCAGAGAGAGGAATTCCTGAGTTTTTAACTAAGGAGTTGTAGCATTCGTGGGAATATAGGATAAGGTGGAATGAAGGAATAGAACATGGGATATAAAGAGACTGTAGAATTGGGAAATTAGAGATTTTGAGGGAGCATCCATTTGACTAGTAAATTCTTTTATAATGAGAATAGCAGTTGAGGAAGAGAAAAAGAGACTGAGGTTGGTACTGAACTCCTTAAAAGAGGGAGTGACTTGGAGACTGGTATACAAATTCAGTGTTCTTTCTTTTTTTTATTTGTTTTTTTTTTTTTGTTTGTAACATCTAAATCCTCATTTAACTCCTTCTTTCAACTCCTGCTTTTAGAGAAGACATTACTGGACAAAAAGAGAGAATTCTGAAGACTAAAACTGTGTAATACTTACTTCTATTTATCAGTTCTTTCTCTGGAGGTAGACATACACAAGTCCTTCCATTATATGATGTTATTTAAAAAAAAAAACAGTCCCTCTTCTCATGGTCATTGTATCATGGAGATTACCTCGGATTTTCAAAGGCCATGCCCTGGCAAGTTTTACCAAACCAGAAAGACTTCCCAGCAAGACTCTGGCAACAGGCTGTGACCACTGATTGAGGACCAACCTTGCTGGTATAGAGAGCCTCATCACAAGCAGATTAGCTCCAGGCAACTAATTCTTTGACTCGAGAAAACCATGGAACAGAGAAAGATACAAAATGGCCCTGATGTAGCTCTCCTCCACTTTGACTCTGGCAATAGCAGAGTGGCAAAAAAATTTAGGGAAATGATTCTAAGAAAGACACCATTCTTAAAATGCCTCAAACCAGTGATTTAGATAATCATGCTCTAAATATGAGATTTTGCCCAACAATAAACAAGTCAACTTAATACTAGAAGAAAATAATCATACACATAAATTCAGGGTTCTTGACTTTCTTTTGTGTCATGGAACCCTTTGGCAGTCTGGTGAAATCTCTGGACTCCTTCTCAGATTTAGTGAGCCCCAGTGATACAGGATGGTTAGAGTGAGCCCCCTTTCCCAGGGGGAGGACAAAAAGGGGAGAAAAAAGGAAGAAGAGAGAGAGAGAAAGAAAAGTGAGAAATATCAAGAATGATTACTGAATTCATTAAGTGTGGCAGCCCCTGACACCAAAGGTTTTAAGTGTGTAAAGTCCACAAAACTACAAAAGAAGCCAATTTTAAGATGCAGTTATCTTTTTTTTTTTTTAATTAAGAACAAAGAACTGCTGACATAAATGAAGACAACCAACATGCTGAGTAGACAGACCCTCAATAGGGGACTTGTGGGAGGTCCTGAATCACTGTTACACAATACAGTTGGAGCTCAGTCTATTCTGCTGGAGGGGTGGACCACATCTAGGAGGTTCTAAATTCACTCGAGTGTTGAGTTATAAAATGCAACCAATCATGCCATTCACATTTTCCTTTTAGGGAAGAGAAAACCAAAGAGTAGGGAAGGTGAAATGATTTGCTCAACATGACTCAGCGATAAAAGCAGGATTAGAGTTTTGTATGTGAAGTAAATTTGATGATAAAAATGGCCCATTAAGTTTTCACTCAGGCAGTCGAATATTTTGGGTGCCAATAATAATTGCCCTTATTTCTCCATTCTCCCCAGTTATTATGGGCTAGAAACTTCAGGGTAATCCATCTGGAGCCTGGGGGACCACAGGTTAGCAAATAACCTATAGTTTGTCTAGGGAGAACAATAAGAGCTACAAAATACAGATAAGCTCCCTTGGCTACCTGGACTGGATTGGAGATCCTGGGAGAGAAGGAATGGACTATTATAAAGATGTGGCCATTTTAAAGATCTTGTATGTTCAGAGACTGAGGTGGGGGAAAGGATGAAAAATGTGTAAAAAGTAAGAACAAGGTTTGGGAAAATTGTCCCCAGCGAGGTAGCTCTCTCTCTCCCTCTCCTTTTTCCTTCTGCCCAAGGTCTCAAATTTAGGGAGTTATTCTTATGTCTCTTGGTGCCAACAATAGCTCTTCAACTGCATTCAACTGCCAGACTCAGCTGCTAGTCTAGCAGAATGGCCACCAAACTAACCCATCATAGCACTTTGACCAAAGAAAGGAAGCAGGCATTATAGCTATTCCATTCTTGCTTTTCCCTCTCCAAAAGTATCTGGCAAATGCTGATGAATTGGTCCTAAAAACAGCTCCAGAAAATGAAAGAAGACATTTTCACTTGTGCAGAATCTCAAGCACATGAGGACACTTGGCCTCATTTATGGGATGTAGCTGCTTACCCTGATATTTGTATCAGGAAGTAGCTTAAAGGAACGAGTGAAAATGAGAATGACAGCCCTAGTGACACAGGTTGATTGGTTATATTAGGCCCCTTTTCCCAGAGGGAAGGAGAGGAGGAGGAGAAGACGGGAAAAAGGGGAAGGAAAAACAGAGGAAGAGGAGTCAGAAATATCAAGAATGACTGTTGGGAACAGCTTGGTGGCTTATTGGATGGAGTGCCGGGGCTGGAGTCAAGAGGACCCTACTTCAAACCTGACCTCAGACATTTCCTAGTTGTGTGACCTTGGGCAAGTCATTTAACTCTATTTACTTAACCCTTATTCTTTTGTCTTATAGTTGTTACTAGGACAAAAAGGAAGAGTTTTGTTTTGTTTTGTTTTTAAATAGGACTAATGCATTAGATGCAGCCCCTAACACCAAAGGAATTCTACACATTTTAATTATTTGTCCAAATCATAATTGGCTTATGTAAAGAAGGCAGATGACTGTTACACTAGACCTGTACATTTGTAAAAGGCTCCAGTGCACTTTATCTTCCTGAGGATAAAGCAATGCCAGCCTTCTGGCCACTCTTAATTGGTCTACTTTCCAGGGCAGACCTAATTTCTCAAATTAGAGCTACACCTTCTCACCACCAGAATAAGTTTGAGACCAGTGCAAGGGCAGTATAGTAGAGACGGTCTCTTTGGATACCCAATAAGTATTAATGCCTTGCTTTGGTTTAAGAGAATTTAAGAGTCGAAAGGAATCTTACAGCGGAGTCCTCTGAGAATACAGATAAGGCAACCAAGGCACAGAGAAGGGAAATTCCTTGTTCAGAGTCATCACAGCAGTTAATTAGAAGAGACAGGATTAGAACACAGAGTGCTTCCTGCTACATCACTCTCTGGTCCCCATTTATTGCTAAATGTGGGAATATGCATAGTTTCCTGACTTTCTCAGGGGGAATGAAGCCATGTATCTGAATTCTGCACACACCTCCCCAAGGGAGTCAGTCTGGTAGAATAGAAAGAGAACCCAACTGGAAATCAGGACACTTGGGTTTTAGTCCTGACTTTGCCACTATGATCTATGTAGCCTTACGAAAATTGCTTACCTCTCTGTCCCTCAATTTCTTTCCCTATAAAATTAGTGGGTAAGATTAGATATTTTCTAGACTTCTTTCCAGCTCCAAATCCGGAGATCCTGCCCCCTTGCCTCTGTGAGCATCCATAAAATGAAGAAAATAATGCTTGCATTGGCTGCCTTGCAGGATCATTGTGAGAGAATGTTCCTGAAACCCTAAACCTCTAGAGAGCTATGAGGAGCTGTGCTATTATTGCTACTGGTAATCAAGCACTTTGGAATAATAATCATTTCCTAATAATGTACTATGGTGCAATCGTCTCGACGTCAATCACTCCAGTGTTTACTGAATGCTTCCTATGAACTCAGCACTATGTTAAAAAAACAAGTTGGAGCTACATCAGAGGAAGACTTGCTAATGTTTCCAGTGCCCTCTCATCATCGTTTTAATTAGGATCTCCATCTCTTACAAGCTTTGTAATATCCTCAAACAATGGTTGCCTAGCCAGCTGTCAGGGCACTTAAGTTTGATAGCGAATGCAGATGAACAAGTCGAGAGAAGCTTGATTTTGCTGCATTGGTGCCCAGGTCAGCCTCTGTGATTAACAGGGGTAATAGAAAGAGTTCAAGATTTGGGTAAGTTGTGTCTCCTCTCTTAGACTCAATTCCTTCATCTTTTTTTTTTCTTTAGAATATTTTTCCATGGTTACATGATTCACAATTCCCACTTCCTCTTTTCTCTCTCCCCTCCCGGAGGGGACAAGCAGTTCCACTGAGTTATACATGTACCATTGTTCAAAACCCATTTCTATATTATTTATATTTGCAGTAGAGTGATCTTTTAATATCAAAACCCCAATCATATCCCCATCAAACTATGTGATCAAGCAAATACTTACCTTCTGCATTTCTACTCCCACAGTTCTTTCTCTGGATGTGCATAGCATTCTTTCTCATAAGTCCCTCAGAATTTTCCTGGATCCTTGCATTGCTGCTAGTAGAGAAGTCCATTACGTCCAATTGTGCCATAATGTATCAGTCTCTGTGTACAATGTTCTCCTGCTTCTGCTCCTTTTATTCTGCACCAATTCCTAGAGATCTTTCCAGTCCACATGGATCAATTCCCTCATCTTTAAAAGGAGGGGGTTGGGTTAGATGATCTTGAGATTCCTGCCAGCTCAAAATTCTACTGTTTATTTCTTTGTGTTAAAGGAGAGCCCCTTTCTCTTTTTAAAATATAAATACTCCTAGGAAGAGCATGAGATGTATTCAGAGAGGACTAGCACCTCAGGTGTGAGGGCTTTCTGAGTCTTCTCCAGAACTCTTTATCTACCTGTCACCCAAGTCTTGGCTGTGGCTCCAAGAAGCTGTAGCATGAACAGCAGTTACACCCTGGTAAAACTATCTTAGCAGACGGGCTAAACAAATTTGACAAAAACTGACAGGCTTTAAACCTGTTGGTGACCCAGGAGTATGTCTACCCCAGGCATGTGAAGATTTCTCCTGGCAGAATGGGTGGACAAGAACAATTTGTTCCAATGGTCATGGAAGCAGCTAAAGCAAGCATTGTGGAGCACTCAAGAGTTTGGTCAGGCATCAAAGACGCCAAGGCCATCCGCTGCATCCCAGGCCATCACCAGTTGTCCTAACTTTTCTCTTGCCACTAGATTTTGATGACTCTAGAAGAGAGAGCAGAGTTGACCATTTTGTGAAACTCTGCCCACTAAAATCCAATTCACACTCAATTCAAGACATCATTCATCAGGATGTCATTGGTCTTATTTGAAAATGAAGAATGAACAAAGACAACTCCTAGAAAGACCAATGCATCCAGTCATTAATTCCTTAGTATGAATGAGTTTATTAGAATTTTCTCAGATCCCTACTACAACCAAATGAGCCGATCTACCTCAGCTTGTAGATTCAAGCTCCCCCACATTCTGATATTCTGACTAGTCCTGATATTGGACAAGATACTTTCAAAGTCTTCCAATCCTCCATGTTGATTTGATTTGGCCAAAAGCTTCATTCTTATAGCTATAGCTCAGTACCTGATAAACAATCTCATGGTCTACCTTCAGGACCCCTCTTACCCAATTTCTTGCCTAGATCCCTGGCTTCTTCTACCAGCCTAATAAAATGACTGAGGTTTCTATATGTTATAATGCAAAATGTATGCAAAACATTTACCTATATATTATTTGATTTGATCCTTACACTGATCCTTTGAAACAGGTAGTTCAAGTAGTATAATCCCAGTTTTACAGATGAGGAAATTGAGGCTAACTGGGCTAACTAAATTACCCAAGATCACAAAGTAGCAGACCTGGGATTCAAACCCAGAACCCCCAATTATCAATCCAGTGTCCCTTTTTTGTTCTACTAGTACATAGCTAAGCAATCCCTACCACTTCTGTTCCCCTCATCTAACACCAGAGGCAACTAGATGGTATAGTGGAGAAAATGCAAGACTCAGAGTCAAGAAAATCTAGTGCTGGATTTTGCTTCAGATGCTTACTAGCTTGGCTAGTAGGCAAATCCCTTGCTATCTCTCAGGCTCATGTTCTTCATCAATAAGATGAGGATAACTCCCAGGATTGTAAGGATAATACACATACACATATACATAATGTGTGTATATATACCTTTATAATGGGTATATAGACACACACATATGTATATATATATTTATAAAGTGCCTTGCAAACTTTATGATATATTAGTATTATTTATCGGTATTATTTTTACACTACTGATCCCTCATTGTATGAGCTGGACTTTCCCTACTCTTGGCTCCTTGCCCTGTATCTTTTTTTTTTTTTTTTTTAATTTTAAACCCTTGTACTTCGGTGTATTGTCTCATAGGTGGAAGAGTGGTAAGGGTAGGCAATGGGGGTCAAGTGACTTGCCCAGGGTCACACAGCTGGGAAGTGTCTGAGGCCAGATTTGAACCTAGGACCTCCCGTCTCTAGGCCTGGCTCTCAATCCACTGAGCTACCCAGCTGCCCCCCTGTATCTGTATTTTGATTGCTGCCCATGATCTAATAATGTATGAGACAGGGCCACAGCACTAGCCTAGAAGGAGATGGGTAAAAAAAATTGAGGCAGGAGAAAAGAGTGAAAGGGGAAAGGAGGGTCAAAGAGATGGAAGAAAGAAGATTCTGGAAGTAGATTCAATCAGCTTTAGAACTTTGCCTTTAGCTGGCACTGAGGACCTATTACTTCAGTTTCCATAAAAATCTAGACTGCAGTTGTAATTGGAACAGAAGCAGAATCAGTATATAGTGGCAAAAGTTTTATCCAGGATACTCAATTGGAAGGGGAAGAATACATTTCCTCCTTATAGCTTTGCTGCCAGGTGTTTCCTGACTGGAGGAGGGACCACAAGGCAAGAAAGAGCAATGCAGAGAGGATACATGCCCTCCCCTGACCCAACCTGCAGATGTTGGTACCCTCTATAGAGGAAGCTCAGCTCCTCGGCATGCCTCCACTCTCCTATTCCCCAAGGGACCCAGCATAATCACTTGATCAAAGTTTGTTGCCTAGACTAAACAATGCTGGATGGATAGAATAAGTGGCATGGTGTATGTACCAGCTTCAGACTATCCAGGAGTCTTCATCTCACCCCACTCCAAATGAATTTGCCCCCAAACACCAAAATTCTCAGTTAAGGCTCTGAACTCTTCTTCAAAGATAAGTGCAATGTCCTGTATCTGCATTATTTGAAGTTGCCACCCAATCTGATTCATCTTACCCCTGTGCTTTTTTGCCTTTTCCTGAGCAAGATACAGGAAGACAGGATGGACAGATGTCCACAGTCCCTCAGCTCCACAATCCTTCTCTTGCCCTACCTCTCCAATTTCCTCCAGCAACATTCCTTTCCTGGCTTTGCACAAGTTACATGTCAGCCAGAGGTAAGGATTTAAGAAGAGGAGAGTTTTGAAAGGCTACCCCTTAAGCCAGAGGTCCAATTGTATCAGGTGGATACAAAGCAGTAGAGACAGCATCATTGGTGGCAATGAGAATGCCGGCTCTGCTACTGAGGTGCTGTGTGACTTGGTGCAAAACCTTTGACCTATCTGAGCTTCAATTTTCTTCTTCTGTAAATAAAATGTACTTTGACTAGGTGACTGGTCCCTGACAGCTCTTAAATCAGACATTTATGACCCTCTCACTCTTTTGGTAATCACTTGCATTTCTATTGGACATTATGGGTACAAATTCTCTCTTATAGCAGTCCCTCATGCCAGTCCTATGAGGTAAGGACAACAAAATACCATTAAGCTCATTTTATGGTTGAGGAAACTGAGATCCAAAGACATTAAACAACTTGTCTAAAGTCAGGCTGATGGGGAAGAATAGAGCCAGGAATTTGAAGCAAAGTCCTCTGACTCTTGTTCTAGGCTTCTTGCCCTCAAATTGCAAGTCCCTCCTCCAGGGACTTAAAGAAGAAAACTGCATCATGGGCCAAGTCCTTAAATTAGACCATTGACTCTTATGATCATGATGGAAACCCTGCATTACATCACAAGGAAAAGTCTTTGAGTAAAACATCCTTTGGAATCTATGTTGACTTGTAATAGGCCAATAAATGGGACAACTTTTCAGATTTTCCCACAATACCTACACTGATAGCAGATGTCCATGTTTCTTTCCGAGCTAGTCAGTTGTTTCTGACTTTTATCACCACCTTCCAAACTCAGGTAGAGGAAGATCATCTCTCCAACGGACCCAAATACACACACACAAACACACACACACACATTCTTTCTTATTCTCTCTCTCTCTCTCTCTCTCTCTCTCTCTCTCTCTCTCTCTCTCTCTCTCTCTCTCTCTGGATCCAAGATCAGAAACAGCTTTCCCTACTAGAAGCAATAACTGAAAAACTTATCTGGAGCTTCTTCATAACTTTATACTTGATTGGTCTTAGGTTACACTTTTATCACTACATCTCTGGCAAATAATAAAAGGTAATTGAAACCTGAGCAATTTTAATACCAGAATTATTATTTTCTTCATCGAGCTGTTCCAGAAGCCCAAATGACTAAGATGTTCTTACTTTTTGCTGGTCAGTGTTATAGTTTGTTTCCCAAGTAATTGACTTTTTTCATGTAAATGGGGGATAACCAGGGAATGAAATACTTTTTCCTATTAAACAATGTTTACCCCCAGAACCTTGGGGCTTTAAAGATATAACTCTCATCCCAAAACATTCAGAGCAGGGGGAAAATTGCCTTTGAACTTAGGGGTTTAGGAAAAAGTCATCCCAGGTAATATTAAAGCTACTCAATGTCAGTCTGAGACAGAATTCAAGCTAGCAGGCATTTATTAAGCACCTACTAGAGTAGGTTGTGTGAACCTCTTCATGACCACTTTTGGGGTTTTCTTGACAAAGGTACTAGGGTGGTTTGCATTTCCTTTTCCCACTCATTTTGCAGATGAGGAAACTGAGGCAGCTAACTGGGTTATGTGACTTGCCCAAGATCACATAACACATACATATGACACCAGGCTAAAACTCAGGAAGAGTTTTCCTGACTTCAGGCCCAGCAATCTATCCATCCTGCCACTTAGCTGTCTTCCTAAGTGAGTAGCAGGCTAGGATCATGGACAGAGAGCAGGATCTACAATCAGAAAGACTTGAGTTCAAGACTGGCTTATTCTAACACTTACTGGTTATGTGACCTTAAGCAAGTGGCTTACTCTCTCAGTGCCCCACAAACAAATACCCCTCCTGGAAGCTTATAGCTGAGACATCTTTACAACTCCACATATTTTTTTTGGTACAAGACTGCATCTTTATCGTCGAATCTTCAGCAAATAATAAAAGGTAATTGAGTCCTAAAAACTTTAAAGAGCAGAAGTTGTGGAAAAGTTGCTGATTTGTATTGTAGAAGTTCCCTACAGGGAGCTAGTCAAGGAAAAAATGACAAGTCAATGCAAAGCGAAAAATGAAGTTATTCCTCCCCTCAAGGAGCTTATATTCTTCTAGCATGGATATGTAATTCAGGGCTAAGGTAATGAAGGAGTAGAATACATGGACAGCACATGTTGTACTAACTGCTACGGGCACTCTAGGGGGCATTGTTTTAGGGACTCAGGAAAATGCAAGGACCCTCTTTGCCCTGGGAAGCCCCACCTAAGCTGCCATCTCTTTCCCATACTCTGAACTATTTGGTGTCTTTCCAATGTTATGTTAATCATGTTTGGTGAAACTGGAATCATAGCAGAAATTTCCTGATTCCAGCCCTGGATTATGTATTTATTCCCTTGTTTCTCTCCCATCTTCCCCACTTCCCTTCCTCACATTAGAGAAAGCATCATTTTATCAAAAAAAAAAAAAGGATATATTAAAAAAATAATGTCTTCCTTGGTTCTATTTATCAGTTTTTTCTCTGGAGGTGGACACACATGTTATTCTTCAAACAATATTTCTGTTGCTGTATATGGTGTTCTCTTGGTTCTACTTTTTTCATTCTTCATTTCTTGTAGGTCTTTCCACATATTTTTTAAAAATAACTTGCTCATCATTTCTTACAGTGCCATAGTATTCCATCACAATCAAAAGCCACAACTTGTTCAACCATTCCCCAGTTGATGGACATCCCCCCAATTTCCAGTTTCCAGGATCATTTCTACAAGACCTCCCATGCTTCCAGTGAGAGGGATTGGAGGAAGAGGGTATCAGCAGTCACAGGAAAATTCCACGGTATTTCAAGCAGTCAGATCTTACAGCTCCAGAACCTGAGAATTGCATGGTGGCAACAACTTCTGCCAAAGGTTTTGTATTATTAACCAAAGCCATAACAGGGGCAAGACAATGATGATCTCTTCTCAGGATACCAAGAGTAGTTAATAACTGGGGAATATTGCTATTAAGTCATGTCTGATTCTTCATGATCCCATTTGGGGTTTTCTTGGCAAAGAGAGTGATTCAACATTTCCCTCTCCAGCTCTTTTTACAGATGAGGAAACTGAGGTAAACAGGGTTAAGTGTCTTGCCCAGGGTGACACAGCTAATTTGGACTCAAGAAAATGAGTCTTCCTAATCATATCCCCATTGAACCCTGTCATCAAGCAAATGAATGTGGATAGTATTGTGTGAGAAAGAACTGTGAGAGCAGAAATACAGAAGAAAAACATTTGCTTGAGCACATGATTCGATGGCGGTATGACTGGGGATGTAGACTCTAAATAATCAATCTATTGCAAACATTAATAATATGGAAATAGGTCTTGACCAATGATACATGTAAAACCCAGTTGAATTGTTTGTTGGCTATGGGAGAGGGAAGGAAAGGAGGTGGGAATCATGAATTATGTAACCATGGAAAAATATTCTTAATTAATTAATTAACTTTTTTTTAAAAAAAAAGACCACTCAATTTACTGCACCACATAACTACCCATCTGGAGGAAAGAAGGAGTATATTTCCTCCCTGAAGCTGACCTCTTCCCCACTGTTCCTGTTTTTATAATCCTCTACATCAACATCAGTGAGGTCCAACTCATATGGAAATGGAACCCATTGGTCCATGTATAAAGTTGGCTGCATATTTAATTAGTTTTTAAATGTAATGTTATGTTTTGTTGTATTTTTATTTATTTTGTAAATCTTTCCCAAATACATTTTAATATGTTTTTTGCCCCACTTGAGAGCACATGGACCATATGAGGCTCTCAAGCCACATGCATGATACTGCTCTCCATGGCACCACTGCCCCAGCTCCTTTACCAAGAATACAATTGTCATGGTACTCTCTACATTCCATCTCTATATATCCATATTGTCCCATCAGCATACCTGCCTCCTCTTCCTGGAGCTTGAAAGTCCACTGATCATCACGCCAGCACTCTCTTCAAATGGATGTATCACCAGCACTAGAATTCCCATTACAGCATTATTGGAGATTGAGGGAGGGGGGAAGATGATATTGATGACACCAAAACTCTGAGAATTCAGCCAAAGTAGTACTTAGGGCAAAATGTATATCTTTCAACACTTTCATCACTAAAAGAGAGAAAAGGCAACTAAAAAACCCAGAAAAGCATCCAATCAAAAACCTCCACTAAACCCCAAACTAGAAATTCTGAAAATCAGAGATCAACAAAATTGAAATGAAATCCTTTGATCCTTCCAGAGAGCCAAGAACAAAGATGTTGCAAACAAGCACATGCCTTTATCAGGCTCTAACACCCTGGGGAATAACAGTATTCCTGGGAGGTCTCTCTTAGACAATCCACAGACCAGGTATGAGGATATGGATGATACAGAGACTCAGAGTTATGCTATAGAAGGGCTGATTGAAGAAACCAGGAAACCCAATTGCTCCTTCGAGTATTTAGAGAGCTTCCCCATCACATGGAAAAAAAAATTCATTTTTTCTTTTTTTCTTTTACAAACACTTTCTGTCTTAATTACTCAAAGACAGAAGGGCAAGGTCTAGGCTAATGAGGTTAAGTTATTTGTCCAGGGCCACACATCTAGGAAGTGTCAGAAACCAGATTTGAACCCAGTTTCTGTTAACACCAGGGCTGGTACTCTATCCACTGTGCTAACTAGCTGCCCCAAGCTGATTTATTCTTTATTACCCAGAAAACAAAATGAGGAGAAGGCAGGTACAGGGAATCAAATTGTTTCTCAACATAAAAACCTCCCATAAATTAAAGCTGTCCAAAAAATGGAATGAACTACTTCATGAGCTATATCACAAAAAGGGCTCAAGCAAAGCCTAGATGTCAGGCTGTCAGGGACATTTATAAAGGGGACTCCTATAAAGGTCAGGAAGTTAAACTGAATGCACCTTAGACTTCTATATTTTGAGATTCTAGAATTCCTAGATTCTGTGCCAAGATTCCCCTTAAGTCAAACAGTTTCCAGCTTGGCTTAATTCCCTCTCAGAACTCCTCCTCTCCTTCCTTTGGGCAACCTTGGCCACACTTACTTCTTCCCATCCCTTAAAAATAACATTTCTGTTGATCCTCAGGAGACCTGTGGTAAATAGAGACACCATAGAACCCCAAATTATTGCTGTGAGAAGTCCTGCCTCCAGTCACGCTGACATGCTCTGGCCAAGAAAAGAAAATAATGACTTTTCTTCTTGGCTTCCTACTGAAAATTCTCTTTCAGGTTAGGAATTAGGTAAAACCTACCTTTCACTCTCTGTCTCTGGGCATCAGGTAGACCCATAGGAGATACTGAGGCTTTTAATTCCTATAAGTACTATATCCACAACTAAATTCATCATAATCCCCTCAAACACTTGCCTTTGAGGGCCAGGGGCACAACATGGTACAGGGAAACAACAGCTAAACTCAGGAGTGCTGAACCTTAATTCAAATGCCGACTAGCCACTAATTGCCTATGCTAGCATTTATAGAGCACTTTAAGGGCTTCAAAGTACTTTACAAATATTATGGGTTTTTTCCTTCACAATCCTGGGAGATAAGTGCTATTATTATCCCCACATTACAAATGAAGAAACTGAGGCATAGAGGTTAAGTGGATTGTTCAGGGTCACACAGCTACTGTCCAAAGCTAGATTTGAATTCAATGTCTTTCTATTAACTCTAGAACAAAATATGAGTCATTTTATCATTCAAACCTCTTTGCTTTCTGACTTAAGGCTACCTCATCAGAGGTTCTGTATTTTATTTTCCTTCACATATTCTACATTCCAGCCAATCTGGCCTACTGCACACAGTATTCCATAGCCCAGTTCCACACTTTTAGACAAAGTCTGTCTCTCTTACCTGGAACACTCATCCTTCTCATGTTAGCCTCTTAAAATCCCTAGATTCCTTCCAGGTTTGACTTAAAGTATCACATTCTGCACAAGGTCTATCCTGACTCGACACCCTGAAGTTATTACATTGAAATGATACTTAAAAATAGGGTTCATGTATCAAGAATCATGATGATGATAGCAATAATATACACCATTTAATGTTTTTTCTTATTAATCCAGGAAATGTTTTGGTAAATGTATGCTATTTCTCCTGTGGGGATCCAGGAGTCTTATTACTTATTTGGCCTCAGATAACACCAAAAAGAAATAGGATTGGTTTCTCCTTAAAGAAACTCAACCTCATCCTACTCTCCCATCTGCCATATTAACCACCCAAGTCAGAATAGTATTCATCAACTTTTCCTTCTTACATCAAATGGTTGGACTAATATGAGATTGAAAAAGATAATAAAAGTCAGAGAAAACAAAAATGTCATTACCAATCTTTTCTGCCTGGCATCAGAAGAGGAATAGATTGGGTCTTTGGGGATATGATTGGGGATGTAGACTCTAAATGATCACCCTAATGCAAATATCAATAATATGGAAATAGGTCTTGATCAATGACACATGTAAAACCCAGTGGAATTGCAAGTCAGCCATGGGAGGGGAGGAAAAGAACATGAATCTTGTAACCATGGAAAACTATTCTAAATTAATTAATTAAATAAAATTTGTCAAATTCTTCTCTTTAGTAAGGACTATGTACCAAGGACTAGGAATACCAAAAAAAAAAAAAAAGATTTAAATAGTCCCTACTTTCAAAGAGATTACATTCTAATAGAGGAGTCAACTCATAAAAATCAGAACATGCATGATAAATGCAAAGCCAGTCTTAGAGAGTATTATACTAGCATCTTGTGAAACCAAAAAAAATCTTATTGGAGGAGATGTCACTTGAGCTGAGTCTTAAAGTAAGCTGGAGAAACTAAGTCTCAAAAAGAACCATCCTTACAAGTACAAGGTGGAAGAAGTGGGATGAGGTAGCAGTTTTTCTTAAAAGATCTAGAGTTCTGAGTGGACTGCAAGGTCAAAGTCAATAGTATGACACAGTAAGCCATGAAAACCCATGCAAACTTAGCCTGAATTAATAGGGGCATTGTACGCTGGACTCCATTATACTCTATACTGATCAAATTACACCTGAATATTGTGGCATCTATTCTTGGTGCCATGGTTTGGGAAAAACACTGATTACTTGAAAAATATCTGGAATAATAAGACCAGAATGGACAAAAAAATCTTGAGATAAGGCCATATGAGGATCAGTTGAAAACTAGGAAGTAATTATAATAGGTAGCATTATATAGGGCTTTATGGATTTGTTTGTTTTTTATTTATTTATTTGATTGTTGCTTTAAAATTCCCAGGTATCTCCCTCCCTCTCCTCTCCACACTTGAGAAGGCATCATTTGATAAAAATATATATGTATTTATAAAACTATGTCTTGCTCGTTTCTATTTATTAGTTATTTCTCTGGATGTGGACCTACACTAGTCATTCTCCAAAAAGTATTTCTGTTGCTATATATAATGTTCTCTTGGTTCTACTCATTTTACTCTTCATAATTTCATACAGATCTTTCCATTTTTTAAATTAACCTGTTCATTATTTCTTACTGCTCAAGTATTCCAGCACAATCACATGCCACAACTTATTTAGCCATTCCTCAATTTATGGGCATCTTAATTTCCAGTTCTTTTTCAGTACAAAGGGAGCTGCTATAAATATTTAGAACATGTAGATTCTTTTCCCTTTCCCCAATCACTTTAAGAAACAAACCTAATAGTGGCCATGCTACATAGACTGATATCTTACACCATTTACCAAGATAACATCAAAATGGATACATGACCTGACTATAAAGGAAGATATAAGAAAATTAGATGAACTGGGAACATATTACAGATGAGAGGAGGAGAATTTATGAATAAACAAGGAATAGAAAGTATTGTGAGATATAAAATGGGTAAATTTGAATATATTACATTTTAAAAGTTTTGGACGAATAAAACTAAAGTAGCCAAGATTAAAAGGAAAGCAAGAAATTGGGGGAAATGTTTATACACAGTTTCTCAGATAGAGGTCTCATATCTAAAATTATAGAGAACTCTGTCAAATTTGTGACTATGAGCCATTCCTCCACTGATAGATGGTCAATAGATAGGAATAGTTTGGTGATGAAGAAATCAAAGCTATTTATTACTATATGAAAAAATGCTCTTGATCATGATTGAGTAGAGAAATGCAAATCAAAACTACTCTGAGATATTGTCTCTGTAAGGATGGAATTTGCAACTATTTACATTATAGACATATATACATTTTATATTTACACAATCTTCAGACACTCACTTATTTACACAAGGTCTCGACTAGATATCAGTTTTGTGTTGTGTTTTGTGTTCTCTTTATATATTGTGCATGCAAAATACTCACTCTTATTTCCGAAGTTGTCAATTTTCTTCAAGTTGCCTGTAGATTTCTCTTGTATCTTGATGCTATGTACTGTGGTTGCATTTTCCCTAAAGTGTGAGGTTAATTTGTGTTATCGCTGCACCAGTCTTACATAAATCATTTCCTTCTGTCCTCTTCTTTGTGCAATTGTCCATTTTTGCAAAGTTCAAAGTTCAAAAGTTTTTTCACAAAGTCTTTTCAAGTATTCTTTTCTTGCATCTTTCTTCTTGGTGATTTTCTGGATTTTCTTTTCTTCTCTTGATGCTTTTCCACTTCTCTGTTTCTCTGTCACATGTTGCATGTTGTCATACATGTTGTTGGACAGACTCTCTGGTTTGGATATGGGAACATTATGGATTGTAATGTTTTGTCAGTAATGTCAATCAATTGTGTGTGTGTGTGTTTGTTATATGCACTTTCAGATGTTTTTCAATGATTTTGTGTTTTGCAATGACTTGGCTAGGTTTTGTGGATCAATATCCACTTACATATGTTTTTCTTTTGGAGGGATAATGTTCTATATTGGTGGAACTAGCAATCCAATATTACTTTGATTCCACTTATACATACTGTTTTCATTGCTACAGTCTTTTCCACATTATGTTTGTAATCCTTCTGTATTTAGGCTTTTCTTTAGGTTTTTCTATACTTTTGATGGATTAGTCATCCAGTACATGTATGAAACATAGCCACTCACATCTTTCTTCAATACCTATGTCTGGTACCCTGATTAGTGGTACATTTGCTTCTTGATATAGTCTTTTCATTTCCTCTTCATGATCAGAACTCATGTCATCAGAGTCTGTATAAACAGGGTATGGTTGCGATGGCTTGGTTTTAATTACATCTAATGCTAAAATTGCTTCCATATGGAATGGTAGCATGCTAGTCATGTGTGGTTCATTATGTTCTGTTTCTCGGTTGACTTAGTTCATGGGTTCAACTGTTTCTGTTTTTTGATTCATTTGAATCATTGGAGCCTCTATCTTTGTATATCTAATGTCCTCTTCCTGTTGCAAAGTGACTACTGTTTGTTCTGGCTTTGGACCCTCAGTTTGCGATGCATTTTGATCTTGCAATGCATTTGCTTCCCCTACATTGTTGTTTCTATACGGCATTAACATGTTGTCTTGATTGTTATCCTGGCTTGGCTGTATTATTTTCTGGATTGATTCATTGTTCTGTGTGAGCGATTCCTCTACTTGGTTATCTCTTAAGCATTTGGAGTTCTCTCCAGGTGGAGGCATTCCTGAAGTAACACAACCTTGTAAGTTTGGAAGTTTTTGAATCAAGGTTTTTCTCAGAGATTTTTTTGGCTTAAGGTCTTTTACTGTTGGGTTTAAGTTTGAATGTCCTAGTATGTCAATGCAATTCTTTCCTCATGTGCCAACACTCTTGGAGGTTTGCTTGTGTCAGTGCTTAAGGATAATTCTCTTTCCTTCCCAATGGTCTTTATTGTAAGTTGCTTTGCAGTTTCTTTCATATCATTGTCTGTCTGTGTGTGAAATTGCTCAGGACACCCATTTAAGCTTATCTCTTGAACTGTTGCATTTGGATTTGTCATTAGTTGATTTTTTTGTGTATGTTCTATCTTTTTGCTATGATCTCGTATATCTGAAATGTTCTAGTCATTAAGTGTTGAGGATTTTAAGTTTAAATCTGTTGTTACTGGTACTTTGCATGTTTCCTTATCATTTGTTAGTGCTATAGTCATTTTGTTTGGTTCAAAGTCTGGTGTAAATGCATTTCTATTTTTCTCCTTTCTCTTTGAATCATTGTCTTTTATCCCATAAATTCTGTTTTTTATTTCTATTACATCCCTGATCATTTGATTCTCTTCTTCTATCTGATCCCTAGATTTAATCTTTGCTTTTCCATTCCTATAGTGTGTTTCCATGCCCAAGTCTCTCATATCATGGTTTTTATGTCTTTTCCCATTGCCACACCACTTGGGCTTTCCTTTATGTTCCTGGGCTGCTTCCTGGCATCATAAGATATTATATTTTTCCGTTAGTATTTGGAAATAACATGGTTTTTCGCCCTGTGCTATATACTTTTGCATAGTCTGCAGGTTGGGAGCATGCTGACTAGATGATGCACAATTGTGATAGCAACATTTGTTTTCTCTCTTGTGAGTGCTGTATCTAGAATTCGTGTATGTTTATTGTAATTGCTTCTTTTGTTGTTTTTGCTATTAAGTTGGGCTTTGAGGTGACAATTTTTTACTATATGTCCTATTTTTCCACAAAGAAAACACTTTATATTATTATTAAAGTTTGCTAGTTTGTCTGGGTTGTTGGCACTGAGGACTGGCTTTATATGCATACAGGGCTGTAAGGCTTTTTATTTCCTCTATTTCTTTTTGTTTGGTAGTAGATTTAGCCTCTTTTAATTGGTCCTTTAAATCTTTTATGATATCATCTTTTTCTCTAATGGATTCTTTGGATTCTTTTGCTTCCTGATTTCCCAAATGAACATATGCAGCAGTTTTACATAGGTCTTCCAAACTTAATGATTCCCATTCTGGACAATGCAAATTAAAGTATGTTCTAATTGGTAGGAAATTGCCCTTAATAAACTGTCTCCTTATGTGCTGCACGTTGGGTTCATTTAAGTCTTGGAACCCCAAAATCATTTCCCCAGCTTCGACAAGCCTATCTAAATATGTTGAGGGGTGCTCATTTATCTCTTGCCTTAACTTTTAAAATTTTCCCCAGGAATCAGGACACTTAGCAAAGGATTTCATAGCTTCTACAAGATCTTCCCTAGCTCTTCTTAGGTATTCTAGGTTTTGATGATTGTTTAATTCTAGATCTTCATAATATTGTGGCCAAGATGTTAAGTTTGCATTCTTACAGGTCTCCTCAATAAATTGTGCTTTCTCTGCTGGTATAAATAATTCAGAAAGAAGAATTTCAATGTCCAAAAATGTGAGATCAAAAAGTCTTAATGTTCTCTTAAATTCTTTTATGGCCTTGAAGGGATTTAAAGAACAGGCAGGCATTTGTTGTTTTAGGGTGTCTAGATCTGCAGCAGTGAATGGCTTGTGGTTTTTTATGTGGAGAAATCCAGAATCTGGCTGCAAAACTGTGTGATCAATAACTGGTAATATTGGTGCTGTGTGGGTAAGGTTTCTCTCATGGTTGGAACTCCTACAAACATGCTCTTCCCTTCAGAATGGGACTCAGCCAAGAGTAACAGCAATCCTCCTCCTAGGGCCAGATTCCTCATCAAAAATTTGAGATCTCATAAAATGTTGTATATGATCGTCTGTAATGCTATAATTCGAAAGAGTCCAAAGCAGGCATACTGTACAAAATTTCTGCTCAATACCAAGATACAGCCAGTCAATTGCCCAAGCAAGTTTAAGAACACAAAGATGGAGGCAAGGATGTAACCACAGTTCCAGGTAGCATTAATATAGTCTCTCTGTTCACTCCACTGGAACCGCATAGGGATGCCATCTTCCAGGAAGGTGCTAATAAGACACAGTCTTGCCACATGAGGGAGGTACTTCTTCGTGACTCAGAGAAACTGGTCCGCGATGTTCTTGGTGGTGCCCATCAGGTTGTTCTGGCCCACGGCGACAGCGGTGGTGGGAGGGCTCAGCTCCGGCTCGGGCTCCGACTCAGGCTCTGGCTCCCTCCCGTGTGGCGCTGGTGCCGCTCCTCCTCCTCTGGCTCTCGCTGGGCCTCCACAGGAAGTGATCTCAGCCTTCTTGGCAGCAGTGGAGGTGGCAGCGACAGCGGCCCCTCGTTTGGGGGCCCCTGAAGTCCCTTTGCCTCTCTTGGGGGACTTAATAATACTCTTCAATAGAAACAACTGCTAAAACCCATTACGTTTCAAGACTGGAGGCCTTAGACCATCTCCTAATCTTGCTATTAGCTCTTCTCTTCTGCTAATTTAGACATTGTGTTCAACGGAAAACTTTTCTTGTTACAAAATTGTTGCTCTTGATCATGATTGAGTAGAGAAATGCAAATCAAAACTATTCTGAGTTATTGTCTCACACCTATCAGGTTGGCTAAAATGATAAAAAGGCAAAACGAGAAATGTTGGAGGGGAGGATGTAGAAAAACAGGGACAATAATACACAGTTGGTAGAATTGTGAACTGAGCCAACCATTTTGGAGAACAATCTGGAATTATACTTTAAGATCTGAAAAGCACTTTACACTTTATCCCATTTGATTCTCCCAACCCTATGAAGTAGTTGCTATGAGGAAATAGGCTTGAGAGGTAAGAGGTAAACGCTGCCTATTTTTTTTTTTTTTGCTTTTATTTATTCAGTGGAGGCAACTAGACAATGGAGAAAGCATTAGCCTTGGAATGATAAGTTTGATTATAGGACCTCTTATTGACTGATAAGCATAATTACTTGTTAGAAGCTGGTATTGATAATCCAATTTTGCAGCGAGATAGTGATAGCTATTAATAGGCCTAAGAGCTGAGTTAAGTCAACTTTAATACTTGGTAAGCTAATAATTTAAGTACAATATATAAGATTATATTAATCATTTATATATTATATGCATGTTTAAGCATGTGTGTGTATTTCTTGTCATACTGAGACTTTAGACCCTCCTTGTGAAAAGATCTAAAACTTAGATAACTGCATGGTGGACAGATAATCTCAACTAATCACATATTAAAATTCATAGTTATCCCATCTTAGACCCACCTCCATCCACCCCATTACGCCCACAGGAAAAATATTGCAAATTTTCTGGTCTTTCTCCCATATGTGTTTGAGGGAAATCTTTCTTGACATCCCCTTTCTTCTGTGTGTTTGAGATGTCTGTTGAGACCCTCCATTCAATGCTCTTCTTTTTACCTATAAAAATCAAGCTGATGTTGATGCTCAAGTTCTTAGATCAAACTGGATGTGTCTGTAGACCTATTAACTTTATATGATTTGTGCACTTCATATTAAAGCCAGTTCCTTTTTTTTCTTTATAGGAGTCAGGAAGTCCTGAATTCAAATTCAACCTCATATACCTATTAGCTATGTGACTTTGGGCAAGTCACTTAACACTATTTGCCTCAGTTAACTCATCTGTAAAATGAAGTGAAAAAGGAAATGGCAAAACCACTCCAGTATCTTTGCTAAGAAAACCCCAAATAGGGTCATGAAGAGACAGACATGAATGAGACATGACCTTGAGTAATTCATTTAACTTTTTAGAACTCTTAACCAGTGATGTCACACTCAAATAGAAATGGATCTTTGATAGCTGTGCAAATTTATCAAGTAGGCACTTAGCACAATGCCTATCCCAGTGCAAGAACTTAAATTCTTTATCTACCTATTTAAGAAATTTTAAGTGTTTTGGTTAGGGTCACATAGCTAGTAAGTGTCTGAGGCAGGATTTCAACTTGTCTTCCTGAGTCCAATTCAGGAGTCCATCTACTGTCCTAAGAAGATGATGCCTTGGTGAACTAGAAGGAAATAGAAGAAAGGAAATTAGTGGATTGGGAAGAAGTCAGGGAAGGCGTAGAATACAAAATATTGTCCACCTCCAGAGACAATAATGGTAAATAAAACAAGCAAGACATAATTTTACATATATACACTTCTATCTTTTTGTCATTTCTCTAGTGCAGGGAAATAAGGGAGGGGAGAAGACACCTGGGAATTTTAATATAATAAACAAATTTAAAAATAAATTAAAAAAAACAAGTTGTGGTACATGATTGCAATAGAATACTCTTGTGCCATAAGAAATGACAAAACAAGATAATCACCAAAAACCCTAGAAGATTTATATAAAGCAATACAAAGCAAAATGGGTGAGAACTTTGTACACAGAAACAATAATATATAATCATCAACTTTGAATGATTTAACTTATCAATAAATTTATCAATGAGACAAGGATTTAGGACAGCTCCAAGGGACTCATGACAAACAAGCCTATCTACTGCCATACAAGGAGCAGATGGTGTTCAAATGCAGAATGAAATATACCATTCTTCCCTTTATTTCCTCCATGAATTTTTCTCTAGGGTAAGCAATATGTGTCTTGTTTCACAACATGACAAACAGGGAAATATAGATTATATGATAATATTTGCACAACCTATATCGTATTACCTTCCTTCTTAGGGAAGGGAGAGGGATAGGAGGAAGGGAAGGAAAAGTTTATTAGTTTCTTGTTGAATAGGAGGGTTTTTTAATTAAGTAAGATTAATGATAATCATATCAAAAAAGAAAGAAAAGAATAGATTAAAATTTAATCTATTTTAATCATTTAAAAATACAAATAAGAGACACCCAGATAAGCAAAGCAATGTTGGAATTGCAATGTTAAATTTTAAATAATATATGTTTTTAAAGATGTATGTAATGAAGATTCACAGTTTCATAGTGGCCCTCTTTTTTCTGTATGTTGAATGTAGAAATGTTCATGTTTGTTCGTATTTATTAAGTTCATAGTAATAAGAAAAAAATTAAGAATAAAATTAAAAGAATTTTCTTCAAGATTATTGTCCAGAATTAGCTGACTTTGGGGTAGTTCTGGGGAAGAAGTGGGAGACTGTGGGCTGTCAACCAAAAAGAGAAATGGGGGTCAGTGGGAGTTAAGCTGTGTTAAAGGCAAAGTGAGGCTCCTTTACAATTCAGTCCTATTATCACCCTACCATCTCCTTTAGGAGATCATAAAACCAAATGTGAACAAGTTGTGGACCTACAGACCCATGACTTAATTAAAAAACATTTCAAAATTCTCATAAATCAAAAGATTCTTAGCTGAGGGTCCATGGATTCAGTTAGAAAGAAAAAGAGCTATGGATGAGCTGCCAATTCTTTGAGCAAGAACCTGCATAGCCCAAACACAAAGAATAGAGAACTTCCCTAAGAGTCAAAAAGACCTACATTTAAGTCAAGGTATGTGACCCTGGGCAAATCACTCCCTTCTACTCTAAATTCAAAAGTAGGTGGTAAGGGGCAGGTAGGAAATGCAATAGCTAGAGATCCAGGGGTGGAGTCAAGAGGACCTGGATTCAAATCTGACCTCAGACACTTTCTAAACTGTGTGACCCTGGTCAAGTCACTTAAACCCAATTGCCTGGTCCTTACTGTTCTTCTGTCTTAAAACTGAAACGATGTCAGACAGAAATGGTTTAAAATAAAAGAGCAGGTGATGGCGTACCTGATGAGGAGTTACCTCCACCCCAGGAGTTCCCTATAGTATACAGTGATTCTCAAACTTTTTGATGTGGGACCCCTTTGCACATTAAAAAATAAATAAGGACCTCAAAGAGCTTTTGCTTCTGTGAGTCATATCTATCAGTTTTTATTTTAAAAGAAATTAAAATATTAGTATTATTATGAATAAAATTTGTTCTTACCTAATGATTCCCAGAAAGGGTCTTAGAGAAACCATCTAGAGTCCCCAGCCTACACTTTGAGAATTGCTTCTTTATGTCAACTATAAAAACAATTAAAGGACTAGTCCAACTAACTTAAAAAAAATAAATGCTCCAATAATTGCTGTAGGTGCTGAAGGGGATACAAAGATGAATAAGGTGCAGTTTCTAATTTCAATGAAAGGTGTTTTACATCCACACACATCATTAGAAGCCTGAGAAAACAGGAGAATCCATGTAGGTCCAGATGCTAGATGAACTTCTTGTGCCTGCTAGGTTTGTGGCAAGGCTAATGAATTAATGCCAGCATAACTGAAACCATAAGCATCATCACTATCATCAAATTGTATTTATTAAGTGCCTACAAGTAATTTACCAGCCATGGAAAAATCATTAATTTCCCCATCCACCCTATGAGCTGTTTGGAGGATTGATTAGTAAATGCTTATGAAGCAGTTTGGAAATGAGATGAATATACAAATAAATCATCCTTGGCTACACTAGCCTTATATAAGGTGCTGAAGATGAGATAGATGATAGAAATTAATTAATTGAACTTATTATAACTTGGTATTTCTAAAACAAGCAGAATAGTCTAGTGCAGTGATGGGCAAACTTTTTAAAGAGGATGCCAAAGGAAAGGAATTGCTCATCTGTCAGTCTGTTTCTAAGGCAACTCTTTCAAAGTGTCATTGTATTGTATCCTACTCATTGTATTCATCAGATTAGGAATAATGTAGTGCAGCCTGATAGACCATTTCAGGGGGCTGCATCTGGCCTGCGGGCAGTAGTTTGTCCATCACTGATCTAGTGCAATGATGGTAAACCTTTAAGAAACAGAGTGCCAGGTCCCACCCCCATCCCGCCTTTCATGCCACCCCCCATCTAATGTTGTGTGTACCCTGCCCTCACCCTTATTTCACACAGGAGAGGGAGAAAGCGCTCCCATTGGGCTGCTGGGAGGAGGGGCAGCTAAAGTGAGGAATGTCCTCAGACAGTGTAGAGAGGTGGAGGGGAGTGGTTTGAGCACTTGGCTCCCCTCTAGCTTTGCTGCCTGTGAGCCACCCACCTTACCCCCTGTGCACTCCCATTGGCTGCTGGGCAGAGGGTTAGGGGATGTGAAAAAATGTCATCAGGCATGATGGAGAGGGAGAGGGGAGCAGTTCTGCCCCATCTGTTCTGCCTTTGTAGTAACGAAGTCTAAGGTTTGGCCATGTGCCCATAGAGAGAGTTCTGCGTGCCATCTTTGGAACCAGTGCCATAGGCTCACCATCACTGGTCTAGTGGATGGGTGACTAGCCTTAAAGACAGGAAGAATTGAGTCCAAATTCCACCTCTGACAAAAAAAGGCTGTGTGACTATGGACAAGGTACTTAACTTTTCAGTGCTCCTAGACAACTCTAAGACTAATCAAGTTATCCATGAACTTCTACTCTCTATTAGGGGGAGATTCTACATTAGGGGCTCCCAAAACTTGGAAGAGAGAAGGTACAGAGAATCAGAGACAGAGATAGAACCAGAGAGAAAAGATCATGGACCCAATTCTTATCAGGATATGGAAAGGAAGTGGAGAATGAAACCATTGTCTTCAGACTTGTAGGGCTTGCACTGAGGTGTGGTAGGTGCTGCAAGGATGTTCAGGAAGTAACTTGACTTGCATCCAGATGTAGGACTGATGAACAATCTAACTTTAGTGAGCACTGAGAATAGATAGACACTACACAAGGTAAGCTTTAATCTCCTATAATGATAAAGAAAGAATTGAGTTGAGCCCACCTCCTAGTACAATACTTATGAAGTTGGTTTAACTGTTACACACATCTTTGCTTCCCTCACTTTGGCCCAGATTCCTCAGAGATTCTCTCTCATCTTCCCCCGGTCTCCATCTCCCCTTTGTGGATTTTCTTCTCATGTTAGACTGTAAACTCCTTGAGGATAGGAACTATTTTGTTTGTTTGTACTTATCTTCCTAGCATGATTCCGGGCATATAATAAACATTTAATAAATGCTTTATATATTTAGTTCATAAATTTAACACAACTTTAGTTCATTACACCTATCTCCCCTCCAAAACCCCCACTCCCATCTCCCACATGCCCTTATCATTTTATTACAGGAAAATTACCAAATCTAGCTTAGAGAGCTCATGTCTAATTTCCAATTAAGATTTCTGTCTCCTCCATTTGCAGATGGCCCTCTAGGACAACACAATCACACTATAGTTTAGTGCATTTACCACAAGAAATAGGAAGATAATTGAACACAGTATCGAGACTCCCCCAAGCTGTTGCTCATTGCTCCAGTAAAAGATCAACTATTTGCAAGCCTAATACCAGCTGCTTCATTAATGGCAGTCATCCAACACTGACTCTTCCCAAGGGATCCAATAGAAGAGTGTTGTCTGGATGGATAGGATCATAGATTTCTAGTGGGGAAAGTTCATTTTACAAGGGAGGAGACCAGGGCCCAAAGAAGTTAAGTGATTGGACTAATCACATTTCATGGAGCAGGCAAGATTCAAACTTGGGCAAAACTTAAACATTCTTCCCACTTGAAATATTGGAGATTATTATTGATGTTGTTGAGGAGGATGCTGTGATAAAATACTTTGTTGATGTCCACAAAAGTATCTTTCAGCTCTCTCCACAGAAGGAAAGCCAGGAGTGACTTCCCTTCACCAGGCCAATATGTAACTTACATGGAGACTATATATTTATAAAAAAAATATTTATATTTAACAGATATAAGAATTAGTAACAAGGAAAGCCTTAACACTAAAAATGGAACTATATCCACCCACTTTCTACGTTTGCCTCACAGCAAACTCTTCTGTGTCTTTGAACTACTCTGAAACTGCCTAGCACTTACTAAAAAAACCACTATCTGACTATAATCTAACTATAATCCTTATTAAAAATTAACTTAATATTGTTAAAGATGTCTTCAAGTAAACACAGAGTCAGTCAGCCCAATATGGCAGAGGCTGGCTAAGCAGAGGGTAACCCTGAGATGGTCCAGAGTTCAAGCAAACAGGCCTTCGATATTTCTTCTCTCAAAACTGTTATCCACTAAAGCAGATATTACAGATTCTTCTCCATGATGATTTCTCATGGTAAAGAGGGGAGGAAAACCTCTTCAAATGGTTTAGAGTTCTCTCTCCCTTATATACAGCAAAGAGCAAGGTCTGAGTTGTCTGTCTTCACCAAAAGCCAGAGAGAGAGAGAATAACTCCCAGAACCTCTGACCAGTAGTCAGAACCTTTCCTGTTTCCCTCCTTCCAAATTCTGATCTCATGCACAGCACTCTGCCTTGTCTGCAACCTCACAGACCCCTTTCTCAAAGATCTTATCTTATCAATAACTAATAAATTTATTTCCTAATTTTCTTACTACACACTGCATCATGATACCTTCACTCAAAGGAATCAACACTCCTTTAAGTCATTGGCAAAGGAGAAATATCATTCATTCCTGCTTTGTCCCCAGATAATCAGTCACAGATGAATGAAGCCTTTATTAAGCACCTACTATGTGAGAAGCACTGGGGATGCATACAACAAACAGTAAGGCAGCCCTTGTTCTCAAGGAGCTCACATTCTTCCAGAACAGGTGAGATACAAGGAAGGTTTTAGCTGCATAAAAGATGGAAAAAAGTTCCATTGCCCTGAGGGTGCAGCAACAACAGATATTTCATGTCTCTTCTTAAATAGTAAAGGGAAGGAAGGATCTCATGTGGTAACTTGTGTGAGCTCCACTCTACACACCAAGAGGGACAGATGTTGATCTCTGGCTGAATATCAGAGACTCCAAAGATCTCTAGGCTCCCCTCCAAAATCACTAGCCCCAACTCTGCTACCTGGAGTCTTGAAAACTCCCACTACAGGAACCCCATCCTGTGTAACACAGACTCTACCCAGCAAATTCTACCTACCAGCTTGAACTCCACAGGTGATTGTTATGATCAAAATTATCTCAAGATATTGATTTTGGAAGAATATAAACTTATTGAGAAAAGATTAATTGGTTAGGCCAGCATCATAACAAATGATACAGATATCTGCAGCTCTCTCATGACCAGGGACAACCTGACCTGGGCTAGATAGCTTAATAAGTAGATTTTTAGAAGTGCGTGTTATTCAGCCCTTCCCTTCAACATCCCAAGACATCTTTCATTGGTGATAGCTAAGTAAGAGGTGGGCCAACAACTTATCCTCCCCTCCCTTTCCCCACAGGTGGATAGTTCAATTACACAAGAAAAGAATCTTTCTTCCCTTCATCTCTTAAACAAATTCGGTTAAAAAGGAAGACATTCCTTGGGATTCCCAAGGACAAAGAAAATGCAAAAAGCCACAGGCTAGATGGTATCTCTGCTCCAGGCCCCAGACACAGGAATATATAGTTATTCTCTCCAACATATAGGAATTAATCTTGTATATGAAAAATTAATTCTCACATGACCAAAAGTAGGGGGCAGAGAGTAATGGGGAAGGATTCCTCTCCTGCAACAATGTTCATAGCTTTCTCTCTTGCCTCATTTCCTCACTCTTCAGATACATGCCAGTTTAGTCTGCTTCTTGGTGATCCCACATGTTTTTTTCTGCTTTTCTTGCATGTATGCCCTAGTCAAGTGGCACAGACTATTCTGTGTTTTTTAACCATTCAGAGGAATGCTTGACAACATCCCAGTATTTTGAGTTCTGAGAACCTCAGAAGTAGTACCCAAAGACATGGACCAGAGCCATGACTGAAGTTTCAAAGAAATATACTTTTTCTCACAAAACCTTGTCATCTATATTTGCTCTGAGTACCTGACTTTGGGCAAATCACTTTCCATTTCTGAGCCTCCAGATTCCACATCTTTATTTGTTTTTTGGTGAATATAAATAAAATTTTATTTATTTAATTAATTAATTTAGAATAATTTCCCATGGTTACAAGATTCATGTTCCTTCCCTCCCTTGCTCTTTCCCCTCTCCTGGAACCAATGAGCAATTCCACTGAGTTTTACATATATCATTGTTCAAAACATATTTGCATATTATTATTTGCAATAGAGTGATCATTTAAAGTCAACATCCCCAATCATATCCCCATCAAACTATGTGATCAAGCAAATGCTTTTCTTCTGCATTTCTACCCCCACAGTTCTTTCTCTGGATGTAAATAGCATTCTTTCTCATAAATCACTCAGAATTGTCCTGGGTTTCACTGCATTGCTGCCATTAGAGAAGTCCATTATGTTAAATTTTGCCACACTATATCAGTCTCTGTGTACACTGTTGTCCTGGTTCTAATCCTTTCACTAAGAATCACTTCCTGGAGGTCTTTCTAGTTCACATGGAATTCCTTCAGTTCATTATTCCTTTTAGCACAGTAGTATTCCATCACCAACAGATATCACAATTTGTTCAGCCATTCCTCAATCAAAGGACAAGCCTTAATTTTCCAATTTCTTACCACCACAAAGAGCATGGCTATAAATATTTTGGTACAAGTTTTCTTCCTTCTTATCTCTTTGGAGTACAAACCCAGCAGTGATATGGCTGGATCAAAGGGTAGGCAATCTTTTTGTTGTTGTTGTTGCTTTATTTTATTTTATTTATTTATTTTTTAATTTTAAACATTTATTAATATTCATTTTTAACATGGTTACATGATTCATGCTCCTACTTTCCCCTTCACCCCCCGCATTCTCCCCCACCCATGGCCGACACACATTTCCACTGGTTTTATCATGTGTCCTTGATCAAGACCTATTTCCAAATTGTTGGTAGTTGCATTGGTGTGGTAGTTTCGAGTCCACACCCTCAATCATGTCCACCCCGACCCATGCGTTCAAGCACCTGTTTTTCTTATATGTTTCTTCTCCTGCAGTCCTTCCTCGGGATGTGGGTAGTGTTCTTTACAATAAATACCTCAGAATTGTCCTGGGTCATTGCATTGCTGCTGGTACAGAGGTCCATTACATTCGATTTTACCATAGTATATCAGTCTCTGTGTACAATGTTCTTTTGGCTCTGCTCCTATCGCTCTGCATCAATTCCTGGAGGTCTTTCCAGTTCACCTGGAACTTCTCTAGTTTATTATTCCTTTTAGCATAATAGTATTCCATCACCAGCATATACCACAATTTGTTCAGCCATTCCCCAATTGAAGGACATACCCTCCTTTTCCAGTTTGTTGCCACCACAAAAAGCGCAGCTATAAATATTTTCGTACAAGTCTGTTTATCTATGATCTCTTTGGGGTACAAACCCAGCAATGGTATGGCTGGATCAAAGGGCAGGCAGTCTTTTATAGCCCTTTGAGCATGATTCCAAATTGCCAGCCAGAATGGCTGAATCAGTTTACAACTCCACCAGCAATGCATCAATGTCCCAATTTTGCCACATCCCCTCCAGCATTCATTACTCTCCCCTTCTTTCATTTTAGCCAATCTGCTAGGTGTGAGGTGGTACCTCAGAGTTGTTTTGATTTGCATTTCTCTAATTATTAGAGATTT
>NC_058135.1:132005606-132007756 GCF_016433145.1 Gracilinanus agilis
CCTTATCCCCTCCCTTGACTAACTTCCCTTTCTACCCCCTCCCTTGTTATTCCCCTCTTTTTGTTTTGAAGGCCTAAATAAATTCCCTCCCCCTTCTTCTCCCCTCCCTTTTTTGACCTCCCCTCTCCCCTGCTCCCCTTGGTTTATCCCTTCTGACTTTCTCAGTAGGGTTAGATAAGAGTTTTATATCCCAATGGATAGTATAGCTACTCTTCCCTCTCCAAGTTGATTACACTAAGAGTAAGGTTTAAAAATTACCTCTTGATGCTCTCTTCCTCTCCTTCTTATAATAGTATTTGTCCCCTCCCCATCCCATGCCCTCTTTGTGTTTAATAGAATATCCTATTTTTCTTATTCTCTCAAGTTTCTCATGGTGTCCCCCTCCATTCACCCTCCTCTTTCCCACCCCCCATATCATCTTAGACCATTCAGCCCTCCACCCTCTCCCTATAAATCATTCTTCCAACCACTATAATAGTGAATACTTAATAGTTAATAGAGTTCACTACAGAGAATTATACATAGCATTTCTCCACATAGGAATACAGATAATTAGATCTTACTGAGGCCCTTAAAAAGGCAAATTTAAAAAATTATGAGTTTTCTTTCTTTCCCCTCTGTTTCTTATTTACCTTTTCATGTTTCCCTCGATTTTTGTGGTTGGATATCAAACTTTCCATTTAGCCCTGGTCTTTTCTGTGCAAATACTTGGAATTCTTCAATTTTGTTGAATGCCCATACTTTCCCCTGGAAGTATATAGTCAATTTTGATGGGTAGTTGATCCGTGGTTGCAGGCCCAGCTCTCTTGCCTTTCTGAATATCATATTCCAAGCTTTTCGGTCTTTTAGTGTGGAGGCTGCCAGATCCTGTGTGATCCTGATTGGTGCTCCTTGATATTTGAATTGTCTCTTTCTGATTTCTTGTAAGATTTTTTCGTTTACTTGGAAGCTCTTGAATTTGGCAATTATATTCCTGGGCGTTTTCTTATCTGGATTAGATGTCGAGGGTGATCTATGCATCCTTTCAATGTCTATATTGCCCTCTTGTTGTAGAACTTCAGGGCAATTTTGCTGAATAATTTCTTTTAGTATGGTGTCCAGATTTCTATTAATTTCTCCCTTTTCAGGGAGATCAATGATTCTCAAATTGTCTCTTCTAGACTGGTCTTCTTGGTCTGTCACTTTCTCATTGAGATATTTCATGTTTCCTTCTATTTTTCAGACTTTTGGCTTTGTTTTATTTGTTCTTTTTGTCTTGAGAGATCATTAGCTTCTAATTGTTCAATTCTAGCCTTTAAGGACTGGTTTTTGGCTATAATCTTTTGGTTTTCCTTTTCAATCTGGTCATTTCTGGTCTTCAGTTGACTTGCCTCACTTTCCAATTGCAAAATTCTGCCTTTTAAACTGTAATTTTCTTGTCTGATTTCCTTTTGAGCTATTTCCCATTTCTTTGACCAAATCTTTTCCAACTTTCTCGTCATCTCAGGTATGAACATTTTAAGAGCTTGTGACCAGTTTTTATTATCTTGGGATGGTTCGGATGTGATTGCTTGTTTTTTCTCCTCTTCTGATTGCTCGGTAGTCTGGATTTTCTCTGTGTAAAAGTTGTCAAGTATTAAAGATTTCTTCTTCTTGTTGTTAGTCTTTCTCTCTCTCTTCTGGACTTCCTGGTTCTGCGTAGCCATCGTTAGCCCAGCAGCTTCTCAGCTTTATCCTCGTGCTCAGGGTCTGTCTGCGGTCTTTTGGCTCCTGAGGTCTGAGGTCTGGTTTTTTCCAAGGTCAAGCCCCCTGGTGGACCCTCTTGCTTGATCCTCTGCAGGAGGCTCCTTTACAAGTCTCACGGTGCTACTTCCACAGTCGTATACCCGTCTGCACTGGTTCCCCACTCAGGGTTTCAAAGCCTTTGCTCCTGCCTGTGTCCGCCTCCGCCCCCGTCTCCACCCGCGCCTGCACTCCACGTCCTCACTCAGAGTCCGTGTGCGTTCTATAGCTTTTTGGGGTCCCAAATCTTGCTGCTCTCAGGAACAGGCCCTGGAGCTGCCAATGACTCGATGGGTACCCAAAACTTGCTCTATTTCTTTTGACCTGGATTCGGCACTGCAGGTGGTGTGTGTGTGTGGGGGGGGGGGTTGCTCAGCCCGCGATTTAGT
>NC_058135.1:132007812-132071891 GCF_016433145.1 Gracilinanus agilis
GAGCTGCCTATGACTCGATGGGTGCCCCAAACTTGCTCTATTTCTTTTTTAGCTGGCTTCGGCGCTATAGGTGTTGTGTGTGGAGGGGTCGGGGGTGTGGTGGTTGCTCAGCCCGATATTTAGTGAGAGCTGTTTCACCCCTTTATAGCATGGAAATGCCCCAATTCCACGTACCTTCCACACTGCACCCTGTTGTAGGGTCCCTCCGTTCGAATGGGTTTGTTTTTATGCCCCCTTGAGAAGTCCTATATGTTTGGGTCAGGAGAGGTTAAGAGCTGCTTTTTACTCTGCCGCTATCTTAACCCCGGAACTTGGCAGGCAATCTTTTAAAGCTCTTTGAGCATAGTTCCAAATTGCTTTCCAGAATGTTTGGATCAATTCACAATTCCACCAGTATTGCATTAGTGTCCCAATTTTTCCACATCCCTTCCAACATTTATTACTTTCCTTTGCTGTCATATTAGCCAATCTTCTAGGTATGAAGTGGTACCTCAGAGTTGCTTTGATTTGCATTTCTCTAATCAGGAGGGATTTAGAACACTTTTTCATTGGATTATTGATAGTTTTGATTTCTTAATCTGAAAACTGCCTATTCATGTCTCTTGCCCATTTATCAACTGGGAAAAGGCTTGACTTTTTTGTACAATTGATTTAGCTCCTTAAAAAGTTGAGTAATTAGACCTTTGTCAGAGGTTTTTGTTATAAAGATTTTTTTCCCAATTTGTTGCTTCCCTTTTAATTTTGGTTGCATTGGTTTGTTTTGTACAAAACCTTTTTAATGTAATCAAAATTATTCATTTCACATTTTGTAATATTCTTTATCTCTTGCTTGGTTTTAAAATCTTTCCTTTCCCAGAGATCTGACAGGTATACTATTCTATGTTCACCTAATTTACTTATAATTTACTTCTTTATTTTTAAGTCATTTACCCATTCTGAATTTATCATGGTATAGTGTGTTAGATGTTGATCTAAACCTAATCTCTCCCACACTGTTTTCCAATTTTTCCAGATGTTTTTGTCAAATAGTGGGTTCTTGCCCCAAAAGCCAGAATCTTTAGGTTTATTATGTACTATCTTGCCTAGAACATTTACCCCAAATCTATTTATTGATCCTCTCTTCTGTCTCTTAGCCAGTATCATATTGTTTTGATGGCCTCTTTACTTGTCTGATTTTGATTATGTCCTTTTGAGAAGCTTTGCATTGTTTGGTTGGAAGAAAATTTAGAAAGTTCCTGCTACTCCGTGGCCATCTTAGCTCTGCCCCCAGTTTCCTCATCTTTAAAATGAGAAGTTCTCTTATGGAGAGCATAGTTCTAAGTAGAAAACAGAAAAATATAATAACAATAATAAAGTTCTGCCCATGTAGGGAGGTATTATAGAAAGAAAGCACAAGGTATGCAGAACCCTCTGGTCCCTGCTTCTGAGAAAGACTGTCAAAGAAAGAAGACCAAAAAAGGGAGACTCTCTACTCTCCAGGAATAGTAAAAAAAAATACTTCAATGTCATTGATTCAATACTACAGTACAGGGAGCAGAGAATGGTGTTCTGGAGGGAAGAATAATTATCCCTACAGTTACCTCAGGATCTTGAGGTGGCTTCCAGTAAGTGAGCATCTTCCTCCTACCCCAATCTCTCTTTCTCTCTCAAGGTGTAAATTGTTCTTCAGGGAACATAGATTTGTCTTCTTGGGCATACAAATGCCAGTGATAATTAATAACTATTCTTCTTTCCTCTCCCATTTTTCAGAGATGCTAGGATATGAGGTGAGAGAGAGAGACAAAGAGAGAAAGAGACAGAGAGAGAGACAGAGACAGAGACAGAGAGACAGAGACAGAGAGACGGGGGGAGGGGAGGAGAAGATAAAAGGCATAATATTATCTAAGAATGACAATCTTATTGTGTTCTGAACAGACAGCATGGCAAAGTGGATAGAGAACTATCAAGTAGGATGACCTGAGTTCAAATACCACCTCTGGGATATAATTGCTGTCTGATCTCATACAAATTATTGCCGCTCCCAATCAACTATGGAGTTGCAGAGATGCTGATTATCTTTATTAGCAGAGAGAGTTTCTCAGTAGTGAAGCCCACCTACTCTGATAAGATCTCAGACCTAGATGAATAATAAAACACACTATCTATTCTTCAAAGGTAGGACTAGGGATTCTAATTGTTATGGTTCCTGTAAATTAATTGGATAATAATTTTAAGTTTGAAATACTACTGCTCTCACTATTTAATTTCAAAAACGATTATCTTATTAAAGGTTGCCTCTCTTTCTATCCCTCTTCTGGAATTGTAACAGAAAACATTTCAGTCAAAAAGTTGTCATATACATATATTAGTCCTTGCAAATGAATATGTGATTTTTGTGAATTTATTAGGGCATCATTATTGTCTTGAAATTTAAAGTAACATTGGGGTTAAAGTAGGGTGGATAAGATAGACATCTCATTTCTACCCTTAAAAAAACAACTCTTACAATCTGAGCACCAATTTATTGTGGCTTCATGCACTTATACTATTGGTAGGAGACATGAATGACTTATTCATGAAAGAAAGTGTTATTTTTCCAATGAAAGAAAGAAAAAACTATTCTGGAGGGCAATTTGAATTATGCACAAAGGGCTTTAAAAGAATACTTGCCCTTGGATCCAGCCCTACCTGCTAGCTTCCTACCCCAAAGAGATAATAGGGGAAAAGACTTGTACAAAAAATATTTATAGCCATGCTCTTTGTGGTAGCAAAAAAAATTGGAAAATGAGGGGGTTTCCATTGATTGAGGAAGGGCTGAACAAATTGTGGTGTCTGATGGTGAGGAATATAATTGTGCTGAAAGGAATGATGAGCTGGAAGAATTCCATGTGACCTGGAACAACCTCCAGGAATTGATGCAGAGCAAAAGGAGCAGAACCAGGAGACCATTTTACACAGAGACTAATACACTGTGGCATAATCGAATGTAATGGATTTTTCTACTAGTAGCAATGCAATGACCCAGGACATTCCAGAGGAACTTATGAGAAAGAACATTATCTATATGCAGAAAAAGAACTGTGGGAGTAGAAATGCAGAAGAAAAGCATACAATTAGTTACATGGTTTGATAGGGATATGAACAGGGTTTTAATGTTGCAAATATGTATCACATGGAAATAGGTTTTGAAGAATGATACATGTATAACCCAGTGGAATTGCTTGTCAACTCCAGGAGTGGGACAGGAAGAGGGGAGGGAAAGAATGTGAATCATGTAACTATGGAAAAAAAATATTCTAAATTAAAAAAAAAAGATTGTCCTGCCAACATGCCCTGGCACTAAACAACACATTTGTCATTACCTTTTTAATTATGGCCAAAGCCAGAACCAGATGATATACAGCCAGGGGCAATTTTGGACCACTCTCAAGAAATTTTTGAACCTGTCACTACTTCAACTCAGTGAAAAAATCATCCATTACTTTTAGATTGTTAGGCTAGAACAAGTGAATTCTTTGTAACTCCTGTCATGTCTATGGCTACCATGGTAGTCATGAATGATTTTGAAACTTTGATAAACTTTGAGGAGATACTTAGTAATAATAGAAAGAGAAAAATGGAATATAACAGCAAATATCTATGGCCTTCTTATACTTCTTCCTGGTTATTATTATCAGGGTAGCCAGAAGAAGTATACTTAGAGGGAACAGTGGCAAACTGTATAGGATAAAATGTTAATATATATATATATATACATATATATATATATATATAAAGTAGGGGTAAAAAGATAATACTAAGAGAAATGGGAAAAGAAATAAAATGGGGTAATTTTATATTTCATAAAGAAGTATATGGGGGGAGGTGGGGAGAAGACTAATACAATGGAAGGGTGAAAGAGGTTGGAGATAATCTCCAAGAAAATTTTAATCATTACAGTGGGAAGGGTCAGAAAGGTTCAAATGCAATGAAAGGTTCCAACTCCAAATTCAATCATCATCAACAGCAACATCGTCATCATCAGCTTCATTGTCATCATCAGCATCATCATCAACAACATTGTCATCACCATTGTCATCATCAACATCTAACTATCCTTCTTTTCCTAGCCCAGGAAAGACTTTTGCTGGGGGGAGGGGGTAAGGGGGGGGCTAACCTAGTAGCATACTATGCAGAGTACTGAATGAGAGCCAAAAGACCTAAACTCTAGGCTTGAGTGACACTATGTGCATTTTGGGGGTAAAAAGAAAATCTTCTTTTTCCTGTACTCAGTTTCCTCATTTATGTATGAGTGAAGCTTACCTGGACTCTGCATTAAGTTAATCAATTTAATAAAAAAAAAACAGGTATAAACAAGAAAAAAAAGGACATAAGTTTTTTTGATGGGAAAAAAGACAGTTCAAGCAGTACCTTTTATTTAAGTTATTTTTTTTACCAATTACATGTAATAAATTTCCACATAAATTTTCTCAAGTTATATGATCCAAATTGTCTCTCTCCCTTCTTCCCTCCTCCTTCCTGGAGCAGGGAAACAATTCTATCTGCTTAATGCATGTATTATCATACAAGACATATTTCCATGCTGTTCATTTTTTTAAGTGACTGATGTTATAAAACCAAAACTCTCAAATAAACAAGTGAAAAATTGCATGCTTTCATTTTCATTTCTGCTCCCACAGTTCTTCCTCTGGAGGTGGATGTCATCCTTTGTCAGAAGTCCCTCAGATTTGAGGAACTTGTGGGAAAGAGCGCTCTCCATCTCCAGGGAAAGAACTGTAGAGTAGAAACACAGAAGAAAAACATATGCTTGATCACGTAGTTCGATGGGGATATGATTGGGTTGTAGACTCTAAACACTCACTCTATTACAACTATTAATAATATGGAAATGGCTCTTCATCAATGATGCGTGTAAAACCCAGTAGAATTGCTCATTGGCTGCAGGAGTAGGGAAGGAAGAAGGGTAGGAAAGAAGATGAATCATATAACCATGGGAAAATATTCTAAATTAATTAAATAAATACATTTTTAAAATTTAAAAACAATTTTTAAAAACAATAACTACAAAAAAAGAGAGAGAATCCTATTTTGGGAAATGCTAGGAGCTAAGTGGCTCAGTGAGAGCCAGACCTAGAAACAAGAGGACCTGGGTTCAAATATGGCCTCAGACATTTCCTAGATGTGTGACCATGTTCAAGTTACTTAACTCCCATTGCCTAGGCACTACTGATTGAGCCTTAGAACCAATATAC
This sequence comes from Gracilinanus agilis, assembly GCF_016433145.1. Classification (NCBI taxonomy): domain Eukaryota; kingdom Metazoa; phylum Chordata; class Mammalia; order Didelphimorphia; family Didelphidae; genus Gracilinanus; species Gracilinanus agilis. The sequence goes on from NC_058135.1 coordinate 132,013,044, forward strand.
AATATTGATAACGGAATGGAAAGGAAGGGGAATAACTGTTAGTTATGCATACTAGTACCCTATAGTAATGTTGTAAGATAAATTAATAAGATGTATAAGATTAGTTATTTGAAAGGCTTAGCAAGCAGTGCAGGAGAATTCTACATGGAATGGGGAAGCAGAAAGTGTGCTTCTCTTTTTGAGATGGACTCCATGGTGGCTGGGAAGTTGTAACTGACCCCTGGGAGACCTTAGAGGAAGTGGAGTTTGTATCCTGATATTCTGATATCCAGAAGGAGGAAAGTCATCTGCCTGTGAGAGGTTTGGGTTGAAACTATAAAATCTAACCTCGGTTACTGGTCAGCTCAGGTTGGTTTAACTCCCTGACTTACCCAACTGAAGGAGTACTGGCTGAAGACCTGGAAAAGCTGTATCATTGCTGGATTTTGACAGGACTCAGGAGTGAGGATCCCACTTTCATTCCTGATCTCCATTGTGCCCTGCCCTGCTATAGTTTCTAGCTTAGTGTAGATTTCCTGACCCTGAGGCTTGCCCATAGACTGTTAGAATAGAACCCTCTTTCCCCTTCTTTCAGTCTATTATTCATTGAATTAAACCCTGTTAATAAAACCCATTGTCAGTCTACTCACTTGTTAGTCTTACAGACTCCCTGGCTAGATGGATCAGTGTGGCAGTTAAGGCCCAACAGTCACTCCTGTCAACTGCCATTCCCCAAACTGCCAAACCCAATTTCCCTAACTTGTTTGGTCCCAGTCTATTGTCCATTCCTGTCTCCTACTCACCCTTCTGAACCCAGTTAAAATATATGTTAACCCCAGGTTTTTACCTTAAGAGTAATGACCTATAGAATTACTTCTAGGTCCATGGCTTGCCCAAACTGAATGCTGCTGTCTTTAGCTATTCATGATTTAGGCTCTGTAATTGTCCTTAAATCCTTGACCCTTTCACAGCTGGAGTATTAAGCAAGAAAGACTTAACCTCTGGATTCAGTCTTTTTTTCTCTATCCTGGTAAAAGTCTTCCTCAGGCCAGAGAAGTCTTGACAGATTTTCTCCAACTCTAGTTGAGGAATGACCAGGATGATTTGAAACTTCCTTTCTATCCAGACCTTGATATGGGCCTTCCTCATGATCTATTGCCATCTGCCCAGTTTCATTTGGATGTGCCCCTTTAGTAGCTTGCTTCCATATTTCTCTATCATTCCAGATCCCCAAAGTGTTGCACAACCTCCCTTGTGGGAAGCAGATGATCATAACATATTTTCTGTGAGGAGTCCTAACGATTCTCAAGGGCTGTTTTATAGACTGGCAGATAGCCCAATCTTTTAAACAGTTCAGGGTTCTTTTTTGTGTCATAGACCTGTTTGAAAGTCTGGTAAAGTCTATGGACTCATCAAAATATTTTAAATGGACACAAAATAAATAAGATTACAAAACAAACCAATTATATGGAAACTGAGTTTTCAAAATATTAAAAAAAAAACAAGTTCAAGGCCCTTTGGTTAAGAATCCTTGAATAAGAAATATTCTATTTTCTAACTCCTTCCTTAGATAATGAACTCTTTAATAAACTCCTCTGTTGAGCTTTTAAAAGCCTACACAAACTGGTCTCAGCCTACCTTTCCAGTCTCATTGGATATTACTCCCCATCTTGCATGCTGAGATCCAGCTAACATGACATTTTCTCTGTTCACGTGCACAAGGTTCCATCTCTCATTTGAAATAGCTACCCTCCATGCCAGGAATGTCTTTTGTCCATATCTCCACTTCATAAAGTCCCTCTCTTCCTTTAATATACAGCTCATGTGACTTCCTTAGCATTAAATCTTTCCTGATCCACTTCTCCCAACTGCTAGTATTCTCTTTCCCAAACTACCTTGTTTTTGACTACTTTGCATGTTTGTATTTATTACACACATACATGAAAGATGACCTAAAAGTTTTAGTGAAGATTTGAGTTATTAATAGTTTTAAACTTTTTTGAAATGCTACATGTTATATATACATATGTTTGAGTACTAATTGTCTCCACAATTGAACTGTGAATCCCTTTTGAATAGGACTTATTTCCTTCTTTGTACTTGTACTCCAAGGGCCTAACAGTGTCTGGCTCACAGTAGCCTTACTAGGTGTTTATTGATTTATTGACTCCTTGAACATCAAGATTTCATGGAAAGAGTCTATTCTCAAACCAAAATTCCTGACAGCATCATATCTGTATTTTTAAGCTGAGGTCATACTTGGGCAATAAGCCTCCTTCAACTGAACTCACGTGAGTGATGTGTGAGGTTGTATACTCCCATTTCTATTCCACCTTATAAGACCCCAAAGCACAGACTAATAGGAAAATGTGGCTCATGTCAAAACATTAGCAAGAATGGAATAAGGTTTATGATGTTATTACTGATGGCATTCTAGGCACACTTTAGAAATTCCATCTGTTGGTTCCTTTGAGCCTCTTACTCAGGACTTAGGACCCCCAGTATGATTAGCAAGAAGTGATTAAAATGTTCTGGTTATGAGTCACCTTGACAACAGTTAGGTATAGTTCTGGATTTCTTGATTCCTGTCAAAGTTGGCATCTCCTGAGCTCCTTCTTCTTCTTTTCTTGGCCATGATAAAAATGGATTTGGGCCAGAGTGAAGCCACAGATATGGGGAACCAGATCAATGATTTCATTGATCCCAAGAATTCCCCCATGAGAGAATTCCCTCTACTAATCCAGATGTGGTGCCATCTCTGAAATAGGGATTTGTCTAGACAAGCAAAGGAATCCAACACTTCACCCAAGAATCACAATGCAGCTCACAACACCGCCAAGAGCAGCCTGAACCACATAAAAAGGTAATTGGGGAATAGCTAAGAAAACAAATAAAAATTCAACAAAACATAGATAATATTAATACATTTTTAAATGCATAGAAGTGAACTGAGAGAGATAAGGTCAACTTTGGACCTAAAGATTCACAATTTCATATATTATCTTTTTCTTTTTAAACCCTTACCTTCTGTCTTAGAATTGATACTAGGTATCAATTGCAAGGCATAAGAGTGGTAAGGACTAAACAAATAGAGTTAAGTGACTTACCCAGGAACACAACTAGGAAGTGTCTGAGGCCAGATTTGAATGCAATTTTTTTCTGTTCTTTGTATGTTGAAACGTTCAGACTTGTTGGTGTCTGTCAGATCCAGAATAATAAAAAAATTTAAATCCTAGAAAAAAAATCAAGAAGCCATTAGGATAGATTCAGTTGAGTAGGAAGTAGAATCATTACTGTAATCAATTAAGAAATCTCGGTGTTAGAAGGAGTCTCTGAGATCATCTGAGCTACCCCTTCAAGTACCTTCCCATACCTCTGAATTAACCTTGTATTTATTTTGTATACACTTTGAACACATTTGTGCGCCTACATTTTGTCTCTCCTAATAGAATGCATGCCCCCTTGAAAGCAAGAAGCAAGGTCTCTTTCTTTCTTTTTTTTTTTCCCTTGTCTCTGTGACTTCAAAATCTAACACATTCCTGGCACGTAGTATGAGTTTAAAAAATGCTTGTTGATGATGGGGACGCTCTCTTTTTCCTCTAGAGAGAATCAATGATGTTCACTTGCACAGTCGCCAGAGGGAAGGTGGCACTGCAGTTACCTATCCTCAACAGGAAAAAGTGTCACTCCTTGAAATGGAGAGTGGGAGAGTGGGAGAGTAGAGTATGTCAAAGGATAAAAGAAGCCCTGGAAAGGCAATGGGATTTGGGTAGACTGGAGGTTTCTTTCCAGGCTGCATAAAAGAAGAAAACAGACAGGCTGCTGTCCTCATACCTGCTGGGACCCTGAACTACTTCTCCCTTCCTCAGCCAGCAGCTGACTTTGTGCCTTTCTTATCCTCTGCTCTGCTGGAGTATGGATCTAATTTTTTTGCCTTCTAAATTTTGTACTCTCTAAATTTCCCACCCTGGGGCAAAGCTCCAGTACCTTACACTAAAAATACTACATTCAATCCCAGTTTCTGCAAACATACCCGGCATAGAAGATACTTAAGCCAAAGTGAGCCCTCCAACACTTTCCCCTTCCATTTCTAGTCCCATAGCTATTCCTCACATCTTTGCAAAATATCACCTGATTAGCTCTATACAGTGCACACTTAGAAAGATAATCCTGGGGAAAGGAGCCAGATAGAGGAACAAACCTATGATTTCACTGACAAATGAAATTTTTAGTAAAGAAAACACCTTTTACCAGGGAATGTTAGCACCTTCTCTGCATTTTATAGTCTTAGAGAATAGCCTAGATCACTGGGAGGTCATGTAACTTGCTCAAGGTCACACAACCAGTATGTGTCAGGGATGAGGCTTGAATTGAGGTCTTCCTGGCTTCCACTCTACCACAGAGCTTCTTTCATATCTCCTTAATCAGACCATTACATTATCACTGGTAAATATTTCATTTCTGAATAATTATTATGCACATAGTGCTTATCCTTGATGTGTGGCCTGATTAACATAAAGTTAAGTCACAATTGCTTTCTTACCCCTCCCTAGACATACATTTCAAAACAAATGATAATTTATCCTGTTCTTCATGCTTCTGTAACACCCTTTTGTCACTGGCATCTGAATCATCACAGAAATGTTTCTTGGTGCCCTCCAGAGTAATCCTATCACTTCATTATTCCAGTGTGAGTATTGGCTACTTTCTTCCTCTGAGTTGATCCTGGAGGTGTATTTATTAACCCCAGAACACCTCTATCTGATCCATCCTCTTGAAGAGACCGACTGCATAGCGTGGATTTTCAAAAAAATCCTTAGTGTCTTCAGGAGAGTTAATTAAACTACTACATAACTAAGTAGAACTTCCTTCCTCCTTGCTGCAGACCTTCCTTCTTTTCCAGGTCATTTTCCTTTTTCTAAAAATAAATTTCTCTAGTCCAGATGGAGTGCCCGAAAAGAGCAGCTGAATGCCAGATTGATTAAGAAATGTATGAGAAAGAGCCAACAAGACCCAAAGAAATGGAACAAGCATAGTGCCCCACTCCAGGTATGGTTGTCACACACATGGAACCAGGTAAGAACAATGGTCCAAGCAAGGGCCTTTAGGCACAGATGGGTCAGTAAAAAGGAACATGATGCTCTGTACACATTTCATCTTTTAGTCTTACTTGTGATTTCAGTGGTATACGGAACTCCCAGTTAAGGAAACTTCTACCAGTGCATGCAGATATCTTCTCTGTGATTTAAAGTCTCAGAACAGGAGTTTTTAATTTTTTGTGCGTTATGAACCCAGGAGTATGGTATAGAGCCACTCAGACTGGGGGCATGATTATTAAATTTTCAGCATGAGCATTTACACATTGGAAATCAGTTAAGGCTACAAATTGGGTCTTGATTTGTTTTGTTGATTGTTTAGATTTAAGAAAGTAATGGAGAAAAAGTTACTACACATTAAAGGGTGTTGTAGATATATTTTTTTAAATTTAAGTTTCTTTATTTGTAACATTAAACTATCCAACTAACTCCCACCCCTACTCCTTCCCCTCCTGATTAGAGAGGGAAGTACTTGGCAAAAAGATATATATATATATTGGCTAAAATGATAAAAGGGCAAAACAGCAAATATTGGAGAGGATATGGAAAAATAGGGACGCTAACACAGAACTATGAATTGATCCAACCATTTTTTTTCCAGACAGCCGGTTGTTAAATACTATATCTATTAGACAACCTCTGCATGAACCCCTGCAGCAGTTTGTCAAAGTCTATGGGATTCCTCAGAATAATGTTTATAAATATATTAAATGCCCATACAAATTACCATTCATTTTGAAAAATATGTCTATAGGGTAAAAAAGAAACTATTGGCTTAACTTCATGCTAATCGGGCCAGACATCAAGGTTAATTACAAAGAGAACCAATTATTTTGAAAGGCAATTATGAAAAAAAATTAAGTTTATAGATTCCAGCTTAAGAACCTCTGAGAGGGTAAGTGACTTTGCCCAAAGCTACATGGCTAGTTTGTGTCAGCTATGAATCCTATATACATTGCTGTCTCTCAGAGTAGTAATTTAATACATGTTTTGTTTTGTTTTTTTTAATAATTGAAAACTTGATTCATGCCAAAAACCAATCCCAGCAAGCATTGGTTTTTGTGTTTTATCATTGTCTTTTGTTTTTGTAACGCTCATTTGCTCATCAATCTCCCCCACTACCACTGGACACTTCACTTAAATCAAGGTAAGTTGCAGGGCTATTGCATCTGATCACATACACCATGCCACGTTTTAAACCCATAGTGTCCCACCTCTCTACTAAGAAAAGTAAGGTTTATTTCCTAACTAGTTTTCCAAGACTGAGATAATTCATCATACTTTGACTGATTTGGGGGGTTGGGCAGGGGGTTGGATCATTTACATTTTATTATCACAGATATTGTTCTCTTGGTTCTTCATCAGTTTATACAATTCTTCCTATGTGTCCCTGAAATCCTCACATTGTTCCACTTCTTACAGAGCAAGAATAACACATTATTACATTCATATGCCACCATTTATTTCAACCAAACTTCAATCAACATATGACCATTTTGCTTCTAGTGTTTTGTTCAAGAAGCATCTTTTTCTGACAAAAGCATGCCCTCACATTTCAACTAGAGGCTATTCCACTGATGGTAACAGTGCTATGAGCCATGAGAGAATTGTTTTCTATGTCCTGCCCACTCCCCGATAAATTGCCAGCTTCAGGACACACTGGGTTGACAATTCCAACAAAGTTGCCATGGCTAGTTTTTCAGTGGATTTATAATTCCACTAAATAATAATAATAATATCTATCATTTACATAGTATCTACAATGAGTTTGGCACTGTTCCAAGTAATTTGGAATTATTGTCTCATTTCAATCTTCAACAATCCTGGGAGGTAGGTGCTATAATTATCCCCATTTTACAGTTGAAGAAACTGAGGCAAGTAAAGGCTAAGTGACTTCCAAAATCATATAGCTAGTGTCTGAGACTAGATTTTAACTCAGGATTTACTGACTATAGTGCCAAAACTCTATATTCATTGTGCCACTTTGCTGCCTAAAAGTATTCCCAAAGCCACCTCTTGTACTTGCTACCAAAGTTGGGGTTTTTTGAGTCACAATTTATTTTTATTATACATGTTTAAAACATAACATGTAACATAAAAATAATGTATGTTATATGTAATAAAAATTATAAGTAGGCTTATATGCTTATCCAAGAGAAACAAATTCTCATATTAGCTATGTCCAAAAATCTGTCTCATTCTTCTCCCCTTTTATCCCCCTCCCCTCCCACATTTACCCCCTCCCAAAAAGGCAGGCAATATAAGTTGTACATGTATTATCATGTTCACCATGTTGTGAAACAAGACATATTATTTACACTAGAGAAAAACTCATAGAGGAAATAAGATGGAGAATGGTATGTTTCAATCTGTATTCAGACACTGTCTATCCTTCAGTGACCGTGGATTTCTTTTTTCATCATGAGTTCCTTGGAGTTGTCCTGGATCCTTTCCTTATTGATAATAGTTAAGTCATTTACAGTTGATCATCACACATAATTTTTGTTACAATGCACAGTGTTTTGGTTCTGCTCACTTCACTTCGTATCACTTCATATAAGTCTTTCCAGGTTGGTTTGGTTTTCTTATGTAATCATTCTGTTTGTTATCTCTTATGGCACAATAGTTTTCCATTTCAAGCATATGCCACAATTTGTTCAACCATTCCCCAAATGAAAGACATGCCTTCGATTTCCAGTTCTTTGCCATCACAAAAAGAGCTGCTATAAATATTTTAGAACATGTAATTTCTTCTCCTTTTTACTTGATACCCTTAGGAAATAAACCTAATAATGATATTACTAGGTAAAAAAAAAAAGCTTAGAGAATTATAAAGCTGGAAAGGTCATTGACCAGTATCTAACCAAGGTCCTTATTTTACCCATAAAAAGATGGGGGTCACAAGACATAATTAAGAACTCTTAGCTGAGATAAGAATCTAAATCTCTACATTTATAACCCACAGTAACCTCCCCTTTACCACATTGCACCTTTTCCACATGCCATACTACCTTAATTCTCTCTTCAAGAAAAGATGTGCCACGATGGAAATGGGAGTTGCATTTAGAGACAGAAGACAGGTTCAAATACCATCTCTACCACTTATCAGTGTGATTTGTAGCTAATCACTTCATCTCTTTAAGTCTCAGTTACTTCAACTCTAAAATGAGGAAGAGGGACTAATTCAGGAGTTCTTTTTGGGGAGGGTGGTCATGGATCCCTTTGGTAGTCTGAAGAAGCCTATGGACTTTTCTCTGAGTAATATTCTTAAATACATAAAATAAAATGTATAGGATTACAAAACCAAGTATATGGAAATGCAGTTATTTACATTTTTTCAAACAAATTTACAGAACACAGGTTAAGACCCATGGACTTTAATATCCCTTGTTGCTCTAAATCTATGATCCCATGCTCCCTTTCAGCTCTAAAATCTATGATCTTGTGATCTTACTATCCTCGCTGGCTTTAAATCTATGACCCTGTCATCCCACAAATCTTCCCAACATTCTATAATGGGAAGGCTGAGACCCAAAAATTAGATGAGATATGACCTAGGTTCCAATTTAGGGGACATGCAACTGTGATCAGTTCCCAAGCCTGCATTCTCAAATCAGCAAACTGACCAAAATGCTATTCCTTCAGTTAATCAGCAAATGAGAGAGCAGGATATGATAATATTCCAATCTGCAAATGAAAGAACAAAACCACATACTCAACTCTCCTTCCTTGAAGAATTTGGCTAATAAAAATGCAGAAAGGATGTTTTAGATTGAGTCAATGTGTCACCCTGTTCAGAGATGAGATCTGATAACCTGTCCTCTGAAATCATTAAAAATGGTGTAAAAAAAAGTACATTTGACATCTTAATAGGAAAATGGCAAAATAAAATGTCAGTTTCTGCTTCCTTACCTGAGGCCCCATCAGGCACACTCTCAATGATGGTGACTAACACCTGCTGTCAGGGACAGCTTTTGCATCCTTACAAAAATAACTCCTTTAAATATTCTTATGAAAGTCTTACAGTGTGCCTCGGCCATCTGCCCACTTTGATTTGTTTATAAATTGAGTCCCACCATTCTTTGATACATGTTCCATCTGTGACCAATCACTCTTGTTCCCCCTTTTCTTGGAATAGAAAAGGCCTCATCCAGTCATGGGATAAGCAATTACTCATACATACATAAGTCAGTAATTTTGTTGGGGGGAATAGTGAGTCTTCCTTTTGGGAGAATCAGAGAAGCTCTAATTTAGAAAGAACCTGAGAAGCCGTCTAACCCAACCCATATCTAAAAAAGGATCCCATTAACAGCAGCATTGACAAATGGTCATCCAGCTTTTTCTTAAAGACCTTCTTAAGAAAAATATGCTACCCATTTTTCAAGTGGATGGTTCTGAACATTAAGAGATTTTCTGAAGTCTAAATCTGTTGTTTCCTCTGTAATAAGTATGTCTATCTATTCTACCCATAACTTCTAGTTCTGTCCTATAAGACCAAAAAGATTGGAATCTCTTTTCCATATGACAATTCTTCACATACTTAAAGACATTTATCCTGCCTACCCACCCCTCAAGCTTCTCTTCTTCAGAGTAAAAATCAATTTCTCCATCTGATCCCCACAAAGCACATTTTCCTGTCTCCTCAGTATCCTGGTTGCCTTCCTCCAGTCTTCCTTCTCTATAGGCCATTCATTTCATTAAAATCACTTTTATGACATCTGAGTGGACTTAAAAAGAAAGAGGTGTCCTTTGGTAGTGGTATTCCCAAGGGGGGTCCCTATATAGAAGTCCAGAGTATAGAGCAGGGGTCGACAACGTATGGCTCTCGAGCCATATCTGGCTCTTTTGAGGGCCAGATATGGCTCTTTCTGCAGAAGCCATAAAGTCCATTTTTTTTCAGGCACTGTTACAGGAGCTTGCACTATGAGCACTGTACGGCTCTCACGAAATTACATTTTAAAAAATGTGGCGTTTATGGCTCTCATGGCCAAAAAGGTTGCCAACCCCTGGTATAGAGAGTTGGCCTTGAAATCAGGAAAATAGATATTCTAGTTTTGCCTCTGACTTATACTGATCACAACCATGGGCAAGTTATTTAAAATCTCCATGCCTTAGGCAAAGCTATAAGACTATAAGTTGCAGGGTTGGTACTGATTTGCACTGGAACAATCAGTTTATCTTAAGGACCTCCCTACACTGATAAAAGAACAGATAAAAGAACAGTTTTTTAAAAAAATAGGGACTCAGTGGAACTGCTTGTCAGCTTCAGGAATGGGGAGAAAGAGTAGGGGGCAGGGAATTATGAATCATGTAACCATGGAAAATATTCTACATTTAAAAAAAATTAAATAGGGATTTTTAGTGTTTTATGAAGCCTCAGTAAGATGGATTCTCTGAATTTTCTTGCAACATTAAGAGAACTGGTGGGGCAGTAAGGCTACTCCTTAGTCAAGAATAGAAACCTCAGGACAAATAACCACTGAAGTGCTCTCTCCTTGTTCTTTGCTTCTGGATCTCTTCTTAGATTTGCACTGATCTGCCATAGAAGAAATATGTAAGTTCCCAAGTGTATTCATATCCCAAACACTTTTCCTGTGTTCATTTATCGAACATGATGTCAGGGCTCATCATACACATTTAAAATGATCAAGGATTTTCATACTAAGTTGGAATGCCTCTGACTGATTTGATTGAACCAAGACTCATTCCCACTTACTTAAGGTACAGAGGGAGTGACATTTTATCACTTATTTTAGGTGCAGATAAAATAATATGATTGATTTATTCAGTCAACTTTACCCTTATAAATGAATGAATGGATATTTTAGCCATACTTTAGGGGGGAAAAAGAGGCTGATCCTGACTCAAAATACCCAAGACACTATCTTTTCTTCTACCTTAGAGAAAAAATGTCCTCCCCTCCAGCACTATCTTGCTTTAAAAAAAAAACAATATAGGACCAAGGCCACAGATTGCAGATGTTTAATAAATGTCTTAAATGCACAATATGGAGAAAAAGCACAATAGGTTCTCAGGTGTGGATAATCAACGTAGGAGGGAGAGGATTTGGGGTTATTTTTAATAGAAGTGTCACCACTTGGAAAACAACTGACCTTATGCTTCAATTTTCCTCTTCAAAATTAAAGCATTATTCTCTGTATCATTGTAGGAAATGCTGTAAAAATTCACAAAAACCCTATCAAAAAGTTCTCTGAGAAGGCTACTAAAAATATTCCTCCAATAAAACCTAGTCTCCTTGGGCTTGAATGAGACTCTCAACAATTTTGATCCAATCTAATTCTCTAGCCTTATCTTATGCTATTTGAACTCATATGTTCTACCTTCCAGATCAAATGGACCACCAGCATTAAAACATTCTACTCTTTCCTACTCTCTCAGCTCTTTTAATATTATTCTCCAGACTTGGAATACCCATCAACTTTCCCCTCCAATTCTATTTTTTAAAATCCTACCTGCTCAAAAGCTACTTCCTCCATGAAGTCTTCCCATTACCCTAGACAAGTGCTTTCAATGATTTGAAATATCCTAGCATTTTATTTTTCTTTATGACAGTGCCCTGAAGATCAAAGTCTCTAGAGAGGTGAAAAGTGACTATAGTAATCAGGAAAAAGCCTGACTTTTCCAGCAGAATCCCAGTTATCTTGGGTCATATAAACCTGACACATTCGAAACTCAAATATTTCAAAAGATCTATGACTTCGTTCAATTAGGCATGGCCTCTGCTGATGCAGACTGTTAGTTTCTTAAGTTCTTTTGATCAAAAATTCATAACCCAGTGGCCAACCTTTTGCTGATAAATCCACATGAATTTACCTAGTCTAATCCTCAGGTGACAGACATACTTTTCCAATTAATTAATATTAATACAGGAAGAAGCAAATGGCAAACAGAGTGAAGCTGTATCATCATAACCATGGTGACTATATTTTGAAGACTAAAAGCCTACATATAGTAGATGAGACTCCATGGGAGATTGGTATCTATTTCCCTACATAATGTTTTTTCATGGGTAATGCCTATATTAAAGATCCTTCTGCAACAACAAAAAAAAAAAGACACCTCTGAAAATTCAGGAAATCCTCTTATTTCATGGATTGTTTATTTCTTGGTCTTTGAACATTGGTAGGCCACAGAATGACTGCACAAACACACAGCCTATATAGTTAATTGTACCTTCTGTGAGCACCTTGCAGTTTAGAAGCAGATTAATTCAATCATGAGACCTAACTGCTGGTTGATTGATTTATTACTATCATGTGGAATTTTGTCTCTATTTGAGGATTTTTCTCCACCTACCAAATTCAAACTGTGCTCTCTCAAAGCTGGAGAAAGACATCTGGACTTTAACCAAAGCTCTTTGATGCTCAGAATATACTCACAGATCCATAGTGTTTAGAATAAGAAGGGACCTTAGAAACCAGTTCTTTTCATGTGGGAGTTTGCCTCAGCTCTCAATGTTGATAAGCTTGACCATGACCTATTATAAGAGTTTATTTTTTAAATAAATTTCAAATGAAAAAATACTTTCCATCTCCAGAGAGAGAACTGATGAACTCTGAGCGTAAAGTGAAGTATAATTTTCCCACTTTATTTTCCTTGCTTTTAAAGAAATATGGCTAATATGAAAATATGTTTTGCATGATTTATATGTATAATTAAAATCATATTGCTTGCCTTCTCAGTGGGTGGCGGAGTGGGAAGGGAGGGAAAAAATTGGAACTCAAAATTTAAAAAGAAAAGAATGTTCAAAATACATAATATTTTTTGGAAAAGTTCAATACTACTGGATGCAAGTCAACTAGAAATCACCTGCAAATATCACAAAAGGAGAACTTGAATTTTTTCTGCAGAAACAGGACTTTTTGGCTCATTCCATTCTGTACCTGCTGCTCTGCTTGACTTCAGCTCCAGAGAGCAAGATGCCTCTCCAGGGTTAAACTCATTACCTATAATCTCATCACCATGCTGCTAACTTATTCCCTGACTGACACCACTTCCTTCAGTTTCCTCTCCCCTCTGGTTAGAGGACTGGAGGATGCCATACCAAATTCCCCTCAATGTCTTCTTTTGTAGGGGGCAGAAACCAGAATTGTTGGGTCACTCCATTTGGCATTTGCTGCTCTCCCTGGTTTCAACTCCACAGAAGTTGCCCCTGTACTTGGTATCCTCTGGTCCCCCTCTCCAACTTTTCCTGCCTCCTTTTGTGGTATCATCTTCCCTCTTTCCCCCACCCTAAGATTTGTAAGTTCTTTGAGGGCAGGATCTCTCTTTCTTTTTATTAATTGTATCCCTAGTGCTTAGCATTTGGCTTGGCACATTAAGTAGGTGCTTAATAAATATTTATTGGATTGGTCTTCATCTTTGTTATCGTCAGAATTGTGTGCGTTCCTTTTGATAGTGCCATATAAACCAGGATCTCAAGAATTTGGAGGGAAGAGAGCAGTTGTAATCTATATATGTCATAAATATTGATGAATTTGCCTAATAATGATCACATGGTGGTTTTTGCTACCCAATAAAATCTAAATATGTTGAGTGCAGTCACCCTTAGGAACTGCTGGATCCTGACCTTGCTGACCTTGCAGGTCTTGGAATATATCTAGAAATTCTCCCTTACTGCACCTGCAGCCTGCTGTTCGAAGCAGATATCATTATTTCTTAGCCTGTGGCAAAAAACTTAACCCTCCCTATTGCTGCCTCTCCTCCATGTTGAAGTGTATTTAAACCCTGCCCCTTCTGCCCCTCAAGGGTACTCTTGCACCTTAGAGCAGCATGGTGACCCCAGACTGCAATCTCCTTCTTTGATTAAAGAGCCTTTATTATTGCTACTTCGGTAGTTCTCTTTAATTCATAGTTGACACATGTTAACATGAACTTTGGGAAGAATCTTCAATGTACACATCCCCATGAACTTCCTTTTTGCTTAGGAGGGAAACTAGGCAACTTGACTTTCCAGATGAACTAAGTAAAAAGTCTACAAATCCCCTCAAAGTTTCAGTCTGCCCAGTTTTCTCCAGTCTTACCCACAATGTTCAGTCTGATGACAGTCTGTAAGTCTGATGCTGTAGCCATGAGAGCAGTGTTGAGACTTTAGGTCTTTCTACTAAACTGAAACTGCCCCATGTTCCCCATAAGAGTTTTTTGGTTTGTTTTGCTTTTACGTCTCAATCCAATTCAATAAAACATTTGCAAAGTGCCTTCTTTGGGCAAAACATTACCGTAGGAGCTTCCATTCTACTGGGAAGAAATGAAATAATCACAAGTAAATAGAAAATAAATATAGAGAGAGTAACAGAGCAGTGTTGAAGGAAAGAAAATTTCCTAATGCATACTACTAAATAAATTCTCATAGTCCTCAGAATTTCCAAAGGAAGTGTGCAGAGCAGAGAGTATGCCTGTGTGCCCTAAGGGGGCCCCCAAGAACTCCAAACTCCCAGACTCACCAAAGAGAATCTAGCTGGTCTTCATCAGAACTGAATCCTTACTGCATCCAGAGAACTTTGCAAACATTAAAGCATGTTGTAAATGTGATATTTTAATGATTAATATTGTGATGTCAAGGCCAATTAGTTTGCTGATGTCCCTCTGCCCTTCAGAGGAGCTTCAATAGAAATGTTTGAAATGCCTTAAAAGAGAAATTAAGTGAAATAAGCTCTATCAACTTCTAGAAGAGCAGGCTATCTTTGGACCTTCCTTTATCAGTGCCTCCCATGACAGTCAGAACAAACAAACACTGCCCTCTTCTGTCTAGCATTCATATTTTATGATCTAGTCAGTAGCCAGTTTTATAAGCATCTTTCCTAAGAAGGACTAACAATTTTTTAAAACTACTTTAGATCACAGGATTTTCAGCTGGTAAGGGAGATTAGAAATATTGTCTTTTCATTTAACATATGAGGAAACTGAGGTCTTGAATATTCTGAGGACATTAGATTATGGCCAGATAGGAAGGAAGGAAGGAAGGAAGGAAGGAAGGAAGGAAGGAAGGAAGGAAGGAAGGAAGGAAGGAACCACTCCCTGCCAAAATGACTATTCTAAACATCAGAAATTACATCCTTGTCTTAACATTCTTTTTTTTTTAATAAGAAGAAACTTTCACTTTCAATTTTTATGAAATATTTTCTTTTCATACATACACACATGCACACACACACACACACACACTTCCTTTTTGTTTTCATTTTATTTTATTCTGCCCACTGAGTACCTGGAGCTGTTCTATTTCTGATATTAACTAGATGTTAATGTATATCTCAACTGAAACCCCAACATCCATCTGAAATCCCCCTAAAAAAAGAAAAAAAAGGAAATTCTAGATCACTTTTTCTGAACTTAATGGGAAGCCACAAGGTTTGAATGTAATTAGTGTTGTAGTGAAATAGGTCATTGGCCCACCCTCACCCCCTTCCAAGGTGATTGCTGCTACTCTGACAAGAAGGGTAATGCAGATCCTAATTCTCTTCCTTCCCCAACTAGCAGGGGAAATTGTTCCTTTATAAAATGGGGAGAAGGTGAAGAGAAGGGCAGCTCTTGTTCCTTGGGAAGAAGCTTGGAGACAGTAAGGAGAATTGGTTCACTGTTTAGTGGAAAAGGTTTCATTCTCAACCTGGGTCTTCACTGCTGTGGGATGGACTCAGGACCTCATATTGCCAAGTAGATGAGGATCTGACTCAGAAATTTATAGCTTTGCAGCCACAAGGGGAATACAGGCACTGGTGAAAATAGCCTGGTGACATATGCCTTTGTGTTACTCAACATTTCCTCTAGCTGTTACAGAAAGGTATTCCTGACTGTCAGGCATTCCACTTTAACAAAATGTATCTAAAGATAAGAGAGAGCTTCTCTATTTCCCCACATTTAATGAGCATCTATAGATATTTTTAATAGATCCTTGTTAAAATGAAAAGACATTAAAAGAAAATTAAAAGAAAAACATGAAGAGAAGAAAGTTTTGTAGGATTTCAAAGTATTGGAAGAGAAAATAAAATTTGAAAGTTATAAACAAGTACAAGAAGACAGCTGTTCCTAATGAGTTGACTCTTTGACCTGGGTCTGCTAGTTCAGATCAGTAATGAATCTTTATGATCCAGTGTTCCTAGCACACTCAAGCTTTTTGAGAACTTTGTTATTTTGTTTTGTTTTGTTTTGTTTTTTACTTATGGATGAAGAAAATTCTGACCTCTAGTCTTCAGACTGACACATGAGACTCAAGAAAGAGGAAGTTATTACTCCTTTATTTAGGAAGCTTATGTCAAAACTGACAAGGCACAGAGATCAACTGCCTATTGTTGCAACTCACCAAAAAGTCAATCATTATCTTATGAATGTGGCCACTCTCCAGTAGTGTAGAACATCACCAATCTCTGTCTTCCCGTTCTGTTCAATTCTTATCCACATCCTCCCCAAAATCCTCCATAAAAGATCTATCCAGAATGCAAGAGGCTTCTTCTAGTGCTGTTGTAATAATAAAAAGAGCCAATAAGCAATGTTATGATAGAGAGGGAGCTAGAGAGAGAGTCTATGAGGTGAGACTCTCTTCCAGCTCTCCCCTGGGGCCAAATATACTCTGGGAGACTTTAAGGGGGTGTCACCCAGAAACTGGGTGCCCTGGATGGTCATGCTATCCCACAGGATTTGGGGGCAAGGCTTCCCTACAAGATGAGGTATGTGGTGCCCCAATCTGATTCTGAATGAGGACAGGGTTTACACAAGCCTCCCCCAAGGTCAGTCAACTTTACAGAAGGTGGTCTGGCTCCAAGATGGAGGCAGCCAGACCAAGCTGTGCTTCCCCTTTCCCTTGTTGTCTCTTAGGCACTCTGGAATGCTATCTGATTAATTAATGGCTTTTATTATTCACAATTCAGGGACCAGGGAAAGGGGTGAAGAGCAGAGGGATTTTGGAGTACCCTCTTCTCTATTTCTATGGGGTCTGTCACTCAGGTGGGAACCTTTGGGGTTCCCACTCCTAAGCATCTCCCCTCACCCCTTCTCCTTCTGTTTCTATTTCTATTTCCTATTTCTATTCTGTTCTATAATTGTAAGTTAGACCAGAAAGGGTCTCTCAGCAAGGTTGGGTAATGGGAGAAGGAGACTAAGAGATTGCTCCCAAAATGGAGTCCAAAAATTTATCTGACTGGATGATTGAAGTCTTGCTGGGTGAGATGTGATGGAATCTTTGAGCAAGGAATCAGGGTTTCAATGTCCAAAGAAAGATCCTCAGGACTGGATCTGAGCTGGGATGTTCTCCTCCTCACCCCTCCCAGTCCTTGATCCTAAGACCTCTCCTCTCCCTCTTCCTCAGAGAACTTCCCAGAATTCTCCCTGGTCTCTCAACTGTCAGTAACTGTCACAAGCTGCTTTCTCTGACTCCTTTTTTCCTATCCCCATTGTACAAATCCCATCCTTACACTGCTAACATTTCATGAGAACAAGTACAACATGTGGGCTGTCCATATATAAGTTATGGATATGTATGAGTGGAAGTCACTGTTGGAAATGTCTACTTATAGCTCCATGTTTCTCCTCTTTGTTCAAGTCCCTCCATTTTGATTGTCAGAGAATGTGGTGTGAATCATTTTAATTCTTCCATAGATTTCTTTGAGGAAATTAAACCTAGTTAAATACCTCCACTGCGTGTTCTCCACTCCAATAACTTATAAAGCAACAATACACAAATATTGACATTCCCACTGTAGGCAAGATTTGAATAAAATCATTAATGTTCATCAAGGCATAAATAGGATGATTAAAATAAATTGTATAGCTGACTTGTAACTAGTATATACAAATAATTAAGGGGGTGTTGTTGAATATGACAGACATTTGTATGCTTCTCTTTAAAAAATTAAACAGAAGAGTGCTAAAGGCTAGGGAAATGACCTTCCCAGTTTCACTCAGCTAGGAAGTATCTGAGGTCAGAATTGAACTCAAGATCTCCTGTCCCCAGGCTTGGTTCTCTATCCACTGAGCTACCTAGCTATCCCTCATCTGGTGCTTTTGATGATCCCAAACTGCTCTCTCAAGCAAAAATCCATCATTTTTACACAGCTGTTCTCCCAGGAATTTTGCATGGTTGCAAGTCTTTTTTTATTTAATTTATTAATTTATAACATTTCTCCATGTTTATAGGATTCATGTTTTATCCCTCCCCTGCTCCCACCCCCTCCCATAGCACACACAATTCCACTGGGTTTTACATATGTCATTGATCAAGGCCAATTTCCTTATTATTGATATTTGCATTAGGGTATTCGTTTTGAGTCAATATCCCTAATTATATCCCCATCCTCCCTTGTGATCAGGCAGTTGTTTTTCTTCTGTGTATCTGCTTCCACAGTTCTTCCTCTGAATGTGAATACTACTATGCTCAAAGGAATAATAAACTGGATGAATTCCATGTGAACTGGAATGACCTCCAGGAATTGATGCAGAGTGAAAGGAGCAGATCCAGGAGAACATTGTACAGAGACTGATACACTATGGTACAATTGAATGTAATGGATTTCTCTACTAGCAACAATGCAATGATCCAGGACAACTCTGAGGGAATTATGAGAAAGAATGCTATTCACATGGTTGCAAGTCTTAAAACAATATGATCTCTTGAAAATCAAAGTTGCATGTGATCAAAAGAGTAATGAATAGACTCAGGGCTGGCATAAATAAGCTGCAGCCTATTTCAAAAAGTGACTGGTACACAAGAAGAGGCAGCTAGGAAGCATAAGGATTATAGCACTGGACTTGGAGACAGGAAGACCAGCATTCCAGTCCTGCTTTAGGATTTACTTGCTGTGTGACTCAAGACAACTCCCTTAAACTCTGTCTGCTTCATTTTCCTCATCTGTATAATGGGAATAAAAATAATGAGGATCCCCAGGGTAGGAATATTGTGATAATCAAATATGTGACATATGTAAAGTGCTTTCTAATCCTTAAAACAAATGAAAGCATTATTAAGAAAAGGTGAAAGGGATATATATATATATATACATATATATATATATGTGTGTGTGTATATATATGTAAACATAGATATTGCCAAAGTACGTGCGTGCATGTATATAAATACATGTGTGTGTACATGTATGAATGTTTTATATATGTTTATTTACTCACTTATTCATTCATTCATTTGTTTGTTTGTTTAGTACTAAGCAAGTGAATGCTCCAAAAGGAGGGAGAGCTAGTAGGTAGTATGAGTCAGGGTTAACAAATAGATTGTCTAAATGCTACTGCACTCTTCTTATAAAGTGAGGACTTAGAGGAAAACAGATAGATGGATTAGATTAGATAGACAGATAGATAGACAGATAGACAGATAGACAGATAGACAGATAGACAGATAGATAGATAGATAGATAGATAGATAGATAGATAGATAGATAGATAGATAGATAGACAGTCAGACAGTCAGACAGATAGACAGACAGACAGACAGACAGACAGACAGACAGACAGACACTATACCAGTGCATACAGGCAAAGTGCTGGGAATACAAATACAAGCAAAAAAGATAAACCTTACCATCAAGAAGCTTTCATTCAAAAATAGAAAACTTTGCATAAAAGGATTCTTGAGGGGACAAAGCTACTGGGAATGAGGTAGAAACGTTAAGAAGATCTGGAGTAAAGCTGGAAAAGAAATGAGCACAGAGTCTTGGGCATCTAATAAAATCCCTGCCAGTTCTGACCAATCAGAGAATAGGGTTGCAGGGGCAGAAGTATCTTCAGGGTGAGAAAGCTTCTGGGAAGGAGTTAGAAAAGTTGGGAGAGTGAGGAATGGAATCAGGACCAGAATAATGGGAAGCATGTTGGGAGCATCCTCCATGAAAAATTAATGGAATGATGCAGAAAATAAGAAACCATAAGGAAGCTTGAACAAGTCATGATTTGCATGAATGTAGAAAGTACCCATATCAGTATGATCATAGAATCAGTGAGATATTGAAGAAAGTTGTTTTATAAGGAATGTTATACATTTTCTTCTTAGCAGATTCACTTTAAATATTAATTTAAAATATTTTAAATAATAAATATTTTTTAAATTCAAATAAAAATTAAGAGTAAAAATACTTTACATACTAAATAAATAAATGCAATTACATAAATGTTCCAAATTAATTCGTGAAGGGTACTCTATTTTATAAGCCTGATTTGATGTGAGATGGGCTGAAGAAAAATCTTAATTAGTTATCCCCCACCAAAAAAAAAGCAACAGTCATTTTCCTTTTTGATCTCACCCCTTTTTAATTTTTTTATCTCTATTTTTATTCCCTCAATATTTCACTGATCCCGATTATCCCAGCCCTGCAAATCATGTCCTCTTCGGTCTTCACAGAATGCTAGCTACATCCATGTATCCATCCTCCACCTCCTATTAGATCTACCCAATACTTTTACTAACCAACATCTAGTCAATATGAAGACTGAATGCTTTGCCTTTATCTTCACATCCCCTCTAGCTCCATTATTCATGCTCAAATTCTTTTTACTTAATTCCAATGTTTAGGATTGTTCAATAGTGTATCAATGGATATTCCAGTTATCTTTCTCAATAGCTTTCCCAACTATACTTTCCTTCCCACCTTCAATGTTAACAATGGTTGTCTTCAAAGGCTGATTTGACAATCTTGCTCTTTCCTTATAAAAGCAGTGCTTTTTGGTTATAAAGATGTAAGAGATCCACAGTATATAGGAAATGTTCTTCCAGATTTCTTAGTTCTCGTGATGAACAATACCAAATTTTTCCACTCTTTGCTGTTGTTGTTTCAAACCTTTATGTTCTGTCTTAGAATCAATACTTTTGTATCAATGCTGAGGAAGAAGATGGTAAGGGCTATGCAATGGGAGTAAGAGTCATTTGGCTAGGAAATATCTGAGGTCACATTTGAACCCAGGACCTCTTGTCTCCAGTCCTGGTACTCTATCCACTGGGCCACTTAGCTATCCTACATACTGTTAGTCTATGTCCTCTTTATGATCCTCGTAAAACATATGTGATTCCTGACACTAAATCCTGGGCACATGAATGGCCGTTATCAGGCCATTTCTGTGAAAGCAATGTAGATTTGCCTGCAAAGATGTTAGCCTCTGTGTAGCAAATCTCCTCTTTTTTTCATTTCATTTGCTGCACTTAAAAACATTATTCTGAAAAATGATCTCTGCCTCAAAACTGTACCCCTGTTCTAAGTAAAATGAAAGATGTCGAGGAAGAGCTGGCAACTTGGGTGTGCGGAAGCATTTCCCTCCTAGAAAGACATGATTGTGATGATAACAGCAATTCATGATGGAATTTTAGTCATCTACTTCACTTTCAAAATCTGGTCAAAAGAAATGAAAGTTTTTTTGAGCTTTATCCAATCATTCAATGAAGTTTTCCAAGCTCCAGCAGGGTGCTTTAAAATCTGAGCCTCCAAATGACAGGGTAAGAAAAGTCTTTTTTCCTTCATCAATTAAGGCCTAAAGAAGATTCCATGGGAAAAGGTCCCTCTCCTTTCATGAATCTTCCATCAACAGTTCTTACACTGACAAGACTTTACCCATTGTGGTCAACCTATCTTTGGGGTTCAGATGGTCCTCTCATATTATTATTATTATGGGATGAAGGAAGGGGTATGTTCACATACAAGGAAATAGTTTTTATCATCAGTAAATTTACTTATTTCTTTAGTATTTTTTAGTTCAATTTGTTTGTTTCTAGCACATGAGCAAAAAAATTATTTTTATAAAAATATATTTGAAGGAAAATCACATGCTTACACAAATGCCCTCTTTAAAAAGGCTGATCCATTGGGAAAGTGTTGTACATTGTGATTTAAGAATGTTTCCTGGGGACAGCTAGGTGGCTTGGTGGATTGAGATTTAAGACTAAAGATAGGAGGTTTGGGGTTCAGATCTTGCCTCAGACTCTTCCTAACTGTGACCCTGGGAAAGTCACTTAACCCCCATTGCCTAGCCCAGTGATCCCAAAGTGGGTGCTACCGCCCCCTGGTGGGTGCTTCAGTGATCCAGAGGAGCGGTGATGGCCACAGGTGCATTTATCTTTCCTATTAATTCCTATTAAAATTTTTTAAAATTTAATTTCCAGGGCCATTAAGTAATATTTTTTCTGGAAAGGGGGTGGCAGGCCAAAAAAGTTTGGGAACCACTGGCCTAGCCCCTTACAGTTCTTTGGACTGGGAACTAATATACAGCATTGCTTCTAAGATGGAAGGTAAGGGTCAAAAAAAAAAGTTTCCTTTATCTTTTGTTATCCTGCATTAAATTCAGATCCTCAAATATTCAAACTTTATTTTTAATTCACTTTTCTCTTAAAAAGTCTTCTTCTTCAGTAGCACAATATATACAGTAGTCCTATAATAGTTGTTTATTGAATTGGATTGGTTTCTAGAGCAATCATAAAAGAGTGACAAAAATTCTGGCATTCCTTAATAAATGATAACATGTTAATATTCTTTTTTTTAAATCTAGTCAAGCCTTTCTGTATTACAAACAACTTTCAATTTAAAATGTAAGTTGATTTTTTTAACTGTCCACTTATCTTTCAAGCTTTAGAACTCAGTTTGTTTGAAACAGAAATGGAAATCCCAGGGGTATTTTGTAAGATTAGAACATGAGGTTTTCTACCTCAATGTCCTTTCCCCACAATTCCTACACCAATAGTAGTAACAGCAAGTATCTCAGTAGTAAATAATAAATAAAAAGTAAAATAAAAAAGCATTTTCTTCGCTATAACTCATACAATGTCACACATATCATACATATCAGAGCTAGAGTTTCCTAACTCATGTCCAGCATGCTTTCCACCATGTCTTATTATCAACACATGGAAATTTTCACACGCTCCACCCAGTACTTTGGAAGAACAATGGTGATTAGAATTTTTAGATAGAGCACAATGCCTTACACCTGGTTGTCTTCGATAAATGCTTGTTAAATGAATAAATAAACAAGTGAATGAATGAATTTGAGAAATTTGGCAAATTTGGAAAGCAAGATGAGAATCATTATGATGTAGCAGTGTATCATTTTTGTTTGTGGACTTTTTATTATTTTTATGCTAGACATTCATTGATATGTCGCATTCTCTTCACTCAGTTCCTACAATTCTCTCCCTAGGCCACAAAGGACTAAAAATAGAATAGACCCTGACAGAAGAATTTCTATTTATTCTTGAAGAAAAAAAGAGTTTCTCTGCTTGTGTAAAAGGCTATTCCTGCTGATAAGAAGAGAAGAACATAAAGAAAAAATTAATAAGGGAAGAATTTTGTTCCAAGTAATTTCATGCTATTACAGATCTCCTGGATCCAACAATTTAAAGGCATAAATGTAAAGGATACTAACATAGCTGTTGCATAAGACTAGATTAAAAGTCAGGAGCATGCCAAAAGCTTGATGTTCGACAGGCAATCTCAGTATTGCAGATCACAAAAAATCTTCAGATGTTTGGTCAAGAAATGAAGTTTGAGATTTTGCCAAATGTTGCATTCCAACAATTTGTTAGTAAGTGTTTTTCCTCTCCATGGCTTATGGCTTGTTTCTCACTTGTTCAAGTTTCCTTCATATTATAAGATTTAAATTAACATCCAATAACTCCAAGTATTATATTTTATAAAGTTTATTAATAATCACTTGAAGTAGAAAGAAAATAAACTAAAAGAAATGAGCCAATTGGATGAAATTCCATATGGCAAAAGTTGAAAATGAATTTGGGTATGTCTTCCTCTTTTTTACTCCCCTTTTCTAAGAATAGTGGATAGTTTTTATTTCAATGATTTAAGGTTTTCAAAGAGTCTTACATATCTTATCTTATTGGAGCCTCCTAACAATCCCTATAAGATAGGGACAATAGATTTTGCATATGAGGAAACTAAGAAACCTAAAGACTGACTGGTATGCCTACAGACCACAGCTAGTATCAGAAGCAAAACATAAACCCATTATCTCCCTGGCTCAAACTGCAGCACTCTATCCAGTATATTACACTGGTTCTGGATTTTCTAGTACTGTCCAGTCCATCAAGAAACATTTGTTAAAATGATCCAGGACAACTCTGAGGAACTTATGACAAAGAATGCTACCTACCTCTAGAGAAAGAACTGTTAGAGTAGAAATGCAGATGATAACATGTGATTTATCACTCGTTTATTTCGGTATATGATTTGGAGTTTTGGTTTTATGATTACTCACTTATAAAAATGAATAATATGGAAATATGTTTTGCATGATAATGTATGTATAACCCAGATTGAATTGCTTGCCAGGTCTGGCAAGGGGGAAGGAAGAAGGGAAGGAGACAACATAAATCATATAATTTTGGAAAACATATATGGAAACTTGTTATTAAAATAAAATAAAGATAAAATTAAAATAAATCAATAAAATGCTTTTAGAAAAAAAGGAACATTTGTTAAGCACATGTTATGTGCTGAGCAGTAAATTTATGAATATATAAAGAAAGGCAAAAGATAATACTTGCTGTCAAGGAGCTCACAATCTAAAGGGGAGATGATATGTGAACAAACATCAATATACAAACTAGGTACAGAGAAAATAAACTGGAGATAATCGACATCCAAATATATGACCCAAGAAGAAAAGAGCAAGAAGAGCTAGGAGGGATAGGAAATAAAAAGCTTCTTATAGGGGTCAGAACTTGAATTGAGCCTTGAAAGAAGTGAAAGTTGTAATGTAGAGAATGGCAGCATGGAATTCCTGCAAAATACAGGGTCAAGCCTCACCCAGAATTGGTCAAGCCTCACCCAGAATTCCAGGGGACCCCGCCCCCCCCCCGAGAACTTTGGGTGAGGCTTGACCCTGTATTTTGCAGGAATCCCATGCTGCCATTCTCTACATTACAAAGTCTACGAGGTAAAAGAGGAGGCCACTTCAGGCGCAGGTGGCATCCTGTGCAGAGAGGTAGGGGGGCTCCTCTTCTGCCTCTAAGAATGTTTCACTTCTTTCAGGGCTTATTTCAAGGACAATGGGATGCTGAGTTGGGAACAACCACCAGTTTGCACCAAAGAGTGTGTAGGGTAATGATGTCCTATCTCAGTAATTGAATATCAGACTTGGGAATCAAAATCAAGATTCTGAATCCCAGCTTGCTCTTTTCACTTGGAGGCTGCTTTTATTCATGGTGGATGTTGGTCAGATAGAAGGGGAAAAGGCATGCCTGGAAAATAAACTCTTGGAATAAGGGACTGTGCAGCTAAATCACATCTCAAGTACTTGTTGAAGATTGCAAACTATTGTGAAAGGCGAGTGAAGTCTCTCTCAAACCCTTCAATTAATCAATCTCTTTCCTCACAAACAAAATTTTGACTTTTTCAGATGTTGGTTCTAGTTTAATGAAAAAAACAACCATTCAGGAGTCCAGAGTGAAGCTGGGACAAAGCCTCGGGCAAAGACTCCAAATTATTTTCATCTGGGAGTAGATGATTATCCATCTGTGGTTTAGAGCCTTCATAATGTCACCATGACAAGAAAAAGAACAAAGGATTTTCTGGAAGAGACTAGAAGGTCATCTTGTTTTACAGATAAAGAGTAAAAGTCTTAAATGCAATAAATACAGATGCAAAGATTCCAAGACAAAGTTTTCTCACACCACCCTTTACTCCTCAGAGGAGCATTTCTCTCTTCCCATCCAGCATATTCCTGGGTTTGCAGTTAATCAGGTTAGCCAGGAACCCCAAGAAGGGAGAAAGGAAAGTAGCAGTGAAAATGCTCCAGACTAGGGTTCTCCAAGTCAAGGCCATTGAACCTAGAAAACAGTCACTTTCTTTAACGTGTTTCCTTTAAATATTCAAATTGTTGCCTCTTTTCTCATAACTTAGCATAAACACATCCCTTTCTGAACCAAGCAAGAATCAAAGTTATTCTTGGAGAGTCTGGGAAGATTCCAGAAGATATTCATGCCTCTTTATGAGCCACAGCTGGACAACCCACAGAGACAGATCTAACCTACATGGGCTGCACAGACACCTTACATGAAAATATGATGTATGAAATAAAATAGTAAAAAACAATAAAAATGAGCCATAATATATCAACAACCCAAGTGTTTCATTGTTATCTACGTGGTATAGAAAGGGGAAAGCCACAATTATATTGGATGAAAGCCCCCAGAGGGGTAGTTATAGGAGGGCAAGGACAGGAATCCCACAAGATGTGGTATTGATGGTTTGCCATTTGTTACAGGGGAGGGAATTCCCACATTGATAAGATTATAAAGCAGATAAAGCAGTATTTATGAATTGTCTATATTTTAGTTGTTCTACAAATTTCAATTTCTTCCCTCCCCCATATCACTTCTTTCCTAGTCCTTCCCTAAGCACCCTTTCATAAAAAAATTCAGAAGTTTTTCATTGCTCCCCCATTTCTAGAAATTTTATGTATCCCAGTCTATGCATTTTAGTGTTACAGCCTGATCAATGGCCAATTAAATCTAATACTTTCCAATAAGCTTTACATTAGCTTCCTTGAAAGAAAACTGAATGATTTGATAAGAAGAATTAGGTAGGCTTGATCCAAAGACCTTTTTTATACTCTTTCCTTCTGTCTTAGAATCAATACTGTATATTAGTTCTAAGGCAGAAGCACTATAAAGGCTAGGCAATTGGGGTAAAGTGACTTGTCCAGAGCCACAAAGCTAGGAAGTGTCTGAGGCCAGATTTGAACCTAGGACCTCAAATCTCTAGGACTGACTCTCCATCCACTGAGCCACTCAGCTGTCCCCCAAAGACTCAAGTCAGCATTTGTCAAATGTTATTCTCTGTTCTAAGTTCTCTGATGTCACATGACCATGAATATTCAGTGAAATCCTCATAAGTAGGAACCATAGGGATTGTAATGTAGGATGCCATCCAGAGCTGAAAGAATTAACCACAGCCCAGCTTTGAAAGAACTGAACCTGCAAATGTATTCTCCCTAGTGTCAATTCAACTCCTGTTTAAGCTGTAAATGAATTCTCCTCGGATGGAAGGATTTTTTTTTTCCTGAATGGTTAAAATATAAAATGTATTAAGTTTATGGAGTGTTACTCAGAACTCTCCAGTGTCCCTAATTTTACATTGGAAATTTTCCTTTCCATGCCTTTGACTGGCACTGTCCTTCCTCAAGGACAAAGATTTGTAGAGAAGAGATCAAAGCAAATCCACAGACAATCTTACCCAACTGAGTAGAGCATGCAGTGTCTTAATGGTTTTTAATCTTTTCAGCATTTCCAAAACCCTTATGTTGTTATCCAGTGGATACCCCATTCCCTAATTCTCTACCTCCTCTCTTCAACCATGTGACTCAACAAATGGCAAAGTATCCCTTGACTCATCAAAGTGATTGTTCCGATAAGAGCAGCTCACATGGATTAGGAAATTTTGTAACTGTCCATCATGCTGGGTGTATTTGTCTGACTATGGTCAGGATGAAGACATTGGACTGAACCATACCTGCAATTATCAAATAGAAATTACTAATGTGAAGGTTATCATACAACCCAAAAAATATAAAAAAAGAAAACAAAATTGTTTCTGCCTCAAGCTTCCTCAGTTAGAGACAAAAATCTCTACTGATGGAAAAAACAAATGCATTGTTTTCAAATTGAACACTCCAAGAAGCACATGCCCCAGTGGATCTTTACCCAACCCCATGCCCTCTCTTATCATTTTGTTTTTGAAGTTGTAGAGAAGGAATTATCCTGGAGAGCTGAAGGGAGAGTTGGAAGGAGGGAGCAAATAAATTATTACTAAAGGGAAGAATGCTTCTTTAAAAAGGTAGTTGAGATGGAGGCATCTGCCTATAGCAGTGATGGGCAACCTTTTGAGCTTAATACGTCAAAATTTGCCCAAAAAATGATCATAACTTGGGTGGTGTGTCACTTTGAGGAAAAAAAACCATAATTTCATGATGTTTATAGTTTAAATAACAAAAATGTATAATTGTAATATATAACTGTATTTAATAAATCAAAATAGGTAAATTAATATAGGTAGAATTGTCATCCATAGTGCACAGAGAGTCTACACTACACTACAGCAAATGTTTCATCCTCAGCATGCAGCCCCATATTTCTCTATATGCGGCCTCAGCGTGTCATCGAAAATGGCAGCGTGTGATAGGTTTGCCATCACCGACCTATAGCATAATGATCTCACTGGTGTGGGTGCTTCTAAAGTGATGCATGTGGGTACCCGTGGCCTCTCTTCCTTCTTTCCTTCCTTCCTCCCTCCCTTCTCTATCTATCTGTCTGACCCTCCCCCCCCCTCTCTCTGTCTCTCTCTGTCTCTCTCTGTCTCTCTCTGTCTCTCTCTCTCTCTCTCTCTCTCTCTCTCTCTCTGTCTCTCTCTCTCTCTCTCTCTGTCTGTCTCTCTGTCTCTCTCTCACCCCACCCTTCTCTTTCTTTGTCTCTCTTTCTCTCTTGTTTCATCCATATAGAGAATTGCCAGTGAAGAAAGAAGAAACTCCCTCTGCTAATGCAGAATAGTGACTCTTTTGTAATTTATAGTCTCAGAGAACTGGCTAGGACAGCTCCCATTAATTCTCTGTAGGGATTCAATTCAATTGAAGGAGGCCTTTCTCTAAATCTTCTCACATTTTGCTGGTACCATTGCAGGAGGGTAGTCTATACTCTATACCTCACTCTAGCCCACATCCTTTTGGAATCAGATATTTTCATGATTATGCCTTTTAAACTATTTCTCCCATGAATATCATAGAATTATAGAAGCAAAGAGAGTAAAAAAACAAAACAAAACAAAACATAGGAGCCATAGATTCAAAGTCTTCATCTTACAGATGAGAAAACTCAGGCTTATATAGTTTAAATAACTTGCACAGGGTCACATAGCTAGTAAGTGTATGAGACAGGATTAGAACCCAGGAGTTCCTGACTCCAAGTCTAGCACTATCCACTGTAGCAGGTTGCCTCTTACGATATCCACATTAGTAATATACCACACATACTTATGCCCACCGTGTATCTCTCCACTGCCCTTTAGATGTTCTCTTATACATGAGTAAATATGAGAAAAGAAAGAAGAATTTGAGAACTAAAGCCATTTGAATTAAATAAACTTTGATTGCCTAAAACTACTTTAATTTCTTCTGAAACCAATTACAAAGGTAAAGGAGGGAAGATCATAGTAAAATATATATCTAAGAAAAATATATTGCTATATTCATACATCTGTTCTAGTTAAAAGTCCCAAAACTTCTGTAAAATTGTTTTAAAATGTTTTTTGACTTGAGGTGAAAATTTTAACCTAATTTTAGACATTTATAAGACAGCTGCCCAGCAACAAATGAGAGATCAAATTGTGATAAAAATCAAAAATATCTCACTTTAGCTCTGGGACTAGTTGATGCACGGAGATTGGAAAAAAATCTAATAAAAAAAGATTTTGCATATTTCTCTATAGCACACACACATGCACACACTCTGCAATTGATTATTTTTACTACCAGGGAAGAGAGTTAGGGGATATAAAAAGTGTAATATCTCATCCTTCAAGTTTATCAGATGAAAATCCAGAGTTCTTGATATAGCATAAAACCATAAAGTTTAAAATGAGCCAGCAGCCAAAAAGAAAATCCATTGCATGACTTGGGAATTGATTTAGAGGACCAGAGAGAATTTTAAAAATTAAAAATGTAAATAGCAAGACAATGATCATCAAGCTATAGGTTGTAGATCTTCAAAAAATTAAAGAAAATATCAAGGGGAAGTAGTAAGATCACACACCTACTGTTTCCAGCAAGGCACCTTGGAGGCCATCTATTCCCCTTCTTTTGTTTTATAGATGAGGAGGCAATTAGAACTCACAGAGGTTAAGTGACTCAACCAGGATTACCCAGGTAGTCAGTGTCAGAGATAGAATATGAACGAGATTCCTATGGCATTAGAGCTCTTTCCATTCTCCCATGATGCTTCTTCAAAGTAACCTTCCTGCATAAATGAATCTTACTTTTATTTTTTGCTTTCACGATGCATAAAAGTTAACAAAAGGACAAAACAATTGGCAGTGAAGCTGAAAAGAACAAGAGTATTTTTGTTAATGTTAAAATACCAGGTGTTGATTGAAAGATTTTAAACTGATTTTTTTAATAAAGCATACATACACAAGTCAAGGTTGTCTCTTTCAAAGTAGTGACCTCCAGAAGAATACATGTGTTCTAAAAATGCTACCTTTGTTCAAAAAAGGCTCCTGGCCCTCTTCTAGAGCCCCTACAAGGCTTAGACCTCGTCTCTAGGCACCATGCCCATTCTCAAATTTCACAATCCTCTAAGTTGCCTCCAGAAGCCTATTCATTTCTATGTCCTCAGTGGTGGCAACTCTTCATCCTCTGAAGGTGATATATTAGTTTTTAGAGGCAGACAGGAGTCATAGACAAATAAAGTGAGTATACTAATAAAATACTAATAAAAATACAGTGAGTATAATATGTGAATTTATAAACTCAAGATCATTTGGTGTCAAAACCAAATCATCCAATTTTCTTGCATGGCTTACAAAATAACAAGGAACTCATTGCTTTATGAGGCACACTTCTGTTGGCCGACAGTCCTAATGGTTAGAAAATTCTTTCTTTAATTAAGTCAAAATCTCCTCCCTGTAATATCCACCAATTGGCCTGAAGCTACACGGAATAATTCTAATTACTTGGCAGGTAGGTGGTATAGTGAACATATTACTGGAATTAGAGTCAGGCAGATCTGAATATAAATTCTGCCTCAGCCATTCCCTAGCAGTGAGTCTTTGGACGAGTAACCTAAACCTCTCCATGCCTCAGTTTCCTCATCAGTAAAATAAGCACCTGCCAAATAAGGTGGTTGTGAGGATCACAGAAGATTATATTAAATATATACATGTACATGTACATATACATTCATGCACATACACAGTGGATAGATAGAGTGCTGGATTTGGAGTCAGGAAGACTCATCTTCGTGACCCTGGGCAAGTCACTTAATTCTGTTGGCCTCAGTTTCCTCATCCATAAAATGAGATGAAGGAGAGAGCAAACCACTCCAGTATCCTTGCCAAGAAAACTTCAAAGGTGGTCATGCAGAGTCAGACATGACTGAAAAAAATGAACATAAATATACACATACTCATATTAGCTTGTGTGATATATATTTTTTTCCTGCATGTTGTCTCCCCCATTAGATTGTAAGTTCCTTGAAGGCAGGGATTCTCTTTTCCCTCTTTCTGTATCCCCAGCATTTAGTAAGTTTCCTGACTGAATATGTACTTAATAAATGTTTGGGGATGTATACACATATGCATATATATTTTTGGTGTTTTTCAAACCATAAAACACATTATATTATTTAATTAATTCCTTTGACTTGGCCTTGCCTTAAATATTTAAAAAGGCTAGCATCTTCCAGCTTGGATTAAACATTAAAAACCGGTGTCCTTTGAAAGGACTTTGTAAACTGTACATCACTATGCAAATAAAGATAACAATAGCAGACATCTATAGAGCACTTTAAGGTTTGGCTTTACAAACATTATCCCCCTTCACCCTGGCCACCATGGTTATTATTTATCCTTATTTACTGAAAAGAAAAATGAGGTAGAAAGAGGAAATATTTGTTCAAAACAGACAACAATAAGTGCAGGAGATAGAATTTGAACTTGGTTCTATTCCAGCTTCCAGTCTAGGACACCTTTTGTACCATAAGACTTTTCAGAAAAATGTGTGTTATTATAGCGATGGTGGCGGTTGTTATCGTCATCTTTATATGACCTGATTCGAGACCCCACTTCTCTACTAACACAAGCTACATTAGCTTAGAGGCATGTAATAGTAGTGTTCATCCAAAATGAGCTTCTGTGAAAGTAAAAGCTCCAGACTGTGTCATAGGAAATGCTATCATTCTAGCTCTCCCTTGGGCAATTGATCATTTAATCTAAACAGAAGACTTTACATTGACCCTCATTAAATTTCAATTTGTTGTCTCCCCCACGTGTTGTTCCATTCTTCATTCTGATGATATAAGGCTGGATTTGCATTCTAGCAGCAGCAGCACCACCACCACCTCCAGCGTATTAGCTAGAGCCCCTCCTTGATTTCATCCAACCCTCTTCTTCAACCAGAAGAGGGTTAGGTCAAGACCTGTAGGGACCTCCCCTCAAGCTGACACTTATCTATCTATCAATAATATTCTTCACAACTGACAACTCACCCAGTTCTGAACCTGCCAAAATGTACAGCCAGTTCTACTATTACTCTACATATTTATTTCTAAGATTCGCCCCTCTTTGCAAAACTGGGCAATAAAAATCATAGAGTGTAGGAGCAAAATGCAGTTGGGGCACAACACTCAATATCTTCATTAGTAACTCATTAAAAAAATAACCTCAGAAACTTCCTAGCTTTGTCACCCTGGGCAAGTCACTCGCTGTTATTATGTACAATGTTCTGGTTTTGCTCACTTCACTTTGTGTCAGTTCTCGTAAGTCTTTCCAGGTTTTTCTGAAATCATTCTGCCCATCATTTCTTATAGGACAATAGTATTCCATTAAAACCATATACCGCAGCTTGCTCAGACGTTCCCCAACTGATAGACATCCCCTCAATTTTCAATTAACCAAATACAACTTTTTAACATAAAAGTCTTGACAGAATCCTTGTTAAATCCCACAGCTAATAACTCCGTCATCACCTCCTGTCATGAATTGTTTTGTATTCCACTACAATCTGGCCTGAATTTATTCTAGGTTTTTTTTTTTCTTTCTGATCATGACTTGTATCATGCCAACTTTTCTCTAGGACAGCCTTGGTGAAGACGTGGCACATGTACAGAGCTGGCACTCCAGGAACTGCTCTGTTCCCCCTCTCCCAGCTCCAGAGGACATTTTTTTGCATACCCCATCCCTCTGTCCAGCTGCCCAAAGCAAGCACAACCTCCCTCAACTCTCTGGTAGTCTGGGGGTTCACAGAGAGCTTGAATTTGCCCTATGGGCACTCAACTCAGAAAAGGTTTCCCTAAGATGCCAGGTTGAACTTTCTCTCAGACCCTGTGACTTTCTCTTAATCAGTGGTTTTCAAAAGTCTAGAATTGTACAGTTTTTTTTTCTGAAATCAAAATGATCTATGTCTATGGTATTTCTTTTATCAACTAGTAAACTTTCATCAACTATCAACTGTTTATCACAAAGAAAATAGAAAGGAATGGAGGACAAGGCAAGGGGAAAAGGAAAGGTAGGTAGATTCATGACTCTTTTTTAATAGATGAAACATAGGAAGCTTCAAAGTCTAATGCTTATTCTTTTCTGACAATGGCAAGCCAGTTAGCATACCTGTTGCCTCATCTACAAAATAAGGAGGCTGGACTCAATCACTCCTGATGTCCCTTCTTGGTCTAGAGGAGTCATGATTTTATG
Source organism: Gracilinanus agilis (assembly GCF_016433145.1). NCBI lineage: Eukaryota > Metazoa > Chordata > Mammalia > Didelphimorphia > Didelphidae > Gracilinanus > Gracilinanus agilis. The sequence continues at coordinate 132,046,528 of NC_058135.1, forward strand.
ATCCTATAATATACATTAATCAAACTTCACAGCAGCTCTGTTATTAGCCCCATTTTACAGATAAGGAAATTGTGGCTTGAAGTTTTAGTGATTCATACATGGGCACATAGATAATAAGTGTCAGAGCCAGATCTTAAATCTACTTATAAGGTCTTAGGATCATAGATTTAGAGTTGGAAGAGACTTTAAACATCATCCAGTTAAACTGCATTTTGCAAATGAGGAAATTGAAACCCAGAGAAATAGTCCTTTTCCCAAGGTCATCCAGAGTGAGTTGCAGAATCAGAATTCAAACCAAAGTACTACCCTTTCTGCTATGGTATATTTACTCCTTAACCATTAGTAAGTTCACTTCTTGGTGAGAATCACTTAAGTGTCTGAGTACATATATATCACATATTGGAAAATGTGTATAAAAGAAATTACTGGGGCAACTAGAGAGCTCAATGAATAAAGTGCCAGGCTGGGAGATGGGAAGTCCTAGATTAAAATCTGGTCTCAGACACTTCCTAGCTGTATGACCCTGGGCAAGTCACTTGAACCAAATGTCTAGCCCTTGCCATTCTTCTGCCTTGTAAGTGATACTTAAGATGGAAGATAAGGGGGGGGCTTTAAAAAAGAAAAGAAAGAAATTACCTCATCTATAGTCAGATCTGAGTTTGAAGCCTGGCCTGGCTGCTTGACTTAATAGAAAGAATGCTCCATTTAGTCAGAAGATATTGTTCAAAGCATGACTTTGCTGCCAACTATCTGTGTGACCTTAAGCAATTAATTTCTCTGTGCCTTCATTTCCTCACCTGTTCTTTCTTATTCAGCATATAAAGGAAACTAATTGTTTTCTTGAACATTTCTCTCCTGGTTTGCTTCCTAATGTTACAGTGGGTTCTTTGGCCCTTGTCCTTGGTTAATTTTTACTTTAATGCTAGCTGTAGACAAAGGAGAATTATGTAAATTATTATAATAAAAACAGAATAGAAGATTTTAATGTGAAAATAGAGGCAGTAGATTATTGACACTTGACTTCAAAACACTAAAAATGAAAAAAGAAGGACAACCCAAGGACTTTATTTGAATGACCAGTTTTTACATAAAGAACTTTGCAAAAGTCAGGAAAATAGCAAATGATATAGAAGACAGCTTGTTTTCCTTTTTGTTATGTACATTTTCCATTAGTATAAATAAATATTCACTGTCTGAAGAGTAGTAACATTATAAAATCTAAATAAATTATGAATATTATCAGAAAATTCTCCACATTTTTAAGAGTGCATAAACCATGAGTCCTGATTAGTCCATTGCTTATAACTCATTGTCATAAGGAAAAGTGGTATAACTTTTTCAAACCACATTTCTTCCAAAAATTAACTCTCCAAAGGAGAAACTGTTTTCTCTTGAAAGAGATGTAAATAATTTTTAAAAAACCTTATAGCCAGAAAGATAGTGAAAGAACAAAAGAAAGAAAGAATGAGAAGAAGGAAGGCAGGAATGAAGGAAGGAAAGAAGGAAGGAATGAAGGAACGAAGGAAGAAAGGAAGGTGACCTGCACAATCTGCAGGTATTATTATTAGGAACATATAAATGAAGACATTTGGTAAGTCGAAAAGCATTATATAAACATTGGCTGTTGCTACTTCTCTTTTTAAATATTTAGAATTCTTTTAAAAGGAAAAGAAAAGAAATGCAATATGATACAGAGGAAAGAATGCCAGCTCTTGAGTCAGAGGATGCAGATTCAAATCCTAATTCTGTCATTTACAATGTGTAGGTTCGAACAAGTTCAGTTTCCTGATCTGTGAAAAAATGTAGTTGGACTCCCCAGTTTCTAAGGTCCCTTTCAGCTGTAATTCTAGGACCCTGTTAATCTCATATGAAAAGTCAAGTGGTCAAGAGGGTTAACTCAGGAATTTGGAAATCCTTAGTTTAAGTCTTGTTTCTGTCATAAGTTATTTAATTTCTTAATACTCTCAAATATCCCTCAAAGAGTCTTAAGTGGGACCTCCAGCTCATTTCACTCTCTGCCTATTGCTCTGCCTGGTTTCAACTCCACCAAGCTAGATTGCCCTCACAAGATAAGATCACTTTGCTTTCTAAACTCTTACTTTCTGTCTTAGGATCAATATTGTGTATTGGTTCCAAGGCAGAAGAGTGGTTGGTTCTAAGGGCTAGGAAAGGGAGCTTAAGTGACTTGCCCAGGGTCACACAGCTAGGAAGTGTCTGAGGCCACATTTGAACCCAAGACCTCCCATCTCTAGGCCTGGCTCTCAATCCACTGAGCCACCCAGCTGCCCCCAAGTTGATTACTTCTAAGCTTATCACCATGCTGCTAACTGAAGCAAGCTTGAATACCACCTTGAGTCCTAAATTCTCCCAAAGCTTTCCTTTATGGAGGAAGATTGCTGTATTATCCATCTGCAACTTTGCTTGGTTTCAGCTCGATAAAACAAGATGCCCTTGTGCTGAGTACCCACGAGTGCCATTATTCTCATCCCCACCATGTACCCTTTCTAGCTGTCTTCTATGTGTTCCCTCATTATTAGATTGTTAGCTCTTTGAGAACAGGGACCATCTTTCTTATTTGTATCCCTGGCTCTTAGCTCAGTGCCTGACACATAGTAAATACAAGTATTTATCAAATTAAAGAAGCAGATAAGTTGCAACAGTGTGGAGAATGTCCTCATACTGAGAGAATACAGGTCTCCCTGGCCAAAAAAAATTAACCAAAATTATGCTCTAACATAGATTGTTGAAGTGGGAGCCATAAGGTCCAGGTTCTAATCCCAGATCCTCTATTTATGACCTCCCTGGCATAGGGCAAGTGATTTAGCCTCTCTGGACTTTTGCTTTTTTACATACAAAATGAAAGGATTAAACTAAATGACCCTCAAGTGCCTCTGCAAAGTCCCATGATTCTAGATTCAACCATCCATGGTCTAATCCTGATCCCAGAACCCAATGGCCATATTCTAATCCTGAAAAAAGGGAAAGGGGAAAGGCAAGAACATGTCTACCTATGGAATCTCAAGCTGATGGTGAGTAAAGGGAAGATTCCCACTGGACTGACTCCTTGTAAGCCCCAGTGTATCCAAACTGATAGAGTTTGGAAGAAAAATAAGGTTTTACCAAATATCTATGAATATACAGCAAAAGTCATTAAACCAATCAACCAATAAACAATCATTTGTTCATTTCTTCCTATGTACCAGACACTGTGCTAAGTGTTAGAGAAGCATAAATAGCACCTGTCATCAAGAATCTTATATTCTAATGGGTGACTCAGCATATACATATGTCAAGAAGCAGCTAGGTAGTACAGTGGATAGAGATGGAGGATTGGAGATGGGAGGACCTGAGTTCAAATCTAACCTCAAATACTTCCCGGCTTTGTGACCCTGGGCAAGTCACTTAACCCCTATAGCCTAGTCCTTACCACTCTTCTGCCTTGGAATCAATACTTAATATTGATTCTAAGACAGCAGCTAAGGGTTAAAAAAACGTATGTATGTCAGAACATATGAAGCAAATGCAGAGTTGACGACAGGCAACTTTAATGAGTGGGACACTTCTGAAATGGCATAAAGTAAACAGGAAAGAAATATACTGATCTTGTCTTACTATGCTCATTCGAATTACTAATATCTCTTACCAGGAGCTGAACAAGGCATTTTTTTTTCTTCTTAGGCAAGATTTCAGAATTGTGTTTCTGAACATTATTGACTATTGGAGATTTTGAAACTTTCCTATAACCCAGGAGATTTATCCCAAAATAACATTTAAAAACTATGTGTAGTGGAAAAAGAATGTTCTAGCATCAAAAATACATGGAGCTAAATTTAAAGTCAGAGCGCCTGGGTTTGAAACCCAGTTCGGTTGTCAACTAGGTGACCTTGGGCAAATCATGGAACCTGCCCTGGCCTCGGTGCCTCATTGTATGATCTGTAAGGAATTCCTAGTTCTCAAACTAAGTTCCTGTATTTTAAAGTTTCCCTTATCCCCACCTCTGGGCTGCACCTACAGCATTGGCCCATCATGTCCTCTCTAGGTGTTGGCTCTGGGATTTTTCCCTATATTTCTAAATATTCACTCCATACTAGATTGTACATCTGTTTACTCAATCTACATTTATGTTATGGTGCATGCTGTTAAAATGGCACCAGAGGCTGCCAGAAAGTATCTGCCCAGGGGCCATGGGAACTGCAAAGTTTGGAAACTCCCCCTGAGCTAACTCTAAGTGATGCTGTTCATTCCATGCCACAAGAGTTGAGAGTCTTTCTCTCACCTGCCCAGGCTGGCACCGGCAAGGACCACAGATGCTCCCTTGTCTGGGCACATTGGTGCTGGAGCAGGAATATCTGAAGTGTGTGATAACTTGAACATGATCATTTGAGTTTTATCATTTGGGTTTGACACAGTGTCAGAAAAACTCACCACCAGGAAGTTTGCTTTTCACACTACTATACTTGGAGGCAATAATAGAGAGCTCATCTCCAACATGTTAGAGGTAGGAAACTGGGAGGTGTCTTTACCTTCCACGGACCTCTATTTCCTCATCTGAAAAGTGGTCAGATACAACATTCATACTGATCAAACACAATAACAGATAATAGACCTCTGTCAATGTTCAAAGTGCTATCTACATGAAGTTACTATTATTATTATTATTCTTTACTTCACAGGATTGTTGTTCAGATAATGGAAGATGATGTGGATAAACTAAATGTCTGACCCTATCGCTTTCCTGATTCAAGAATCCCCAGTGGCTCCATATTGTCTCCAGAAGAAAATGAAAATATAAACTCCTTACTTTGGTACTCAAGGCCCTTCACAAGAAGGTACAGTAGGAAAAACCCAAGATTAGGGATCTGGAGAACCTGAGTTCAGATCCTGACTCTGCTCTTTGCTACCTGTGTGACTTTGGCCACATCAGTTCATTTCTCTAGCTCTGATTTTCATCATCTATAAGGGTAGGAGGCTAGACTAGATCAATGGTTCTCAAATGTTTTTTTTGTCTCAGGACCCCTTTTCACTTTTCAGAATTATTGAGGATCCCAAAGAGCTTTTGTTTATATGTATGTGTGTGTGTGTATTCATACATATATATATATACATATACTTATTCACCACATTAGAAATTAAAATATCTTAGTATCATTTTTATTTTTTTAATTATTTAGTTTAATTAATTAATTTAGAATATCTTTCCATGGTTACATGATTCATGTTCTTTCCTTCTCCCCTCCCAGAGTCAACAAGCAATTCCACTGGGTTTTACAGGTATCATTGTTTGAAACCTATTTTCATATTATTACTACTTACAATAGAGTGATCATTTGAAGTCAACATCCCCAACCATATCTCCATCAAACCATGTTATCAAACAGTTGGTGGTCTTCTGTGTTTCTACTCCCACAGTTCTTTCTCAGAATTGTTCTGGATCTTGCATTGCTGCTAGTAGAGAAGTCTATTACATTCGATTGTGCCATAGTGTATCAGTCTCCGTGTATAATGTTCTCCTGGTTCTGCTCCTTTCACTCTGCATCAATTCCTGAAGGTCATTACAGTTCACATGGAATTCCTCCAGTTCATTATTCCTTTGAGCATGATAGTATCCCATCACCCTCAGATACCACAATTTGTTCAGCCATTCCCCAATCGAAGGACATCCCCCCATTTTCTAATTTTTTGCCACCACAAAGAGTGTGGCTATAAATATAAAATATCTTAACATTATTATGAAGGGCAGCTAGATGTCACAGTGGAAAGAGCACCAGACTTGGAATCAAAAAGACCTGAGTTCAAACCTGGTCCAACACACTTACTAGCTGTGTGACCCTGAGCAAGTCACTTAACTGTTTGCCTTCATTTCCTCATCTATAAAATGAACTGGAGAAGGAAATAACCAACTACTCCAGCTTTGCCAAGAAAACCCCAAATGAGGCCATGAGGAATTGACCACAGCTGAAATGACTGAACAACAATAATTATTATGAAAATAGTTTTGACCTCACTGACTCCCTATAAAGGTTTCAGAGAACCTCAGGGTCCTCAAACACACTCTGAGAACTATAGGACTTGAATTCTAAATCCCTTCCAGCTCTGGATTTATGATCTGGCTTTAGCATCTCTCTGAGTTTGTTTCACATTATTCCTATTTCAGTCAAAGTAGGCTACTTGCCATTCCCAAAACTCAGTATTCTAACTCCCATTCTGATGGCTCTGTAAATGTCTTCATGCTTAGAATTCATTCCATTCTCATCTCTACCCCTTAGAATCTCTGGATTCCATCAGGGTTTAGCCTATATGCCTCCTCCTACAAGAAGCCTAACTATCATTTTTATACATTATCTGTTTATATTTTGTAGCCCCTCCTCCAGAAGGATAAAAAGTCCTTGAGGGTAAAGATTCTTCTTCATTTTTTCTTTGTACCCCTAGGACCTTATACAGTTTCTTATACATAGTAGGTATCTAATTAATGCTCATTAAGTTTGGATTGGAAGCTATTAGGATACTTGCCAGGTGGTACAAATTCCCCACTAACACCTCACTAGCAAGTTCAGGGATAAGTCTTCTCCAACAACTTTTCCTTGACATACCCTGGCTTACTTTGGCCAGCCTTCTTTGGAGGTGGCCAAAAGTCATCTTATTTTTTTTAGAGCTAGATAAAGCTTCATTTATTTATTTTTAAAAAAATATTTCTCTATGGTTACATGATTCATGTTCTTTCCCTTCCTTCTTCTCTCCCCACTCCCAGAGCCAACAAGCAATTATACTGGGTTATACATGTGTTATCACTTGATACCTATTTCCACATTATTCATTTTTTGCAATAGAGCAATCTTTAAAAACCAAAACCCCAATCATATATCCATATAATCAAGTGATAAATAAGTTTTTCTTCTGTTTCTATACAGTTCTTTCTCTCAAAGTGGATAGCATTCTGGATCATTGCATTGATACTAGTAACAAATTCGATTATATTTGATCATTCCACTATGTTTTAGTTACTGTATACAATGTTTTCCTGGTTCTGCTCATTTCAGTCCACATCAGTTCATGGAGGTCTTTCATTTCTTATGGCATAATAGTATTCCATCACCCTCATATACCACAATTTGTTCAGCCATTCGCCAATTGAGTCATCCAATTTTTTTAAAAGGGGAAATGGCAAATAATTTGAGCCATTCATTAGTGGGCTTACTATTAATCCCTGATAAAAATCATGGAAATAATTACATCAAGAAAGGAAAGAATTCGTCACTTGGAGTCAGCATGGCTTCCTATACAGTTCTACCTCCTTTCCTTTTCTGTCAGGGTTACCAGACTAGTATATCAGTATTTTAACAAAACTTTTAACAAAATATTTTGTGATTCTATTTAGATAAATTGAAGAGATATGAAATAAATTAAGCTCAAACACACATTTTTTTTAATCCTTACTCTCTGTCTTAGTAACAACTCTTAAGACAGAAAAGGGAGAGCTAAACAAACAGGATTAAGTGACTTGCCCAGGGTCACACAGCCAGGAAGTATCTGAGGCCAGATTTAAACTCAGATCTCCTTGACTCCAGATCTGTCTCTCTATCCATTATGCTACCTAGCTGCCCCTATACAGTTATTAAAGATTTTCAGATCCTTTGTAAACCTCATCGCATTTCATCTTTACAACAATTACCTCCATTTTATAGCCAAGGTTCAGAGGATGAGTCTTTCCTTATACAACATATATATATATATGTATATATATACATATATATACATATATATATATTTCCTATACAACATATATACGTATATATGTTGTATACTCCTAAGGATACAGTCTCTGGGAATCCCAATCTAGAGATTTTTCCTATGGACCACAGGACCATAGTGGTCACTACCTGGGGCAATGGCTAGGGTACTAGAAATGCAGGAAAGACAACCTGAGTCCAATACCTGCCTCAGACACTTACTATCTATGTGATTTGGACAAGTCACTTAATGTTTTTCAGCCTTAGTTTCCTCATCTGTAGGATAAGGATAATAAAATAACACCTTAATATTATGAGGATCAAATGAGCCATATAAAGTGCTCTGTAAATGTTCAAATGCTATCACAGGATATTAAGAATTAGGAAAGATTATGACCCCTATTTGTTCTTGTAACCTGGAAGTCCCACCAGCCTGATCCCCCAAAGAAAGACAGTTTCCTTAAAATCAGAGCTGCTGCTTGCCACACATTGGGAAGGCTTAGTTGCCTCAGTGAAAAACATGACGTGCACGCATTTCCAGATTCAGCTCATGGAGCTGAGTGGAATTAAGGTCAGAGTGGTTTCTCACTAGGATATTAAAAGGCACCAGCATATTGAATAGTCATCAGTTTTCTGGAGTCCAGCCAAAGCAAGTGCCAAACAAAATTAATAAAAATTAATACAAAGTAAATGAAGAATGCTAGAAAAATCCAATGGTACCATTTAATGCTTTATTAGTCATGGTTTAGTCTAATGTGGTATGCAAAGGCATTTATTTGAACTGCACACTATTACTTATTAATGGCCATTTTAGTAGCTAATAACTTCTTCCTAGTGGCTGGTCCTCACTGAATTGGCTTCCTGCCAAGAGAGAAGCTGGCTGACAATTCATGTGATGCAAAAGGGAGGCCAGTCATGCTTCCTCTCTCTTTAACTGTTAAATTGGGCAGCAACAGATGACCTACTTGCAACAAGGTAACCTTTGAAATAGAAAAGGTCAATTAGAACAAGGTACTGGGCTGTTCCTGCTGGTCTTATAGAGACTTACTCACAGTTACCATACATTGGGAGGAAATTCTATGCCCTCGTGTGGCTCCATTTCACATCTATATTCCCGGCTTCCCAACAATAACTTACGAGTACTTCAAAATCACTTTCTTCACAGAAATCTATGAGGCAGGTAATACAAATATTATTTGTATTGTTAATTATTGCAATAATGCAAAGACTTGTTGCACTATTCATATTACAGATGAGAAAATCAAAACTTATAGAAAAAAGTGACTTTCAAAGACCAAAACACTAGGAAGTATTGGATAGGAGACTTTAATCTAGATCTCCTCATTCTAAATTTTAATGTTCTTTCCATTTTGTCATGCTACCCAATGAAAATATAATATACTTGAAGCCAGAGGCTGTCATCCTTTTTTTGATTACTATCAATTTACTAAAGATCAGATCAGACCAAAATTAGAAGAAAGTAAAAAATAGCAAAATGGACAACTCCAACCTAACCTATTTAAGCAAGCCACTGACAAAGAAAAATAAGAAATGGACAAAAGAACAAACATCAAAACAGACTATTACTATTCTTTAAGGAAATCAAACCAATATAAATCAAACACCCACAATAAGGCTAAAAGAACCTAGAAACTGCCTCCTCAAGTAAAAGAGAATAGTCAAAATAGCTGCAGTTTAAAATATAAACGTATTTGTCAAATCTTATAGAGGACAATGGTGGAAGATTATGAGCACTGTCATCCCATAAGAGAGTTAGAAATAATGAATTAAAAATAGTTTTATAGAAACTTATTTGGCCAGAGACCTAATTAAACTAACTATAATCATCCTAAGAGTATTTGAGAACATAACTGGAAGAAAACAAAGTGAAAATGATCTCTAAAGATTTCTATAGCAATCCCTTTTCTCCGTCAATAAGAGTGAAGCCATTATATCTGAAATCTAATATCACTCTCCCTGATGTGGGAAATAGAAATAACATTAAGGAAAACAAAATTAGAAGGAGAAATTGGACCACACTTTACTGTTGTAGGCTTGTGCTCTGCTTTCTTTTGCATGAGGATTCCAGGCATATCTTTACTTTCACCTGGAAAGATTCATATGGGACCTGGACTCTGTTGCCTCAAGGGTTCATGGACAGCATTTTTACGCAATTCTTAAATGCAGATTCAGATGCCATCAAATTCAAACACAGCTGTTTAATCCAATATATGGACAATTTGCTCTTGGCTTTGCCAAGTGCTGAAGCGTGTCAGGAGGATAGCAAGCACCTCCTTTTGGAACTATATAAGAGAGGCCATAAGGTCTCAAAAGACAAAGTTCAGTGATATCTCCCCAAAGTCCAATATTTAGGTTTCATTTTAACTTCTGGGTCCCATCTTATTTCTCCAAAACGTATTGAAAATATCCAAAAATTAAGAGCTCCTACCACAAAAAAAAGCAATTAAGGGCAATTTTTGGAGCAACGGGATTCTGTTGGCAGTGGATCACTTGCTATGGGGAAATCACAAAACCCCTTGTATCACTTACAAAAAATTCAGTCCCTGAATCACTTAAATTGGAAATAGAACTCTTTCAAATTTAAGATGAGTTATCCTGTCTGCTGCTGCTCTAGGTATCCCAAATTATGATAAACCATTTATTTTATATGTCCATGAACAAAGAGGGGTTGCTTCAGGTATTCTGACTCAACTTTTGGGACCTGCTCAATGCCTAGTAGCCTATTATTCAGCCCAGATGGACCCAGTAGCTTCAGGAGCACCACCATGTCCTAGAGGAGTAGCTGAAATGACTCTATTAGTGACTAAATCTGCTGACCTAGTATTAGGATGCCCTCTGACCATAATGTGCCCACATGAGGTAGAGGCATTGTTATTGAGACATAGGACACAGGCATTTACAGATCAAAGAATTATAAAATATGAAATAACCCTCCTGAACAACAAAAATATCACAATAAAATGCTGTGGAGTTCTTAATCTTGCAACCTTGCTCTCCGATTTGCCAACTTCTGGAGAACCTTTACATGATTGTACCTCTTTAGTGTCCATTGCTGATAAACGTCACAATGATTTACTAGACACCCCTTTGGACAACCCCGAATTAATATCATTTACAGATGGTTCTTCCTTTATGAGGGATGGCATGCACTATACAGGAGCTTCAGTAGTTACTGAATTTGCCACTCTGTGGTCAGCTTCCTTACCCTCAAATGTAAGCACACAAGGAGCAGAACTCACAGCTTTAAAATATGCCTGTATTATAACAAAAGATAAGAGGGCCACAATTTACACTGACTCCCATTATGCATTCAGGGATTCCTGACATTAGCTGGAAAATGTATTGCCAATGCAAACCCTATTATGGAACTTCTTTCTGCCCTCCAGCTCCCTGAAGCCATAGATGTTGTTCATTGCTTTGCACATACACATGGTACTGATCCTGTCTCCAGAAGAAATGACCAAGCAGATGCCACAGCAAAGCTAGTGGCCTTGGAAGGACCTGAACTGATTTTGGCAATGACAATCACTGATGATCTCAATCTATCCCTTTCCTATAGTGACAAGGAAGTGGGACAATGGAAAAAAGAAATTTAAAGCCAAACAACTTAATGGAGTATAAGTATTATCAGACAGCAAACCCCTGCTCCCTAGAAATTTCTACACCCAAATTTGTCAATCCATACATAAACATGGTCATTTCGACACCCCACGCTCTGTTAAAAGAGTATGGGTAACACATGGAATAACTACAATTGCCTCCAAAATATGTACAGTTTGCCCTACATGTCAGGCCTTCAATCAATATGCTTTATGTGGCAAAGCCTTTGAGAATTTACAAATTGATTTTATCTCTATGCCAAAAGCTGGACAGTAAAAATTTTGCCTGGTCATAGTTGATCAGTTGACCAGGTGACCTGAAGCCTTTCCTACCACTCAGGCCACAGCAGCTTTTGTTGCTAAAGCCCTCCTAAAAGAAATTATTCTTCGCTTTGGACTTCCAACACATACTGATTTGGATAGAGGAACCCATTTTATGGATTCGGTCTTATCACAAATTTACTCATTTGGGGGGATAACTCCTAATTTTCATACACCTTATCATCTCCAGAGCTCCGGCCAAGTTGAATGGATGAATAAAGAACTTAAAACTATAATTGGCAAATTGGGAATGGAGACTTATCTAAAATGGGCTGAAATTCTCCCTCTGGCCCTATTTTACCTCAGAAGCCAACCCAGAGGTGATTTACACATCTCACCATTTGAGAAGCTATTTGGACATCCGCCTATTCAGGCTCAACCATTTACCCCTGCCTATACTTCATTGTTAGGAGGCGATACAACCATTGCCATGTATATCAAACAATTACAAATCAAACTGCAAGAGCTCCATGATTCTGGAACTGCTGTTCAGGCAGGCCCTATAGGCTTCTCGCTTCATGATCTAAACCCAGGTGATAGCGTGTACATAAAGAACTTCAAACATACTCAGTCAATTGAACCTGCTTATGATGGTCCATTTCAGGTCCTATTGACTACTCCAACGGCTATTAAAATTGGGAAGAAGGATTCATGAATTCATTGTAGCCATGTAAAACAAGTACCTTCTGTTGATACTGAATAATTGTACCTGTACCATCCTATAATTTACTATTGATTGTATTTGTGACTTGCTACATCTGTATTTTGTTTTTTTTTCTCATTTTGTTATTATTGTTGTTTCACTGTATTTGATCAATTACCTTGAAGGAAATCTGTATCTGTATTGAATTGATATGCATTTTGTGCTTTTTTGTGAAATTTTTGTATTTTCTTAATTGTATTATTGCTTTTATAACTCTATTGTTTTACCTCATTTGCACTCACACTGTGTATCATGGCTAAGCTAAGAGGAAATGCATCTAAATTCTTGGGTAAGAACTTTAATAGTCTACCTCTCCTTAAGTGACACAAAATGTAAAAGATAAATATTTTTTTCTCTCATTGTCACTGATTATAAGATACATATATATATATAGAGAGAGAGAGAGAGAAATTTTAGCACATTTTTATAGTTGCATGTGTAATTTTTGTATTTGAAGCACATGTTATCTAAATTGAAAGAGTTTTTGATTCTTAGATTAGTATAGGTTTAATATATCCATTTGTTCTAACTGTAATTGCCTACCCAAAAGCCTTAAATACTGAAACTGCCATTGGTATTTAACCAATATAAGACTTTGCACATATGTCTGATTTGAAGAAATGGGATCAAGAAAGGAGCACAGATTTCATCTATACAGTGCCAAAGAAGCACAGATACCTACACAGTGCCAAAGCAGCATATATTTAACCTGCATTATGCCATATGAGCACACAGGTCAAATAGAGAAACCAATCCTACTAGGATTTCTGAGACCTCTATGCCAATAAAAAGGACTTGAACCTAGTGTGAGAATTGAGGTTGTGATGCTTAACATACATTAAGACGTAGGACTCCTCAAACCACATTCCTTGTGAAAATTTTTATGTCAAGTACCTAACAATTGGCTGTTCTGGCTCCATATTCTATCCCTGAGAAGAAATGACAAAAGAAGAAAAGAAGAAATGATGTAATATCAGACCAAAAAATATCAATCTAGTCCTTTTTCCTAAATTTCTTACTATGGTGGTTAACTGTGGTCCTGGCTGCTAAGTTGAGTAAGTACATGATGTCAAACATGGATTACTTTGATTGGACATTATTCAAAGAACTAGTGTGATTTTATTTTTTCTTATTTAGAATTTTTTCATATTTAGAACTTTTTTCATATAAAATTTAGGATTGGATGTTTAGAATTTTTTATCCACTAGTTATTTGGCCTTTCCATGCTAATTTTCCTGATGAATTTGATTGGAAGTGATTCATATGCCTCCTGCCTCAGCCATATATCCCTCTGCGATATCAATGTTTCTTTCTTCCTTGGGGGGGGGGGAGGAATTTATTTTTATTTCATATAGAGAGTTTAAGTTATTTTAGGAAAAGAGATTTACTACCTCCTGGAATTCAAATGGACATGCCTGTGGAGACCACATGGAGAACACATTCTGATTCAGGAGCCTAAGAGAGCAATCAGATATGCAAAAAAAATTGAACTTTGGGGGGCTTTAAATTCATTTGTCTGGTTTTTAAATTCATTTGTCTTGTTAAAATTAATTTGCTTTGTTAAATTCATCTGTTTTTTTTTAATGCATTTGTTTTATATATATATATGTTGTTGTTGTTGTTGTTGTTGTTGTTGTTGTGAAAGAAGGGGACTTCCCCCTGAATTTTTTTGTAAAAGAAGCGCCAAGTATTTGACTTCCTTATATTGTAAAAAAATTGTTACCATTCTCCCCCTTGTGTTGATGTATATACCCTTTATTTTATGGTAACGGTAAATTTATTTATGTTTGTTATGATGCATTGGGGAGACTGGTCTCCCAAAGGATCACAGGGGGGAATGTATCATTTAAAATTACTGTAAGCCCTGGAAGACTACCATTCCCAGCGCTCCCTGCTACAACTTGCACCAACACCTCCCACTTTCTTTGTGGGAGGTGTTGGAGAAAGTATAAAAGAGTATTTTGCACCTTTTGTCTCTCTCTGGAGCCAGGAGGCTCTCAGATCCTATGCTCTCTGGGATCCTGGGCTCTCTGGGATTCTGGGCTCTCTCTACCCGGGAGGCAGAAGAGACCTTCTTTCCCTACATAACCTTTCCCTTTCCTAATCTAAATAAAACCTAGCCATTCTAAACCCTAAGTTGGTTTCTGAACTTTTATTTGAGCCCCGAAGGGCTCTGGTCAATTTCCTCTTGTTGGGGCTGGGGATTGCTACCTTCCTTTCCCTTCCTCTACCTTCCTCTCTCCTTTCTACCATCCATGACTTGCCCAGGGCCACACGGCTGGGAAGTGTCTGAGGCCAGGTTTGAACCTAGGACCTCCCATCTATAGGCCTGACTCTCATTCCACTGAGCTACTGTAGAAAATATAATAAATAATGGAGACACCAGGGATGTTATAATAAATCTAAATGATTGTGGGTATACACACTGGAGTTTAGGAGAGACAGGACCAGGACAGGCTCCTAACTGACAAAGGGACTGTTGACCAACTGCCACCACTGGGCCAGAGACCTTGAACACCAACAGGCAGGTAAAGGGTTTAACAAGTTTAATTATATTTAGCTAAAATAGAGGTGGGAAAGGGATTTCTATACTTAAACCCTAAAAGACAAACCCACAGGGGCAAGGGGAGGATTTCCCTACTCTAATCTAGTGATCTAAACAGGCAGGGCCCAAGGAGCAGTGCAGTCTCTGGGAAGCTAATTCAAGCCTGGTGCCAGCCAGACTTGAACAGCACAGCTATGGATCAGAGGGGTGGCTTTGAGGGTTCTCACAGTTTTCCAAAGAAGTTCCCAGGATGCCAAAATCCTAGGTGGTCCAAGATACCAAGTAGAGTGAGTGAACTTGAGGTGCTGTCCACCAGGTCTCAAACTCCTCCTCTGCTTGGTTCTGCTCTGTAGGTCTTCTCCTCTTGCTGGAAATCCACCTCCACTCAGGATCCCAAGGAAATCAGGAAGCAGGGTCTGAGATCTCCCTGGGCTGGCAACAGTTTGCCCATCACTAATGGAGTCTCTCTCTCTCAGGGCACAAGGCACTACTTCCTCCTTCTTCATTCCATTATGGAATGCTCCAGCCCTCCTGCTAGGTTAACCTTAATCCTTAATTAATTACTACCTAATCTTCCTCACACACTACCCAGCTGCCTCCTCCCCATCTTTCTTGACCTCCCTAAAGTTTCTGAATTCAGTACAATGTAAACATTTCATAGGATTTAAACATTTCATAGGATTTTATTTCCTCTCCTTCATCTCATAAATGAGAAAACTGAGGCAGAGAGAAGTTAAGTAGCTTGCCAAATATTATGCAGTGGCCCTTTCCTAATCCCTCCCATATGTCCATGACATTTATGGGACCCTAGCAGTCAGAGGACATAGTATTCTGACAGTAACAACAGATAAATCATACAGTGGAAATTTTTCCTTCTTCCCCTATAATCCAAGGGGATCTAAGTGGTAACCAAGTGAACACATACAGGAATTAATTAGATGATTGGTGGTTTATAAACAATAGAAATCCTACTGCATACAAAACACTGAGTTAATGCTAATTACTTCCCTCAATTAGTTATCTCTATTTTATCCTGTATATATCTTGTTTGAACAGAACTTGTTCTATGGATTGAGAGTCAAGTACTCTCTCCTGGACACTGTAATAATCAAGTGCCAGAGTTGTGAGTTAAAGCAGAGCAGTCAACTCAACAACAATTGTTGAATGCAACAAGTATATATTAAGCACCTACTCTATCCTAATCACTAGACCTTGTTGTGAGGAAGATAAGATTAATTATTGGTTAGGTATTAAGATGTATCTAGCAGGAAGGAGCTGGAGATGGGAATTCTAGGATGGAATGAGGGAGCAGGAAGAAGTGACTTGTGCTCTGGGAAGGACTCCATTGGGGGTTAACACAAACTGTGGTTAGCCCTGGGAGCACTCAGAGTAAAAGAACATCCTATATCCTGATTTTCCCCTGGGATCCTGAGTGGTGGCATCTAGCAAAGAGAGAAGATCAACAGTCCTGTACCAAGGAAGAGGAGAAAGTTTTGAGATCTGGTGGACAGCATTTCAAGCAAAACCCTCCCTATTTGGTACCTGAGACTACCTTGGCTCTTGGCATCCAGAGATCATCAGTGGATTGCAGTGAGAATCCCAAAACCACAAAGCCCTTAGCTGAGCTGCTCAAACCTGGCAGATTCCAGGTCTGAGGCAGTCACCCAGAGATGCCACTGCTCCTTGGGCCCTGTCAGTTTAGATTACTAAGTTAGTGTAGAAATAAGTCTTTCCTTTCCCTGTGGGTTATGTCATTAGATTTAAGGTTTTAGAGTAGATATCCCTATCCCACCTTTTAGTTGTTCATAATTAAACCCAGTTATATCCTGTTACCTTGTCTGTTGGATTCAAAGCCTCTGGCCAGAGTGAAAATTGGCTAACTGACCTTTGTCAGTTAGGAGCAGCTTGGCTGTTCAGGTCTTCATGTCTAGGTCTAGTCTCTCATAAATCCCAGTGTGTGTGTACTCACAATCACCTAGTTTTATTTAATATCCCTGGTGTCCCCATTATCTTTACTCATATTTCAGCAACCTTAAAGTTTCAAAGACAAAAAAAGAAATATTCATTCTTTTCCAGGGACTCAGTTTGTACACAGATAAGTATATACAAAATAAATACATGGTCATGTGAATGAGGTGTGAGGAGGAGGAACACTAACAACTGGAGGAATTATGAAATACTTTTTGTAGGTGGTGGCTCTTGGACTAAACCATAAAGGGAATTAGGGATTGAGAGGGGGCAGTATTAACAGGGAAAAGCATCCTAGGTTTAGGACATAATCTCTACAAGAGTGTGGAGGTGGGAGATGAATTTCCATGTAGTGAAAACAGCAGTTAGGTCACTGGCTAGAATGTAGAGCTTGAGAAAGGGAGTAATGTGAAATCACTCTGGAAAGATGGTTTGGAACCAGACTGTGAACAGCTTTCCACAATACTCAGAGGAGTTTTCATTTAATCCTACAGGCAGTCCTTTTGAAGTGTCTGGTTGCCGAAGATTAACATCTGCAATACCTCACCTTTCATTTAGTCAACTAAAGTCATTTTTCCTTCATGGTAAACCCAGGGCAGTAGGTAGGCTGTTTGTGCTTTGTCTGCTCTAATCTGCTCTAAAATAAGGGCAACTTAGTGATGCAGTGGATAGTGCACCAGACCTGGAACCAGGAATTCTCAACTTCTTGAGTTCAAATCTGGTCTCAGATTCTTATTATAGCTGTGTGACCTTGGGAAAGTGACTTAAATCTATTTACTTCAATTTCCTCACTATGTAAAATGAGATGGAAAAGGAATGGCAAACCACTCCAATATATTTGCCAAGAAAAGTCCAAATGGGGTCATGGAGAGTTGGACAGGACTGAAAAATGATTGAACAACAACTCCAGGGTAAGCAGTTTGAAGCAACACTGACACTCATCACTCCAAGCAAAGACTTTACATGCCCACTAAGCTTTGGGGAAAAACAATTAAAGCTAGATTTGCAATCTGGCCACAACTCTAAGAATCAGGCCAAATGGCAAG
This sequence comes from Gracilinanus agilis, assembly GCF_016433145.1. NCBI lineage: Eukaryota > Metazoa > Chordata > Mammalia > Didelphimorphia > Didelphidae > Gracilinanus > Gracilinanus agilis. The sequence goes on from NC_058135.1 coordinate 132,064,458, forward strand.
GACTCAGATTCCTACCTAGCCAAGCCCAGGAACCCTTAGTTATCAATAGCCAAGCTGGTCCAGGGCTTATTTTGCTGTGTAAATATGTAGCTATTGGCACAATAAAGACACAGCTGCTTGCAATTCTAAGAGCCCAGGATCACTGTGCTCAGAACAAGCCCATGGACATTTCTCTTCAGAGGTGAAAAAATGACAGGATTAATGAAGACACTGTGTTGTGAAGAGTGAATCAAACTTTTTTTTGTCTATGAATCAGCAATTTTTAAACTAATCAAGCAAAAGCTTAAACACCCCTACTTGACTCTAAGTAAGGGAGTTCCCAAGTCACTTACTAGAAGTGGGTGACAACCCCAGAGACAACTGCCCTGCCCCCAGGCAGTACGAGGCAAATTTAAAGACTGCAATTGGTTCCCATAAAGTGGAAGAAGGGACAGGAAGTGACATGGGAAAAGGACTATAAAAAGTCCTGAACTTCCTGTCCAAGGTGTCTTAGGTTTGAGTTTTCAGCTTGGAGCTTCAGCTGGTGACTTGTCTCTTGGAGGTGGCTTTGGACCAGGACCTTGGCTTTGAATTGGGACCTTGGCTCTTGGACTGCTCCTGGATCTTCCCCTATGTATTTCATCTTCGGTAACTGAGCAGCTGGCCTTCTCTTCCTGACTTCTGGAGAGATTAGTTCTAGAGAGGCCTCCTTCTCCTGGAGGAGGTTGTGTTGGTGGAACCTTTTCATAAGACATCACCAGGGCATCTGTTCCCCAAACATTTTGGCTTTCAATAACAAGGATTCAAATGTTATAATTTACTATCATTAAAGCAAAAGAAAAAATTAAGAAATAGGTGTTTAGGCTGCTACATCAAAAGTCATAAAACTTTTATAAGTTTTTATTTTATCTCCCTTTCAGCAATCAGATAACTTTTTCATCTGCCCCTGACCCTATCTAGCTGTGACAATGAGCAAGTCATGCAACCTCCCTGAGTCTTAGTTTCTTCATCTATAAAATAAAGATAACAACAGTTACACCCACAGGACTATTGTGGAAATCAAATCAAATAATTTCTCTAAAGTCTTTGCTAAATTTAAAATATAACATATTGATTAATAAGTAAGCATTGACTAAGTGCCTACTATGTGCCAGACACTGTGATAGGTGCCAAGGATACACAAATAAAAATAAGGCAGACTCTGCTCTCAAGAAGCTCGCATATTCTAGGGGAGGAGACTACATGAACATACAGAAGATCAGACAGGGCAGTGGGGGCATCTAGGTAGCACAGTGCATACATAGTGCCCAGACCAGAGTCAGGAGTTCAAATCTGACCTAAGACACTTACTAGCTAGATGACCCTGGGCAAATCACTTCACCCTGCTTGCCTCAGTTTCCTCATGATGAACTGTAGAAGGAAATGCCAAACCACTCCAGTACCTCCACCAAAAAAAATAACTAAATGGGGTCATGAAGAGTTGGACACAACTGAAATGGATAAACAGCAATAATGACAAAAATAGAACCTGAGGATAGGGACTGGACCTTGTTGTGAGGAAGATCATTTAGTATTAGTTACATATAGTTTATATGGACCCAGCAGGAAGGGCTGGAGGATTCCAAGATGGAATGATGGAGCAGGAAGAAGGGCTTGTGCTCTGAGAGAGACTCCATTAGTGGTTGGCACAAACTGTTGTTAGCCCTGGGAGATCTCAGAGTTAAGGACACCCTGCATCCTGTGGAAAATATAGGTAATGGAGGGCACCAGGGATGTTAAATATAATCTAAATAGTTGTGGGTACACACACTGGGTTGTAGGAGAGACTGGACCAGGATAAGGAGTTCTCTGGATTTATCACAGGAATGGCAGTTAGTCTTAACTGTCACATTGCTCTCCCTAGGCCAGAGTCTAGAAACAAGCAGGCAAGGTAAAAGGGGTTTAACAGCTTTAATTATGTTTAACTAAAAGGTTGGAAAGGGATTTCTATACTTAAAATCTAAAGGGCAAATCCACAGGGCAAGGGGAGGACTTATTTCTACACTAATCTAAGTGATCTAACAGGCAGGGCCCAAGAAGCAGTGCAGTCTCTGGGAGCTGATTCAAGCCTGGTGCCAGCCAGACTTGAACAGCACAGCTATGGATCAGAGGGGTGGCTTTGAGGGCTCTCACAGTTTTCCAAAGAGGTTCACAGGATGCCAAAATCCTAGATGGTCCAAGATACCAAGAAGAGTGAGTGAACTTGAGGTGCTGTCCACCAGGTCTCAAACTCCTCCTCTGCTTGGTTCTGCTCTGTAGGTCTTCTCCTCTTGCTGGAAATCCACCTCCACTCAGGATCCCAAGGAAGTCAGGAAGCAGGGTGTCCTTTGCTCTGAGATCTCCCAGGGCTAACAACAGTTTTTGTCAACCCTTAATGGAGTCTCTCTCTCAGGGCACACACGCTTCCTCCTCCTTCATTCCATCATAGAATTCTCCAGCTCCAGCCTGCTAGATGAACCTTAATTCTTAATTAATAACTACCTAATCTTCCTCACAACAGAGTTAAGGACACCCTGCATCCTGACTCCCTGGGATCCTGCGTGGTGGTGGCTTTCAGCAAGTGGACAAGACCTGCAGAGCTGCACCAAGTGGAGGAGGAGTTTGGGATCTGGTGGACAGCATCTCAAGCACACTCTCTCTACTTGGATACCTTGGACCACCTTGGCTTTTGGCATCCTGTGATCATCTTTGGATTACCCTGAGAACCCTCAAAGCCACCCTCAGCCCCTTTAACTGTGCTGGTCAAACCTGGCTGGAACCAGGTTTGAAGAAGCCTTCCTAGAGACTCCAGAACTGCTCCTTTGAGCCCTGCCTGGCCTAGGTCAATTAGAGTTAGAGTAGACAAGTCATCCACTTGCCCATGTGATTTACCCTTTAGGGTTTTAAGTGTAGAATCCCCTATCCCACCTTTATTAGTAAATCATAATTAAAACTGTTAAAACCCTTTACCTTGCCTGCTGGTTCTAAAGACCCTGGCCTAGGGTGAGCAGAGTGACTGTTGGGACTAACTGCCATTCTTGATTCTTGGTCTACCTATCCTGGCTGGTCTTGTCTCTCCTTCAACCCAGTATGTGTACCCACAAACCATTAGGACACATTTACATCCCTGGTGCCCCACTCTTTTTTACAACCTTGGTTTCATTGATAACCAATGAGATATCAATCACTGATATAATCAATGAAATCACAGGTCTAGTAATTTCCCAGATGAAGAAATTCCCTCTACTACTACAGATCTCTACCTTCTCTGCCACTGATAGTCTCAGAGGGGTATCTAAAACAGGGATGTCAAATGTAGCCCACAAGACTAGATAGCCTGAACCAGATTAAAACATAATGGGGTGCCAGACCTGGAGTTGTGAGGACCTAGGCTAAAATCAGGCCTCAGATACTTCTTAGTTATATGACCCTGGGCGAGTCACTTAACCTCAACTGCTTAGCCCTTATTGCTCTTTTCCTTTGGAATTAACACTAAGACAAAAGGTAAGGGTTTTTAAATATATATAATGGAGGGGGCAGCTAGGTGGTTCAGTGGATTGAGAACCAGGCCTAAAGAGGGGAAGTCCTAGATTCAAATCTGGCCTCAGACAATTCTCAGCAGTGTGACCCTGGGCAAGTCACTTAACCCCCACTGTCTAGCCCGTACCACTTACATAGTATTGATTATAAGATGGAAGGTAAGGGTTTAAAAAACATATATGTATAAAATGGAGAAATTTTCCCAAAATAAATAAAAACATAATAAAATATAGAAAATATCTCATCTTAAAACTAAGTCAATAGGCAGCCCACAGGGATCCTTAGGTACAATTTAGTGGCCTCCATTTCTTTTTGAGTTTGACATCATTGACCTAAAGCACTGAAAAGTTAAGTGACTTACCCAGGGTCACATAGCCTGTATGGTTCAAAGGTAGAACTTGAACCCAGGTCTTCTTAGCTCCATGGTCAGTTCCCTATCCTCTATGTCTCTACTTCTCATACAGAATAAATAAATAACTTTGTAATATAAATGTAAAAATACATATGTATAATGTAAGTATAAAATAAATGTTTAATATTACATAGAATAAATAAAGGGAAGTTAGGGAAGGGAGATTACTGGCACCTGATGGAATAAGGAAAGAGTCTTTATGTAGAAAATCTTAGTTGAGACAAATATTGAAGGAAGACAGGGTTTCTAGGAGGCAGAGCTGAGAAGGGACTACATTCTACAACATGGGAGTCAGCTAGTGAGTACAAAAGACATGGATGTTGTCTGCAACGAACAGTATAAAGGCCATTCTGGCTAGACTATAGAGTGTAGGAAGGGGAGGAATGTGAAAGAGGGTTCAGGCCTATAAAGGACTTTAAAAATCAAATGAGAAAGTTTGCACTTGATCCTAAATTCAGTACAGATTCAGGGTTATTTAATAAGTACCAGTGCTATTAAAGGAGAGTGGAAAAGATTTGGAGCCAGATCTGGAACCAAGAGGACCTGGGTTCAACTCTGGCCTCAGATGTTTCCTGAAGCTAATTCCTGAAGTGGATGGATGGATGGATGGTTGGGAGAGAGACAGAGAGAGACAGAGACAGAGATATGACCCTGGACAAGTCACTTAACCCCAATGGCCTAAGCCCTTACCACTCTTCTGTCTTAGAATTGATACTAAGACAGAAGTTATGAGGTTTTTTATTGTTTGTGTGTGTTTAAATAAAAAGCAAATGTAGATTATTATTATTCCAAAAAAACTTTTCTCTTCTTTCTATTCTCAGATGTCTAGACCATCAGCAGTCTTAGCAACTTTTGGAAATCTCTACTACAATTCTTCCTATACTGAAGCTAAGCTACTTCCTGAAGTGGATAGATAGATAGATAGATAGATAGATAGATAGATAGATAGATAGATAGATAGATAGATAGATAGATAGACAGATAGACAAGTAGACAGAGTGTGTGTTTTAAAAAAAATTTTACCCTGGGACATGAATAGGCAATTTTCAGATAAAGAAATCAAAAGTATCAATAAGCACATGAGAAAGTGTTCTAAATCTCTAATGATTGGAGAAATGCAAATCAAAAAAACTCTGAGGTACCACCTCACACCTAGCAGATTGGCTAAAATGACGAGAAGGGAGAGTGATGAATGTTGGAGGGGATGTGGCAAAATTGGGACATTAATGCATTGCTGGTGGAGTTGTGAACTGATCCAGCCATTCTGGCTGGCAATTTGGAACTATGCTTAAAGGGCTATAAAAGAATGTCTGTCCTTTGAGCCAGCCATAGCATTGCTGGGTTTATACTCCAAAGAGATCATAGATAAAAAGACTTGTACAAAAGTATTTATAGCTGCACTTTTTGTGGTGGAAAAAAAAATTGGAAAAGGAGGGTATGCCCTTCAATTGGGGAATGGCTGAAGAAATTGTGGTATATGCTGGTGATGGAATACTATTGTGCTCAAAGGAATAATAAACTGGAGGAATTCCATGTGAACTGGAAAGACCTCCAGGAATTGATGCAGAGTGAAAGGAGCAGAACCAGGAGAACATTATACAGAGAGACTGATACACTGTGGTAAAATAGAATATAATGGACTTCTCTACTAGCAGCAATGCAATGATCCAGAACAATGCTGAGGGATTTATGGAAAAGATGCTACCCACATTCAGAGGAAGAACTACAGGAGTGGAAACACAGAAGAAAAACAATTGCTTGAACACATGGGTTGAGGCAGACATGATTGGGGATGTAGATTCGAAACTACCACACCAATGCAACTATTGACAATATGGAAATAGGTCTTGATCAATGACACATGTTAAAACCAGTGGAAATGTGCCTCAGCTATGGGGGAGGGGGAGGAGGTTGGGGGGGGGATGAAGGGGAAAGTAAGAATATGAATCATGTAACCATGGATAACTTTTCTAAAAAATAAAAATTATTTAAAAAATTTGTTCCCTGGGGACTTCATTTCTCATCAAATACTTGGAGTATTCATTCATTTTTAGTCTTACAATAGATAGGTAGGCAGGTAGACAGATAGATACATAGAAATAGATAGATACCTTTCTCCCTTCTTACCTTTCATTGAAAGTCACTTTACTTAAAGGACTTAAAGCAAATCCATTCTTACCAGTCCATGACAGGCGTACTCCATCCCTAACCAGGGACTGTAAGTCTTATTTTAAGCTATGGCCTAGAAATTTAGCAGTTCAGGGATTCTAGTAGTATTTTTTGCTCTTTAGGGAATATGTTGTTTAAATAAATAGAAATAACTTTTTTGTTTCATATTCTGTATATTCCTAACAAAGTTTATAGCTTTATGGCTAGATTTTCTGCCTTTACCTGCATTTATATATTGTATCTCTTTATCGTGATAAATATTTTTCAGCTTATCTGAAAGAAAATAAAGAGGCAAACTCCAAGTCAAATAGAGATTTATCGAGGGAGACTGATGTCTCTGCAAAGCTGGGACATTAGGCTTCCTCAAACTAAAGGCAATTGAATTAGAACATCTCCTATTTTATAAAGCATAACATTGCATCATGCAAGATCCCACCCCAATAGTCCACCACCAATAATGGGACAGTTGAAAGCAAGAAATATCTCAACAAGCCATCTTTCTTCTCAAGGTATCTTTCTGCACCAACATCTCTGGGTGCCATATGTGGTTAAGTTTTTTGCTCAGTGGGTACAACCTGTAAACCTTCCACTTAGAAGACACGGGTCTTCTGAGTCACATCCTATTGCAAAATGCTGGCTTATAAAAGTTATATCATAAAGAGAAAAATAATTTTTAAATTATTAAAATATTAAATTTAAAGAGAAAAAATATTTAGCTTAAAAATTCCATTTTTACTTAATAACCTTATATACTACATTTGCTATAATTCTATTAATCACTAATCAATCATTATCCCAGATCATCACTTTCTTCAGTTAAATACTAATTAATTCTAACATCTGGGTTCTCTTTTAAAAGGGTCAGGGATTCTCGTTCTCTTCATTACAATTTTCTGATTAGAGTTCCAGCTTTCTTTCTGTGTTGATTCCTAGACAGATTTTTAGAACCCTAACTCTGATTGTTGGTTTAGCTCTACTTTTCCAGATTTATAGATCCACTTGTAGCTTAATACTTTCATTTTCAGGTTCTAGATATATTTGTAGTTTTCTTCCCACAATTGCTATTTTCTCATTAGAATTTAATATTTTTAGCTATTTTTAAAATTCATTGAATCTCCAGTTTTTTTCATGAGTTTCCTAGGTGGGTTTCTAGGTTTCTACCTGTATTTTTAGCTCCCCAACTAAATATCTAGTTTTAAGCTATAAGATATCACTTTGGGAAAAGAAAGAAAGAAAGAAAGAAAGAAAGAAAGAAAGAAAGAAAGAAAGAAAGAAAGAAAGAAAGAAAGAAAGAAAGAAAGAAAGAAAGAGAGAAA
>NC_058135.1:132072175-132197820 GCF_016433145.1 Gracilinanus agilis
GGAAAGAAGGAAGGAAGGAAGGAAGGAAGGAAGGAAGGAAGGAAGGAAGGAAGGAAGGAAGGAAGGAAGGAAGGAAGGAAGGAAGGAAGGAAGGAAGCTGATAGAGTTGGGGAGCTATAGGAGGTGGGAAACAATGTTCCTTGATGCCTTAAGTAGGTTACAGCCCCTGCTTCAGTCTTTCTATTGTTTTATCAAAAATGGCCTGGCCTCTGCACCCCACTTTGAGTTTCTATTTGAAGTTTGCCTTAATATTTTTCATCTGTCATAGGATATTTATAACTCCTACCATAATCATGCCTATACTTTTTAGGATTTAATCTATTAACACTTTAAATTGCTCCCAGAAGGGAATGGTATCTGGCCAGACCGCGAAGTATAGATCTGCATACTAAATAGTCTGTGTTCATATTAAGTTTGGCTAATATATTCTGTAGGAGCTAAAGCTTGTAGGTGATTTTAAAAGGTCACAATCACACATAGCATAACAAAATTCCAGCCAAGAGGTTACTAGGCTATTCATTGTCTACTGCTGAGAGAAATAGTGATGGAGTAGGATTTCAAATAGCATTTAACAGATCTGTCCAATGTACTGAATACATGTCACTTCATCTAGAAAAGGAGCAATTTAATGAACATTGGACCTGGCTCCTTATAGATTAACTGAGAAGAAAAAAATGTATACCTATGCTTTCAAGTGGTTTTTTTTTTAAATAGAAGAGAGTTTTATAATTTATCAAGACTGACTGAGTTTCTGAGGGTGTGAATTCTCATTTCCTGGCTGATTGAGTTGAAAGGGTGGAGCTCAATAAGTGGCTTGAGAGCTCCTCCACCTAGGGCTAAGCAGGGTGTTTAAGCTTTTGTTGATTCAGTTCAAAAGTAGACAAAGGAGAGTTACTCCTGTCTTCACAATCTGGTGAGGTACTAAGTAGGGGTACTTAAGTTATTGTTAATCAAGTGCTAACTCAAAATAGACAAATAAAGGGTTCCCTTTCAAAAGTGTAAACTCAGAATAGACAAAGAGAACAAAGAATTCCTTTTTCACATAGTCCCACCTACACTAGGATCATTAAGTATTTTAACATCTATTGTTTCAGCTTGAAACAAGGTCAGTCTGGGACACCCCTTAAGGTATTTTACCAAGGGAAAGGGGCAAACTTGGGTTTCCCAAAAACCCAGTGGACCCCTGTAATCCCTACTGTGAAAGAGGCATAAAATCCCCATATCCCATTTCCATGGATAACCAATGTATCACCTGCACACTGTCTCCCAGCCTTTCAACATGGCTTCCAAATTAATAAATTTCTCTTCTTATTTTTAAGCTAAGTTTTAGAGTCTTGCATTCTTCTGTCCTGAACCTGAGTTTTCTCCTCAAAGCTCTCCCAAAATATGATGCTGGGAGGTATATGAATTATTTAATTTTCCATTCATAAGGCCACAAATCTTCTAGCTCTAAATTCTACAAGTTGTTCAGTCCTATATTTCCCTATTGTTTATTTTTCAGTTGCATTTGTAAAGTCTCTTGTTAGCTGTGACTGTTTGCAATTCAGTTTTTATCTTTATAATTATAAATCCTGTGCCATTTACAATACAAGCATTTAATACAGACATTGGTTCACATCTAATTAAGGTTCTTTCTGGCATTAATACAAGCTTAAGTATTGATATAATTTCCTTCCTTTGTCTGATAGCATCATTGCCACTTTTTGGAGGGGGGTTCAACTGACAGTAAAAAAATTTTCTAGTCTCTCATTTTGTTTCTACATTTTCTTTTGCTTTTTAGATGATATATAAATATATAATATAAATAACAGATTGTGAAGTTTTGTTTTATTGGATTTGGTTAATCATTAAGTATTTATTAAGCTCTATGTAGATAGAATTCACTTCCCTGTCCCCCCATGCACATGTGTTGATGTTTACATCCATTCACATCCATTTCCTCACCTCTTCTCCCATTCTCATTCCTTTCTCAGTGGAATGATTAGTTTAAAATCTTCCTTCTTCTCTTCCAACTTCTTCTGTTTAACAGTTTTCTTTTTTCTTTTTGCCTCATTCTGTTTTCCTTTGTTTTGTTCTCATCATAAATTCTCTAATTTTTAAGCCTGCTCTACAATTTTATTCTCTGATTCATGGCCTATAGGCAGGAGTTAAGCTAGAGCAACCTGAATTTTCAGTGTGAGCATTTTCACCTGATATTATCAAATGCTCCAAGTCAGAGCTTTGTTTTGTTAATTGTCTAGATTTGAGAGTAAAGGAGAAAAGTTTAATAATGCCAATTAAACAAAAAGTACATCCTGTACACCCTCCCCCATTTTGTTCCTACAGTGCTGGTTATTAAACACTTACCAGTACTTTCACTTATTTCATCTTTCATTTCTCTGTGTTCTGAAGGACCAGCTTTACACCTCCTTTTCTAAACAATTTCTTATATCATTGCCTTTATGGCTCGTGCCGAATTATCCCTTTTAATGTTCTGCTCCCTTCTTGTAAATATCAATTGTTATTGGATAGCAGTGACACCACAGGGCAAAAATGATCAGGTCTCAAACCCTGGGATCCAATTCTACCCTCCCCAATGCTCTTTCTTCCCAGTAGCTGTCACCTCATCACTGGGCTCATGCTAGCTGCCCCCAAGAGGTTTCACATCCCCTCTCTTGTCCACTGAGGCACTAAATTCTCAAATAAGGTGGTCTCCCAATATATCAACTCCCCTACATGAAATCTATCATGAATCCCTCCTTTCCAGTCACAGGCACATCTTTCTCTCTTCCCCTTTGGTGATTGCCAGTGAAATTCCTCCCAACTTCATTTTCCTGGATATTACTTGATAAGATTCGATAATCATTTATTAAACACCTACTATGTGCCAAGTGCTGTGCTAACTGCCAGGAATAGAAATAAGGGTATTTTCTCTAAAAAGAGCAGAGCTTCCAGTATAACTGGGGAAGGCAACCCACAAAAGAGCTGAAAAAGCTGGGGCAGAGAGGCCTTACAAGGAGCATGCTAATGGGGCTGATAGAATGGACATGAAGTGTAGGTACTGTTGGTGAACACAAAGCCTGGGATTTTAAGCTCCCAATAAAGGGAAGCTAGAAGGGGAAGTTTCTTGCTCCACCCTCCAGACCTCTAATCAGAGATCAGAAGTAATGAGGTGTGAACTCCAGAGCTGAAGGGACCTTCACAAAGAGTTTATTCTGATAAGAGCTTGGATGACAACGACTCGAGTAGAAACCAAGCACAGCAGCTAGATTCAGTCTTCTTTGTTCTACCTACACCCCTATGTCTTGTCTAGAGAAGGGCTGTCATCATCCCTTCACTATTCAATTACCCATTCCCTCTTCCACCTCCACCGGCCCTCATCTATTCAATTCCTCATTCAGCAAAGTAGATTTACCTATAGAGGGTTGTGGGTTTTAGTTTATTGTGCCAATTAGGCTCCTTCTTGACTTCTCCCTTTTCTGCAAGTTGAGCTTTCATTTTTATTCTGTATTTTCCCCTACAGAAAGATGTTTTTACCCCATACGGTAGTCTTTAAAAAGATGTTTAAACCTCCAAACATGGGGTAATTTATTTCATTATTCTTTCCTAAATTGTACTTATTTACCTTTGTTATGTTTTTGTGGGCTTTGAAAGTCAAATATCCTGTTCAAAGCATTCCAGTGTTTTGTTGGCATGCCAGGACTTCTTTCCTTAAATATGCATCATTTTCTTTTTATTGATGAGGCTCAAATTTACAAGGAAATCATTGTAGCATAGCTCTTGAGTTCTTCTACACTTTGGAGTTTTAATGGATCTTTAATGGAATAGAATTGCACAATTTCAAGCATTTCTGATGAAAACACCAGAATATGAACTTACAGACATAAAGTACAGAGAAACCTAGAAATTTATATTTATTTAAATAATTGGAAGGGATTGTATGATGATATATTATTAACCTTCTAATAGGGAGAGAAAAAAACAAGTGTCCTTTTAGAAAGAGTATCTTCTAAATGGAATAAGGAAAAGAGGTCTAGGGGATTGGATCTATTAAGAATTTTAAAAGGGAAAAGAAAAAGTGGAAGGAGGAGAGCTTGTTATTGAATGCATAATAAGAGTATAGAAATATGGATAAAGGATGGGGGTACCAGGCATCAGATGAACTACACTTATCTGGAAGATGAAGAAAAGTTGGACACACTCAGAAATTGGTATAAAAAATATATATCATTCTTCACAGGGAAATGTGTGGATTGAAAGTAATGTTAAGATGGAAGAAACTGTAAGGGAAAGAATGAAAGTCACAAGCAAAACTAACTTACTGATTCTAAGGGGGATTCAAAGGAAAAAAATGAAAAGAAATAAACTAATGGGGGTGCCCATCAATTAGGAAATAGCTAAATTGTGGCCTGAGTGCTAGAATAGTATCAAATTATTGTTAGGCTATGACAAAACAAATTTAAGAGGCTTGAATTCATAGAATGAAGTCAGCAGAACCAGAGAACAGTTTATAGAAGGAAAACACTGCTAAGAAAAACACTTTTGAAAGGTTAAAGAATTCTGATCAACGAAGTAACCAACCTTGTTTCTTTAAAGGACTTAGGGCTGCTTTTGCTTTGACAATGATTAAAAGTATTTGGTTTTTAAATTTTTTCCTTCTAGTTTTTTTTTTCTAAATGGGAGAGGGGCTGGGTTAGCCAGGAGACTCATTGAAATAAATACTTTTTAAATGTACAGAAGAAAAGTTCAGAAAAAATGTTAAAGCAAGTAATATGAAGTGGAAATTCAATTCTCATTTTGTCCTGCATATATAGAAATGCTCATTTTTCTTTCAAGATTAAAAGAACTCCCAAATTGAAAAATACATATAGGCAAAGAACACAAGGTGCTATTGTATTTATCACAAAAACTGCTCACAAGAGCAAAACACACTCTTAAAGGCCATCCTCAGTTTCTTATGTACATATTAAGATCATACATTATTCCTAATAACTAGAGATAACTGTTCAGTGACTCTGAATATTAACATCAAGTAAGATATAAAGCAGTGTTTTCTTCTAATTATTAAAGGGTAGAAGAAAGAGGGACTCCCTATAGATGGTGAGGTTCTCCACAAACACTTCTCTTTTCAAATAACAGTACTAACTGTATCAAGGAAGTGAACATTTCAGGGTTTCCTCAATGAGATACATGAGCACTCAAGAGATCAGTCTAACAGTCCATCCTGAAAAAAAAAAAAAGTGGTTTAAATGCTTATTCTTCAGGCTATAAAAAACTGGTCCAATGCCCAACTCATTGAATTAACGTAATGGGATATAAGTTAGAAAGAAATGTGTGTATGTGTTAGACATTGCAATTGGATAAGGGGCCCAAAACTATGTAAGAGGAAGAAAGCTGTGGCTGGCCTACAAAGGGAAAATGCCAGTCCCCTTTTGGTCAGGGCCAGTGTCTTCCTACTACACAAACCTTAAAATTTTCCTTCATGATCTTGTATGAATACAAATCTTGCATTCTTCCAAGAATCAACATTCTGAGTGATGAATGGGAAATGAAAAGAAAAAGGGCAGGCACAATGTAATTCATTTCCAATGATGACTTCTATGCAAGAAGTGACAGTGGCATCAAGGAGCTTATGATTGGAAATAGTGAGGAGGGGCTGCTCACATATAAAGCACAACTGGCAGAGTTCAAGGGCTGAACTGATACCCAGGAAATGGGCAAGAAGAGGATTCGAAAATGAACGTTGTAATAGCTAACATTATTTATAAAGTCCTTCACACTGATCATCCCAGGGGATCCTCACAATCATCCCTGGAGATAAGTGCTAGTATTATCCCCGTTTTGCAGGACAAGTTTCCTCAGGTCGAGATGTTAATAAGTGACTTGCCCAGGTTATGGAGCTGGGAAATGTCCCAGACAAGATTTAACCTCAGGTCTTCCTGACTCTGAAGCCAGCACTCTAACCACTAGGCCATCTAACAGCTATACTGAAAAAAGGTCTCCAATGGAAAGAATATTCATTTGGATGAAAGCGCTGGTTCCATGGAAGCATTAAAGAAATATTGTTCAAAAGTAGAAAAATAGATGTTAAGCTCCTTTCATTTCAATAGTATCTTACCCACAATGAACTATGAGATGCAGAATATAAAAATTAGGGCCAATTAAAAAATCAAGACAACATGAATACGTAATGCTATTTCAGAATATATATTATGTAACAGAACTCTGGCATCTATCGACACAAGGAAGAAAATACATTAATGAATTTCTATAATAACATAGCTTATGAAATAACAAGATAGAATTAGACACTGTTAAGAAAAATGGCAATTTAATTTCCAACAAATACAATTATTTTCCTATACCACCATTTCCATATCTCCAGGCTGTTGTGAAGCCACAATAATCAGGAATAACTTCATCCATGATGCTTCAATACTTGGGTAAACAAGAACAATCATTTTCCTTTCAACTCATTTTCCTTGTGCTACAAGCCTGATTTTGAATTTTCTATAAAAGTTCTATGCCCCTTTCCCCCTAATAAGCACAGCTACCCTTTAGCACAAGGCTTAACTATTACTTTTGAAAACCCCATACACAATTCAAACACAAACGTACATACACACACGCGCACGCACACATGCTCCTGTCAGATACTAGGCCACCCAAATGTAAATTCCTAGTCTTCCGGCTCCTCATAGTGAGCATAGCCACTGGCATAGGTCCTTCCTAAATTCAAATTAGAGAAGAGGCCTGTGGTCTCTGTATCTGAATCTTTTCCTCCTTCTTCGTCTTCCTCATCATCCTCTTCTGCTTCATAGTCATCGTCTTCCTCTTCCTGGCATCCTGTATCACCATACTTTCCTGATGCAAGATTCTTCCAATAGGCATCATATCCAGAAGCTCCATCTGCTTCCTCACCTCCAGTCTGCCGGCCAAATTTCAAGGAGCGTGCTACAACAGAAAAGAGTATGCATAAATTCAGCACTGACATTTTTCAAGATCTTTTTTCTAATATGTATGAAATAATTTTAAACACAGGCTGCTTTTTGGCAACACCACCCAATAAAATTTAAAATCCTTTGCTAAATGCTTATGCCCTGTGTGTAATAGACACACATGTAAGACATACACATCAAACAATTAATACATGTATAGCAAAAAAATCATTTAATCCTGAGAATTGGCACCTCTATCATCAAATGAAACTGACAAGGGAAGGTCTTTTTACGGGCCTCCAAATCTGTTTCTTTTGGGCCCCAGGTTGACACTATTGCTGATTTGTTGCCAAACCAGAAGATACATAACTATACTATGGCAGACAGCCATTTTGGGAAGACATCAAAAGGACACTAAGATAATACAAGGTATCAAATCCAATGTCTTGTTGAGTGGCAAAAGCTGGTATTTTAACTAGGTTTGATGTACAACAAAAGTTCATTCTTTAATTTGTACTCGTATTACTCTCAGGATATGACAGACTTCATATACTATCTTTTTTTTTTTTTAAGACAGAGGAACAGCTGGATTGCACAATGGATGGAACCAGGCCTGAAAGCAGGAGACACTTCCTAGCTTTGTGACCCTGTGTAAGCCACTTAACCCCCATTGCCTAACCCTTACTGCTCTTCTGTCTTAGAACTGAAACTAGGAAAGGTAAGAGTTTTCTTTTTAGACACATATAAATGAACAAGATATTGTGGCGAACAGATTCACTCAATTTGTCTGGTTTTTCCTCAAAAGCAAAACTCTGAAAAGCAAATCAAGAACTGGTTAGCCTAGAAGATAAGCAATAGATGGGGGGGAATGGGCTGTAAAAAGATACTTCCTGTTTTTCATTTCATCACAGAAATATCATTTTTTTGATTAAATTATACATTATTACAAAAGTCAGTTATATAGCTAATAGGAGAATTCCATTTAACATGTTCTTTAAAAGATTAAGGGATTTCTTAGAAACTCCAAACTGCATTTCCATACACCTTTGGCCTACTTCGGGCTTACCAAAAACCCAAAAGTTTTACACATGTTATATAAGCTTGTTAAATATGGTATATTTTCATTTTCTTCTTAAATACAAAGAAGGGGTTGTGCATTTTAGCCCTAATACCCCTTTTCATTTTTATTGAACATGTAATTTCATTGTGAAAGGAACTCCTGGAAAAAAAACACCCTCTACTAATGCAGCCTGGCAATTCTCTGCAGACCTTGTACCGAGGACACTGAGAGGTTAAGTGAATTGCCCACAGTCATACAGTCAACTGTATCAGAGGCAGATCTTCCTAACTCTGTGGCCTGCTCTCTCCACTGTTCCATGATGCCTTTCATTCTATGATTATGAACAAATATTCTAAGACTGCACTGGGAAATAGCCCTGGAATTTCACCAAACCTAAAATTACCACCAAATATTTCTCATGAATTTACTAGTTAACCATAAATTAATAGGAAGTTGAGGGGGGCTGGGGGAAAGGAACCTCAATTCTTTAGTCTTAAATTTCTATATTTAATATGGCATTAACTCAGACAAACGTATGGCTGACCACAAATGCTACCCCTCAAAATGATCTTATTTCTAAATTTAGTAAGCTGAAAAATTATGAAATATTCTCATATGCATACTTTGGCACAGTGCTGCCAAGTCCAATTATCTTAATCAGGTGAATCCTCTAAGTTTAAAAAAAGTTCTATTTGAGTATAATGTCTAAGTATGTAAACTCATTCCATTATCATGCTAAGAAGAGTCTTACTCGACATGCTCAGATCCTTAGTCTCTTGAGTTTCATGTCCACATTTAGGACAGGGAGGTTCTTTTCCTTTCTCTTGCTTAAATACTTTGCTTCTTGTATGATCATCACAAAAACAAGCCTAAAAAGAAAAAAGTGAAAAAATGAGTCAATATTACTTTTCACCGAGTTAACAAAAAAGTCTGGATACAGCAGAGAGAAATAAAGTTTTCACATGGTCAGAGAAATCTCCCTTCTGGGAGGGAATAAAATACAATTGAGGTTCTTAGGGGAAACAAAAACTGCATCAGTCAGTGCAGTGCCAGTAAATTATAATTTAAGACTATAATTTACCACAGAGCAGTGTCTCATTCATGCATGTAGTATACCACAGACAGAGGCACTCAGTACCATTAAAGTCTCCCCGCCCCCCCCCCCACACACACAATTACAACATATGCTCAGGACTGAAGCAACCACCAGAAGTTATAAATTGAAATTGTACTATCGAATAGCAAATCTGATCCAAAGAGATGGGAAAAGTTAATAATCGATGTGGCCTTGTAAAAAAATAATGAATGAGTTTACTGCACTGAAAAATGGCTAAGTGACTCTTGACAATGTAAAAATGTTTAAGGTAAATGTTTTTTATTTTTTTATCATGGGCCCCTTTTGAAGTCTAGCGAAGCCTATAGATTCCTCAGAATGATATTTTTAAATGCATCAAACATGTATAAGATTGCAAAGGAAATTAATTATTTTAAGTTATCAAAATACCAAATAAATAAGCAAATAAACAAACAAAAGGAAGCCCATGGACCTTAAAAGTACTAAATAAATGCTAACTATAAGGGGCAGTTAGGTAGCACAGTGAATAGAGCTAGACCTAGAGTCAAGAAGACTTGAGTTCAAATCCTGCCTCAGTTTCCTCAACTATAAAATGGGGATAACAAAACCTACCTCCAAGGGTTGTGATGATCAAGTGAGATAATATTTGTGAAGCACTTAGTATAGTATCCTTTATATATGTGTAGTAGGACCTTTATAAATGTTTAATCCCTATCTTCATTCTATTCCCATCTCTCACTCCCAAACATAAAGAACCCTTAGTCTAAGGGCAACAATAGTGAATAGGTTGGGGAGAGGGAAGAGAATGCAGGCTAAATACAATAGTCGTTGTCAGTAACGTGTAATACAAGCTAAAATAATAATAACTAACACTTATATACACATTAAGGTCCAGAAAACATTATACAAATACTATCTCATTTTATCCTACAACAACCCTGGGAGACAGACACTATTATGACCCCCATTTTACAGATGAGGAAACTGTTAAGGAAATAGAAGTTAAGTGACTTGCTTAGAACTATATTGCTATAGCATCTGAGATCAAATTTGAATTAAGGTCTTCCTAATTCTAGGCACATCTTTCCTTTCTGGTAATAACAAATATATTTCTAAAGAAGAGAAAAAATGGTCTATTTACATGGCATTTAAAGACTATTATTCTGGATGGTATGTTTTGATTTCCTCCACAGTGGAAGTAGAAATGATGGGAAGAATATTTGAATGGAATACAGAAGACCCAGTTTTTGTTCCCACTTCTGCTCTTGTACCACTTGTAACTTCTCTTGGTTCATGTTTCCTTATGTATAATATAAAGCGAGAGAACTCAACTTCTGAAGTTGTCTCAAGTTCCTTTCGGCAATACAACATTTATGAACAAACCAAGAACTGGTAGCTGAGAGTTAGAATCATGAAGGAAACCTTAAACTAAAATCCCCAGTCCATATCTACCTTACAGCGGAGGCATGAGTGCTGTCCCAGCCGATTACAGGAAACACCTATGGGAAAAGATATAGTTATGTCATTTTCAAACTAAAACCGACATTGCTATTTTCCACAAAATTATATCTAAGGTTGAACCCTCAGATCCATTATCTACCTTCTAATCATTCTAAAATACAAACTAGAAGATATAAGCACAGAGTTATGATGGAATCCTCAATAAAGGAAAAAAGAAATCCATAAACATCTTTTTCATTTCTAGAACTCTGCTTATTCTCCAGTCACTGCAGGTTTCTCCAGTTTGCTAGTATTGAACAAATTGCTACCATCATGATACTTATCTATAAGGGTACCAAAACACTCTTTTACCTCTCTGATCCAAGCTAAGGCCTTGCCTTTAATCACATACAAATAATTTAGGTTATTTTAAAGGGCAACCCCAAATAACACTACTGATAGAAGGCTCTGGTTTTACAGATACAAATACTACCAGTGCCCCTTGCCAATTCCATGTAAGATAAGCGGACAGAAAAAGAAAGCAAAACAGGAGTGAAGAAAGGAAACAGAGCACTGAATTTGGAAGCAGACAGAAAAATACTTTAAATACTATGGTGTTAAGAGTACAAAACTATTTTTCAGAGAACCACTGGCAGATCTGTTCCATTTTGCAACCTTTTTTCCTCCTTCCAGTCATAGCTATACTCTTGGGATCAACTAGGTTAGATGGGTACAACATCAAGTTTTCTGCAGACTTGGCTTCTTCCCCAATGATCCTTCCTATTTTGTTAGGCAGGGCAGGTAGGGGGCAAGTGGATAGAGTGCTGGACCTGGAGTCGAGAAGATTCACCTTCCTGAGTTCAAATCTGGTCTTAGACACTTACCAGCTGGGTGACCCTGGGCAAGTCACTTAACCCCTTTTACTTCAGTTCCTCATATAAAATGAACTGGAGATGGAAATGACAAAAGCACTCCAGTTTTTTGCTAAGGAAACTCCAAAGAGCCACGAAGGATTGGATATGACTGCAACAACCAAACAACCATTTTGCTGGGCAATATAGCTTGTAGTCTACTACCCTCTCCCCATGTTTCACAAACACATTTATACTCTAAAGTGGTATTTCTCTTAGTGGCTGCCTTTGTGCTTATCAAAGAGATTAAGTATTTGATGGCTGAGTCAATTTCTAGTCAATTTCACTCTCCCAGTTATAGCGATCACTTTACATTTAAGCTACGTCTTGGCCAGAGTCTGGTCCACGTGGCAGTTTGTGAGGGGCCAGGAGGGAAACAGGGACTGCCCAGATGCATCTATCCCTTCAAGTCTACCTGGCAATCAGCTATTAAGTGAATACTGCCTAACAGCTAAATCCTGCCTCTCCACTGCTGCATTATGTATGCTGGAAAAACAATGTTAGCATTAATAATAGCAGCTAGCATTTCTATAATGCTTTAAGTTCTTTACATAAAGGACTTACTGCTTAGTTAGTGTCTGACACAGAATTTGAACTCAGGCATTACGTAGTATGCCCTTAACTAACTCTTAAGTCAAGAAAATTGGCCAATGACAAATCGGATTTAAAGTATTTTAACACCTTGACTTTTTTTCACCTAATTGTATTTTTAAAAAGTATCTTCCTGCAGCATATTTTTTTTTTAAACCCTTACCTTCTGTCTTGGAGTCAATACTGAGTACTGACTCCAAGGCAGAAGAGTGGTAAGGGTAGGCAATGGGGGTCAGGTGACTTGCCCAGGGTCACACAGCTGGGAAGTGTCTGAAGCCAGATTTGAACCTAGGACCTCCCGTCTCTAGGCCTGACTCAATCCACTGAGCTACCCAGCTGCCCCCTTTGCAGCATATTTTTAACATGTACAGTGCAACTAAATATACATGTCTTAGAACCAGGATTATGAATATATAAAACATTCTATAATGCAATATAGTGTCAAACCCAAACAGAAACAGAGGCCACTAATCCATACATAATGATCCCCATAATTACATATTGACTTAGTTTTGAAATGTACTGTTATTTATGCTTCATTATATTTTTATTTATTTTACTATTTCCCAATTACATTTTATCTGGTTTGGGAAACTCTCAAGAATGTTGTCATAGTACAAATTAAAGACTCCCACAATTAGTCATAATGTCAAATGTATAAATTATGGGATTCAACCAAGTGAGGGATAAAAGTAATTTATACTTGTTGAAATAACATGCAAGCATGGGATAGCATTTCAAGGAAAATATTCTCTGCTCCACCAGCGACTGGTGAGAAAATGGAGAAGAAAATAAACCAGAGAGCAGAGAAAAAGAAAGCTTTTAAGAATTAATTATTGCAAAGAGAGGAACATTGTGAATTTACAATGAGAGTAATTTTAATATTACACATCAATGACAAGGTGATCATTCCCTCTTGGGACGCTGATGATTACAGAGCTTTGGGGCTATGCTGTGTCTCTTACTGCACCACTAAAAGATGACAGAATTATAACCTCATCATTCACAGCTCCCTGCCTTTTATTCCACGTCCTATAAAATGCACAAAGGAAAAAAAAGTGTTTTGCTACATATTCTTACAATGTGTCTAAAAAGCTCAGTTGATTCATAATTCCAGACACTCCTTTACTCTCTGAAATTTTGTCTATTAGCCTAAAAACGGTACAAGATTGTAGAAATCCCTTACTAGATGAACTTACTTTAAAGCCAGAGATAAGGAACATATCTAGGAAGCATTTCTTGATACCAAATCTCTATGAGCCTCTGAATGTACTTCAAATGAACAAACTCGGCCTTCTCAAACTAAGTATCAAGATTTGTGGAAAATAAGTTGTTTCTCAAACTAAGTATCTAGATTTGTGGAGAATAAGTTGTTTCATTTACAGAGACATTAGTGATCTAGAGTCAATAGGATATGTGTTTTTGAACTGTTTTATGCAATAATGGATAATTAATATCTACTTATAGTTTCATGGGAGGGTTTATAATAAGCATGCTATTTTTTCCACTAACTGTTAACACTCTAAAAGAGAGTACCTTGGATAGATAGAATAACTTAGATGAAATTACTTACATTTAAATGTTTCTGCCTCCAAAACCTGGCAGCTAGCTTGATGCTCAAACTGATCATCCTCACACAGGAAGTTATGGCAAAAAGAGCAGCTGAATATTCTGCCTCCTGTTGGAAGTTCCCAAGACAACACCCAAATACATTGATATAGTAAAGTTAAGCAAACACAACTGACACTGTTTAGAAAAAGTAGTGATCTATAAACAATTTCTCTTCTGATAAGAGTCAATGAAAACTGTCAGACAATTTAGGGGAGAAAGCTTACAAACCTCAGTGTCCCTTCTTTCCCACTGGCCACCTGTCTCTCCTACACAATATTCACAATTCCTTAAAAAGTCTATTTATTCTTACTGCCTGGGTAGATATTACTGGTACCTACAATCACTAAAGGCACATGTCCCTTTCCATACTGTCATAAGAACTAACACAGCTGCCAACAGCTGGTATAAAATTATTTCCATTAACCATAACTCTGTAAGTATATTTGTAAGTGGCATTCAGAATGCTATAAAGAGATCTTACACACCTAACAAATATCTTTTCCCCTCACTTTGCCTTATTTCTAATAACTTACCATGGTCCCATACACCTCTTTCACATTCAACACATTCTGCATCAGTAAGAGGGCAGCTACAAGCATGTGTACTCAGACATTTCCTACCATGGCAAACCCAAGCTTCGCAGAAATCACAGATTGCACCCTGGAATTAGAGGGAGAAAATATTAATTTTTGCCCACTAATCATTTCAAATCCTATGGGTGTGATAATTCATCTGTTCTCAATGCCAATAAATAGTGTCACAGCAGGATAGCTCACCTACAACACAAATGAAATATCATGCCTGAGAAACATTAGCAATCGCTCACCACATGCAGACTACTTGAAACTAGGACAATATTAGCAGAATAAAATCCATGAATCTGGCAGCCTATTCATCCATTCCATATTAGATACGCACATAGAATGTATACAATATTAAATCAAAGTGAGAGGCTAGGTACAATGGCTCCTTCACTTGTATCCCTCAAAATAAATTCTAATTCTGATGTGGTAGTCTATGTACTTCTTCTTTGGTAAGACTTCTTATAATTTAGCATTAGCATTTTTAACTTTCAAAAAAGTATATTTTATATTTTAAAAGAAGATAATGAAGCTATTCTGGAATAAGTGAGATAAAATGCTTAAAATGTTGTTTAAAAAGATGACTGATATTCTTAAATTTTCACTTAGGATGCTGCTTCTTAGTTGACAAGGATAAAATTGAATACAAACCAAACCCTAAAATAAGTTACTCTAGCTTTATTCCAGGCTAAGAGAGTGCACATAATAAATATTCTTCTAAAGAAAACCTTTCGATCTTGTACAGTGGTAACAATACACGGAACAGTAAATCTGCCGAATGTTTTTAGCTTTTAAAGTAGAATGCTAATGCATATGCCACTAAAAGAGCCATAATTCTGAAATACAGCACTTTACTAGATATATGCCCTAATTATGTGTGATTATATTTAAATGGTTTTATTGGTTTGTCCATCTACTAAATGGAAGTAATTATATTTCCCATTCATACACCTTAGGGAATTTTTTAAAAAGATGTTTTTTACAATATGAGAATTTGTTTTGCTTGACTATGTAAGATGTATTACAAAGTTTTTGGAGGTTTTTTCTTTTCTTCCAGTAAGGGAAGAGACAGGAGGTAGGAAAAATAACTGAAAAAAAGAATTTTTTTTTAAAGGTTAGGGCAATTGGACACATTCTTCTAAGACATCATGGAAACTACTTTACTAATGAATAACACTGGCAATATTATTTGGGAGCAGAGAATGCAAAAGATGACTTTTTGGACACTACTGATTCTGACAAGTGAATGGCCCAATATGGAATTATTTCATCAATTTTCTCATAAGAGAATATGCCTATAAAGTTAACCCTAAGGGGGATTTTTACCAAAAAAGTCTTTTTCCCACTGACAATATATAGAAAAGTTTTGTTTTCAAAAAGATAAAAATGTGAGAGTGTCATATGAGCATAATAATAAGACTACTGTTGCTGGATCATAGTGTAGAGAGGAGAGACCAGAAAGGTAGGAAAGGGCAAGGTTGTAAAGACTGTCAAATCAAATGGAGGATTTTACATTGGATCCTGGAGATAATAGGGAGTGAGTCACAGAAGTTTACTAAGTAGGAGGGTGATATGGTCAGACCTGCCTTTTGGAAAGTACTGCTCTGCCAGCTGATGGAGGCTGAACTACAGTAGGGAGAAGACATGATGACCAACTAGGATTCTATTGTAAAAGTCCAGATGCCTGCACCAGGATGGGGAGGAGTCAGAGGAGAGAGGGGTGCAGATATAAGAGATATTACAAAAGTGAAATCAATAGGACTTGGCAAATCATTGCATATGGGAAGTGAGATAGTGTAAAGAATCAAGGATAACAGCAAGGTTTTAAGATTAAGTTACTGGGTTAATAGTAGTACCCATGACAGTAATAAGGAAAGAAGAAAGAAGAGAATTTAAGGAAAAGGGGAGTTCTTTATCTTAGAGATATGAAGTCTGAGAGAATTTAGTTCAAAATATCCAAGACAAGCTGTTGATGTAAGATTGTAAAACAGGAAAGAGGTTGGTATATATAAATCTGGGAATCATCTCCACAGAGGTAACTGAACCCAATGGGGCTGATGAGATTACTGTAGGAGAGAAGACAGAGGAAGAAGAGAAGAGAGGGCAGGCAAGTTTTCTAAAATGGCCCTAGCTATAAATCCTTTTGTTCCTGACTAGACTAAATTAACTATTTATTTAACTAAGGGTTTAAGTCATGGTTAAGGCTCTTAGTAAATTTAAAAATACTTAGCTGAAAATCTTTTATTAAATCAAAACGTAACTTTCACTAATAAGCAAAGCATAGACGAAATACATCTTCCTATAATATTATTACTATTATTTAACAGGATTTGCATTCCTTGACCATAACAACAAAGAGAAACTGCATATAAGTAATAAAGCAAATTATCTGGAGAGTAAAAGGTTTTTTTCCATGAATAATCTACAACATTGATAATTAAGAGTGACTTGTACAGAGAGACAGATTACTTTGATATCAGTCTTAGAAAAATAATTTCCATTGGAATGATGTGCTGTCCTAAATACTGTTTTACTTTAAAAGATAATATTATAAAAAGCTTACCACCATTGCAAGGCCAGTACTGTATACACCAGCATGCTTTATGACACAATCTGAAGACTTCATCATACATTTTGTTTTTCCTGTATTAAAAAAAAAATTAAGGTTTTAAATTAGCCTTGAAGAATAGTACAAAAATATCTACTAACCCAAATTTTTTTCCTCAGTCTACTCTCCTACAGAAGATAATCCAGGAGGAAAATAAATTAAATCAATATTCTTTATTACTTATCTGAGTGAGTAGGAGAGTAGTTATAAACTAAAATATTTAACTGTGTGTGGGAGTTCTTTCAAGATAAGTAATATTAGTAAATCTAAATAAACATTTTATACAAGTTATTTACAGGCAAAATCAAACCAAATATAAGTTTATGGATAATTTTATGATCTAGTATAGATATTGCACATTTTGTGACACAAAGACTGAAATTGTATATGCCATACTTAAAAATATACTCGTTACTATTTAAAAATCATTTATTTTTGTTATGTTTACTACCCAACATAATGTTTAGCTTGGTAGTATGGGGGGAAAAACAACAGCCTGGGAATCAGGAGACATGGGTTTTAGATCTATCTTTCCCATTAACTACTACCTATGTGACAAGTTACAATCTCTGTGGAACTGTTTCCTCATCTCGAAAATGTCTAGACTGGGTTTTCTGTTGTTTTTCAGTTGTTTCAGTTATGTCCGACTCTTTGTGACCCCAGTTTTAGAGTTTTCTTAGCAAAGATTAATATAGTAGTTTGCCATTTTTTTCTGCAGTTAGATTGGATTATTCGAGCTTAAACTTCCATTCCACATTTAAGATTCTATGAAAATGCCTCAATTTTTTAAAAAGTCCTGTTAATTTCACATTTTATTTCATATAAAAATGGTTAGGCTTAATAGTATTGTTAACTTCATTTTGCAGCACATCTCAAGTCTGAAAAAAGACAAAGAACATTTATAGTTTATTCACTGTGAATTTATATGTCTGATTAGCCATACTACCCATTTCAGAAAAAAAAATTTTTAACTCTATAGGCTTGACAATAGAAATTTTCAAGTAGAGCCTGAGGGAGCATAAAAAAACTATTATAGATTTGTGTTGAGACCAATGACCCCAGAAGAAGTCAATGGGAATCACTACTGACAAAATGAAAACCCCAGTCTGCAGCCTAGTAGGATGACAAAGAAAACGTAAGGGAAAGTGCTATGTAAGCCATTAAGGACTATATAAATCTCACATAACATTTCTAAACTCTCAAAAAGAATTAAAATGAAAAGATGTAAAAAAAAGAAACATTTTTACAACATCTCTGCCTGCTTATGGAATAAAACCCTTAGGATAGGCAAGAACAATGGTAGGGATAAAAGATGTAACAGAAAATAAATTCTATACAGCAGCTACCCAACACTCCCATACTTCTGACACCAAGTAAGAACATCCGCAGGTACAGTATATATAGTTAAAATGTTTCCTTCCCATTATTCCAATTCTCCAATACTACCTATGTAATTATAATCTTTTACTCATTACGATGATATTCCTAACAAAAAAAGTCAGTAAATTGACCTCTCAATCATCCTTTTAACATCAGCGCCCTTATCCGAGAGATTCACATCCCTGAAGACACTATATTCTAAATGAACTCACATGATGGAGCAATGATCCCTTCAACTTACTTTTCTTGCTCCTAGCTCTAAAAATGACAATAAAATAGTTTGTGTGACAGTATGATAAATAGTTCTCCAAAACATTACCTTTAAAAGTTATGCCCTTATACTTCTAACTCCTTTCCCAATCTGTAACTATCACTCATGAATGCATCTAAATCCTTTTTAAACCTGCTTATATTTTTAGGCTGAATAACCTTTCATAACTAGTGCTATTGTTATTATTTATGGGAAGTAGCATATTCTGCTCAATTCTAAACTGAAAACAGGCAGGGAAGTACAGGGGTTTGAAGAATCTTCAAGAGCATCTGCTAAATCCTGGCAGCAAGGGACAGCTAGGTAGCACAATAAAGCACCAGGCCTGGAACTGGGAGGTCCTAGCCTTAGGCCCTTCCTAACTATGTAACCCTGGCAAGTCACTTTACCCCAACTGCCCATCCCTTGGTTACTCTTCTTAGAATTCATATTAAGACATAAAGTGTTTGGGGAAAAATAAACACCACTAGTAGCAACAAAAACAATATAATTCAAAAGATTTGAATTTTTTTCTAAGCTATTAATAGTCACATCAAAAAAAAATATTGAAAATTACTAATAATTAGAGAAATGCAAAAAGCCTCTACTTCTTACCCAACAGATGGACAGGTTTTTTAACAAAGGAGATCAGGATTTCCGAATAAGTGGATCTCTATAAATCTGACTTAGGATATTAGTCACAATAAACTTCAATTCTTCTTTTAAAAAAAGTAGTTTGGCCCTTCCAACATTTTACTAATTCTTAGGTATTTTTCTGCCAGTCAAAAAGCAATGTATTTTAACATTAGGTTTATCGATGAAACGGGTCCTTATGATAAGATTGCTTGTGGAGAACATTCATGTTCAGGTAAAAACTTTTTAGTACTACAAACAGAATGCTCTATAAAGAAAAAGAGATGTGTCCTTTGTCGTACATACTTACCACATTGTGCACAAATTGGTAACTTCTGTACAGAATTACAAAAGTAACAAAATGCTCTATTCTTCTGTCGTCTTGTCATGTGAAATAAAAATAAAGAGTGAAGTCAACTAATTATAAAAACAAAGTGCAAACTTCATAATGAATTGTACAAAGAAAAAATAATGAATAAATTTTTACCTTTGACACTTATCACATTCCTGTAAGGGGAAAAAAAAATACATTGAAAAATCTTTTTCTATTAGCATAAAAGGGTCATGAGAATTTATAAAGGTTGTATCATAATTTTGATACATAAGACATTAAAATAATGCAATAGAAGGAAACGGACTATAAAAAAGAGATGAGGGAGCAGTTAGGTGACTCAGTGGATTGAGAGACAGGCCTAGAGACAGGAGGTCATGGGTTCAAATCTAACCTCAGACACTTCCTAGCTGTGTGACCCTGTGCAAGTCCCTTAACTCCCATTGCCCAGCCCGGTGATGGGCAAACTACAGCCAGTGGGCCAGATGGGGGTGGAAGGGGGGAGCCTGAAATGTTCTATCCAGCTGCAAGACATTATTCCTAATCTGACGAATACAATGAGTAGGATACAATACAATGAGTTGCCTTAGAAACAGACTGTCGGATGAGTATTTCCTTTCCTTTGGCCCTCTTTTTAAAAAGTTTGCCCATCACTGGCCTAGCCTGTATCACTCTTCTGCCTTGGAACTAATACTCAGTATTGATTCTAAGAGGGATGGTAAGATGGTAAGAGAAAGCCAGGATAGCTCAGCATGTCACAGTAAATAAGGAAAGATTTTTCAAAAAGGCAAGAGATGAGGCTACATCAAATGCTACTTTACTACATCTTTGAAAAATCCCAACCAAGTCCAGAAATTATTGGCCTATACTCTTCCAAGTCATATCTGCTATAAAAAACAAAGAAATTCCTCTGGAAGTGACATCTACAAAAAATGGCAGACAGTGGTATACTGGAACATAAAGGAGTACCTTGGGAAAACCATAAGACTGAAGTAGAAACCTAGCACAGTTATAGGAGAAACAGAAAAAATTAGAGAAGGAATATCAACATAACTGAAATTCAACAAATGTAACATTTAATACACTGTGCAAGGAAAGTGCTAGACACTAATGATAAAAAGAAGAAATATGGTTCTAGCCTTAGACAAAGTTACATCCCATGAGGAATATATGAGAGATACATGGATGAGTATAAGACCTAGTAATATGAGGAAAAGAACACTATGCTGGTAGGGGAATATTAAAGAAGACTTCACAGAGAAAGCAGGACCTGGGCTAAGGTTTGAAGGAAAATAAGAAGGAATGAATGATGGAGACTATTAGTGATCCTGACCAAAAAAAAACAAAAAACAAAAAAAACTAAAGCTGAGAATGGTCAGAGTAGGGAGACTCAAGTTCTGACTCCTCATATCTTATGCTAATTCCAATTCGAACAATTCCTTCCTGGGAATTTTAGAGAAAAAAAAGAGATGAATAGGGCCAAGGACAACCACCACCATATCTAGTGTGATGATATCTATGATTATCGAAAATCAGTGAAAATAAACACGTTTTTACTAGAGATTTAGCTAGTAAAAGAACTACTCAATAGACTTGTGGAAGTGTAGGGTCAAAGATATTGTGATTCCGTAATTAAAATAGACCCAAGTCAAGATTGGGTTAAAGGTAGTTTATTTACAATTAGGAAGGTAAAAGGTAGGGACATAGAGAGAGGGAGAGGATAGTCCAGGCCTGCAGAGGCCTGGATGGAGAGAGAAGGTTAAAAGGCTAAATAAATGAGGCTACAAGCCACAAGGCCTAGCAATCAGATAGGCTAGAGCCTACTTAAAGGTAGAGGTTGGAAATGCCAAGGTAGGCCCAAGAAGTCAGCCTAACTTACCCATGTGACCATTCAGAGTAGAAGCTGCCTGAGGTCTCATACAAGATCCTTCAGCAACAAGTTCAAAGCAGAAACTGCCTCAGCAGGAAGTAACCAACATACTTGAAGAGATAGTGTCTTTTGTCACTTCCCGTGGGTCCACCTCTAATTCAGGTGGACAAATGGCAGCCTCTACACTGATTTGGACTGCCCAAAGGGCAATCCCTTGTTCTTGATTTGTTACTTATTGTCACCTGTGGGTAACTCATCTCCCCTCCCCACTAAGGGAAGTGGGGATGACATCATCTCTATGCCTAGGGTAAGTAGAGTTTGACTATGAATGGGCTAGAGCTAATTCTATTTACGCAGTCCCCACTGATGATCATTGGGTACCTAGTCACCCCAAGTGATCATTTTACATAATCATCTTATACTCACAAAGGTCTTCTAACTACACTAGTTAGAGATAAGAGGGGAATGGAAGAGAGAGAAAGCAAAACCAATGTTTGCTAAGTGCATTGACAAGAAACCAATTGGGGGCAGTCCCCTATTGATATAACATGTACAATTAAAGTAGCTGTTCAAACCCCATCAGTCCAATCAGTTGTACCCAAAGTTCATTCTGGATTGCTTGATGCAACAAACCCCATTAACTCAATCAATTGCAACCCAAAGTTCATTCTGGATCTCTTGATTAAATGTAGATTCTTCAGGCATCTCTCTGTAAACAGTAGAATTAGCTCTAGCCCATTCATAGTCAAACTCTACTTACCCTAGGCATAGAGATGATGTCATCCCCACCTCCCTTAGTGGGGAGGGGAGATGAGTTACCCACAGGTGACAATAAATAACAAATCAAGAACAAGGGACTGCCCTTTGGGCAGTCCAAATCAGTGTAGAGGCTGCCATTTGTCCACCTGAATTAGAGGTGGACCCACGGGAAGTGACAAAAGACACTATCTCTTCAAGTATGTTGGTTACTTCCTGCTGAGGCAGTTTCTGCTTTGAACTTGTTGCTGAAGGATCTTGTATGAGACCTCAGGCAGCTTCTACTCTGAATGGTCACATGGGTAAGTTAGGCTGACTTCTTGGGCCTACCTTGGCATTTCCAACCTCTACCTTTAAGTAGGCTCTAGCCTATCTGATTGCTAGGCCTTGTGGCTTGTAGCCTCATTTATTTAGCCTTTTAACCTTCTCTCTCCATCCAGGCCTCTGCAGGCCTGGACTATCCTCTCCCTCTCTCTATGTCCCTACCTTTTACCTTCCTAATTGTAAATAAACTACCTTTAACCCAATCCTGACTTGGGTCTATTTTAATCACGGAATCAATCTGAACTGTTGATTCCTGGCGGCCACACTTTATATATCTAAAAATACCTAAAATCTCCCTCTTACAATTGAAAGACATTCATGAATGCAGAGAGATCTAGAGAGGTAGAAAATGAAAAGCTGAAAGTTAGATAAAATAAAGAAATATAACACACTACTCACTATCTCCCCTTTTCTTACCTCTGACTACTGCTGATCAAATATAGCTTAATCATCTATAGGTACTTTTGGACACAACATTTTAAACCCAGCATGCCCTCTCTGCTAGGCTTCAGCCATTTCTTAAAGTATGAAATTAAAGGTTATAGACAAAGGAAACAAAAGGCCAGGGGTTCCTTGGAAGTTGGAGACAGACTTTGAGTTAGGGTTCTCCCTTGCCCCCAGAAGTACCACCCACAAAAAAATCAGTAGCTCCTTAAATCCTGGTAAGCCAGAGCAGTGCCTATTCTTTAACCCTTGGATTCCAAGGAGACTGAGACTTTGCTACCCAGTTTTTCAGAGAAAAGCCACTCCAAGTCTCCAAGAATCAGAATAGTATCCCAAACATAAAAGAGACCAAAAAATGTTGATAAGCTTATTACCTTAAATCTTCCCTCCCCACCCACCAATGTAACTTTGAAATGGATAGGATGGGAAATGGCAAAACTTAAGTATCCTATGATCTCTCTGATGTACAATAAGACTGCTATGAGAACAAGATGTTGGGGAGGGGGACCCTGTAGATCCTGATGCTGTACTTCTAATGTTTCAGCAGAGTATATAGCTTAAAAAATCCAAATCATCAGTGAACTTAAAATTAAGTTAAAATACTGGAAATATCTTTATTAGGAAGAACATAATTAAGTAATAAGCTCATAAATTAAATATCTGCACTTGTGACTCTAATATTGCAATACTGGAATCTAATTTTGCCAAAACTCTTTAAATTAAATATAACCTTTTCCATGCTAAACCAATTGAAAAGAGTCATGAGGAAAGGGAATTTTGCAAGAGCATGGAATGGAATGTGGTGAAACAGAGAAGAGGAGTCAGTTGGAACCTTGAGAGGAGGGGCTTCTGGGAGAACAAAGAACTCTCAGGAGGAGGGGGAGTGCTCAGGGACTGTGTGAGAGAGCAGCTCCTAGACCCATTCATGAGAGATTCCTACCTTACCCTGACAACTACTGAATCCCTGCCATTGCTCCTGTTCAGGAATAAAGACTTGAGTGGACCCTCAAACTGTCAGTTTACCTGACAGGAAGCTCTGAAGGGTTTACTCTGACAGTAGGCTGGATCAGTTCTGAAAACAGACCTCTCACCTATGCCAACTACTAACCAGAGACTTACTCTTTTGAGATTTAACCTAGAATTAATTAGCATAGGGAAAGAAACATCTGACAAAGAGATTTCCAAGCCAGCCAGGCTTTAGCTGAGGCTGAAGGACTTGCCATTGATTGGTATCATTAGATAGGAAACCCTAATAACTCTCTTTCCCTAACCTCACCCTTATGATCCTTTATTTAATAAATAACCATAAAATATACAGGAAAGCACTCAGATTTACTATGTAGGGAAGGAAAAGATTGTTGCGTAAGGGTTTATCCTGGAGAGAGATTTTACTATACAGGGTAACGCAAAATATCCCAGTTGCCCATCTTGATCTCTCTTCTAGGTCAGGTTTCTTATTCAAGACAGGACACCTTGGAGAGGCGAGGTTAAGAAAAACCCCCAGCTAAACTTTTACATCATCACCTAAGGTATTCCTTTATCCCTGTCTCAGTGGCTGTATTTACCTTCTCAACTGAATTGTACTGGTCCAGGACAGGGAGGGTCCAGACATCTTGCCTCTCTGTCCAAGAGGGAGATAGATCAGGTGGAAGCAAAATCCTGATCATCCGTCCACATTATAACACAGGGGTCTCCCTCCCATTTAACAGTCAAAGTATATTTTAAAAAGACTTCAAAAGAAGAAAAACAAAATACCAACCCCCATATTAAAACATTGCTCCAAGTCACTAATAGCAAGAAATGCAAATTAAAACAATTCTCAGGTACCACAATAGCAATCAGAATGGCCAAGATGATTAGAAAGAAACAGTCAATGCTAGAGTGGCTCTGGAAGACAGGTATATATTTATATATTGGTGTTGAGGCTGTAAACTAATCCAATCATTCAAGAAAATAACTTTGAATGATGTGAGAAACTAGTTCATGTCTTTTGACCCACTAATCTCCCCATGATGCACATATCCCAAGGAGTTCAGTAAGAGAATATAAACCAAGAATCCTAGCAGCCAATGATAAAATGTGCTACCACCACCTAATAGAGAGGTGATAAGAGTCATGTTTTTGGACACGGCCAAAGGGAGAATTTGTTTTGCCCAACTATTCATATTTGTTGAGAGGTTTTTCTTCTACTTTTCTTCTTTGAATTTTGAATGGAGGCAGAGGAAGTTGGAAGAAGAGAAAAAGAATGCTTACTAATTGAAAAAAAAATTAATAAAATAGTCCTGGAGGGGATTCTGTAGTAGTCCAAAAATATAAACAAAGCAAGTGTCCAATGGTCAGGGAATGAGTGAACAAGCTATGGTGGTAAATTAATATATCATTTCATCTTAAGAAATAAAGATAAATTCAGACACAAAGAAAGTTGGTTATGAAATGAAGCAGAACAAAGAAAGTAGAAAAGAACAATTAATACAATACTAAAAAACATTAGAAATCAGATTAAACCTAATGACCCATCTTGATTCTGGTTCTAAATGACTGATGACAAAATAAATTTCCCTTCTCTTGGCAGAGGTAATTTCAGTTTAACTTAAACTGTTTTCTTTAAGGGAGAGCACTGGCAGGGAAGAAAGGGCTATCAAGATGAATATGGTATAAAAATAAAAATGCTTTCAAAATTAAGCTTAATTCTATGTGTCTTTTTTTGTTGCTGTTCCTATTAAAATCATGTCAAGAGTTAATGAGAATTTTTTAATATCTTGTATTAATTTTATATTAGGGTCCTGGATTATAAATGCTATATTAAGGAGAATTCCTGAGCAGGTCCCAGGTCTCAGGACGTGGCTCTATTCGGTCTATAGATTTTTGCCATTCTCTTTGTTCTGAGGAATGTGGTCCTTTCATAGATTCCAGGTGAAAGAAAAAGTTCTATACTACTTTTTCAAGCTGACCTGCAAATCCTCACCTGTCATTTTGGGAAGGGTCTGATGGACCACCTCTTAATTGTCTACCATCAATTAAAGATGTGTTCCGATGGTCAAGGGAGGCGCTGAAGAATGAGCTCCCCAAAATAGATAAATGTACCTGGGCCGGCCGGGAGTTTCTGTTTGTTTTTTATGGTCATTTGACCACAATTAGGTTGTTTTGACTGATCAATTAATAAATTCCTTTAAAATTAAGAAAATCAGTCTCTTGAGATAATTTTAATTGCTACGGGTTAAAGAACTGTTTGAAAAGCTCAAATAGCACCATAAAGATATATAACATTATTTGGGAACAACTTTTCTAAACTATCAAAAAAGAAACCTTTCTTATTTAGATGCTCTGTTTAGCATATGTCATAGGCTAGATACTATACAGAGTATGGAATGAAATACAATCAATGTAGGAAACATTATAGGTATGTACATATATGAACACAGGCATCATTCTGTGACTTCAAATTCTAGACTAAAATTAAATGTGACAGCACACCATAAATAATGGAACTGTTTTCATTTTACGCTATAAATAACAGTAACTGGCTTTATCAATATCTGTCCTGAACCGTTTTCTCTTTCTATATTCTTATTCTGGATGATCTCACCAACTCCTCCGGTCCAATTCTCATCTATACACAAGTAAATGACTCCCAAAACCATATATTCTGCCTCAGCCTCTCTCAATTTTAGTCCTGAATCAATAACTGCTTTTTGGGCTTCTCCATCAGAATTACAAACTCACAATGTCAAAAAAAGAACTCTTTATAACATTTCCACTAAACCCATCCCTCCTGCTGACTCCTACTACTATTGAGGGCACCCCCAGCTACACAGATTCACAATCTGGTAATTATTTTTGGCTTTTCCCTCCCTCCTGTCCAAAGCCAATCAAGTCTTATCAATTTTACCTTCATAGCATATCTTATGCCTATCCCCTTCTCTCTCCTTACAGTGACTATCTCATACTGACCTTCTTGCTTCTAGTTTTCCCTTCTCCAATTCATCCTTCAACACACAGGAACCAAATTAATTTTACAATTAAAACACAAATCTAACGCCTATTAAAAAAATTTTTTTTGTGGTTCCTTAATGCCAGAATAAAATACAAATTCTTCAACTGGCACAAATCCTACACAATCTGGCTCCAGCTTATCTTTCTAGATTCATTTCATATTATATCCCTTTACATATTCCATATTCTGGCCAAAATGACCTACCAACTTTTCCCTAAACTCAACACTGCATTCCAATGTCTTTATATAAGCTATCCCTCTGTGACTAGGATGCTCTCCTTGCTTTCCTCTACCTCTTAAAACTTTCATCAAGGCTTAGTTCAGCTGATACCCTCTACTCAAAATCTGTTTCTCCCAGTTACAAATGAAGTAATCATTCCATAATGATGAATCTATGTTTCTCTACCAAGTACCAGGTTAAGTGCCTTGAGGGCAGTGACTATTTAGTTTTTGTCTTTATATTCTAAGGGTCTAGAACAAAGCTTAGTACATAGAAAAGTACTAATAAATGTTTATATGACTGAACATGGAGGGAGGGGGGAAGAATTACCATTGAAGCATTACATGGATGTTTAGCTAAATCGATGTTGCCTCTTGCTGCTCTTAGCTGTTTTTCACGTTCTCGACGGCTTTCAGCCTTCTTCCTTGCACCAGTTTTTTTTTTAGGCATTTTGCCTACTTTCTGCACATAAGAGAAAAGAAGATTTGAGATCTGGCTGCATCTACTATTTTAACCCAACTAAAATTATATAATACAATGTTCTCACAGTTTTGTCATTTTGATGGATTAATCAGTCTTCTAAAATATAGCACTTATTTGCATTCACAGAATATTTTAAAATATGAGAAACTTGAAAAATAGAAAGCATTTATTTTGAAAAGTCAAAACATTTATTGTAAATTAAAACTTTATTTGTGCTAAATTCTTCCAAAGATACACTATAAGCTTCGCTCTTCAAAAACAAAACAAAAAAACACCAAAACTTTGCTGGAAACAGTAGCTCTAGGGAAAAAAATATATATATAAATAAGTATACATGTACATATATAAAAATAAAAATCATCCTTTACTTATCTAGTGTTTAGCATCCTTCCAAATGGCACGATTGTATAAACAGACATAATTTACTGTACTGCTGATCTAAAAAATTGAATACTTAAATATGCTAAACAATAGCATTATTCACAAGTATAATCTGTTTCCTCTGCAAAATTATTACCAAATTCTCTATGTAACCTATTTTCAGGGAACTGTTTGCTACATATAGTCTAAGTTAATATTTAAGCAATTTTAATGTAATAAAACAAGTTAATTTTTAATATTTTAATTTTCTTTACTTCAAATCTATATCCACACCATCCTTAAATGTAAGTTTTCTTATCTAGTCAATTAGGAATTAGTCATTAGCCATGCTTTATAAACTCTGAAAGAAAAATTTCCAAATCAACATAGTTTAAGGAACCCAGGAAAACAACACTAGGAAAATAAAATCTAATTAGAATGACTCAAAAACTCAAAAAAAAAAAGAAGCCTTTTTATTGCATATATATTAATAAATCAAGCAAAACTAAAGAGGCCATGCAGCTCTGAAGTTGAGGCTAAGTGGCAAATGACATCACCACATCTTAAGTATGAAGCAGACTTTTTCATTTGAAAAAAAAAAAATTAAGTCTACTATCTTAAGAATATAGGCTGTCTTCTCATGGAGGTTGTGTGCAAAAATTACAGGATCACAGATTTAAAAATGGAGTGAATGGCACACATTTGCTACTCTAACTATATCATTTTACGATGAAGCTCAATGAGGTTAAATGATTTGCCTCAATCACAAAATTAGTAAAAGGCTGAGATGGTTTTCAAATTCCAATTAGAAGAGAATTCAGTCACAACAGAACAGATAGGTTCATTAGATTCATTTGCTGATGACATAGTATTAATTTAGTCAAGACTAAGAATACTATAGGGTCTTCTCAAAGAAATACATGGTCATTTAAGAGGTTGGACTAATAAAAAGAAAAAATATGAAGAAAGGACAACACAATGAACAAACATAACACATACCAATAGCACAGAGGTGAGGTAGTCTGACAGTACAATGTACTTAGTTGCTACAATAATAGTGTAGATGAAAAAAGCACTGGATTTGGAGTCAAATGAGCTGAATTCAAATTCTTACCAGCTATGTAAATGATCTTTCTGGGTCTTAAACTTATAATTGATAAAATGACAGTATTTATTTAATTTATGTTCTAACTTTCATGGGTATCCAATCTTGAACTGCTATGTCCAATCATCTGTATAACAACTCTGGAAGGAAGCTATTAAGTCTGCAGATTGGTTAAGTGGTTGGTTGCTTGATGCTTAGCTTCTTAGGGGACACACAATATTACAATAACTTACCATGGCAGATACAACATTACTGAACTGGGTCTAAAGCCACAAATATAAGAGAATGATAAAGCTAAGTAGGGTTAGCCCCTGGGGAAATTTAAACAGAGCAGGCAATACAAAGTGCTTATAAAGCACTTGAACATGAATCTCATCTACATTTAGGACAACAAATCATCTAACTTCCACTCAAAGGCTTTCAGTGATGGAGAAAACACTTTCTAGACAGGAAATAAAACCTTAGGAGATTCCTCTTTCTACCAAAACTCATCTAGATTTTTATTTCCCATAGGACTCCTACTGCAGTCCTTGTGAAAGGTGATAGAAGTTTGAAAATAGTGACTTCGACAAAAGAGAAGGGGATAGATCTAAGGCAGTGATGGGCAGACTAGGGCCAGAGGGGAATAGTTTGCCCATCACTGATCTAAGGGATGGTATGAAGATAAAAATGACAAGACTTGTTAATTGATTGGCTCTTAAGAGGAGGAAAGAACCAATAACTCCTAGGTGTGAACTTGGCTGATTGGGAGAACTCTCAACAGTGCTCAGCCCACAGAACACATTTTTAGTGAATAACTGAAGTAGAGTCAGAATCACAGGCCTGAGATTTGAATTCTGACTGTCACTACCGCCCCTCTATAATTGTGCAAATTATCACTCTTCTTTGGACCTCCATTCCCAGCCAGCAGAGGGACACTGAACTGCATATTCTTGTCTAGATTTTGGTACAGAATGGTACCTCTGAAAGAACTCTGAACTAAACTTCAGTTTTTGCCTGTGATACTATATGTGTGACCTTGGACAAATCATTATTTGTCAGGCCTTAGCACCCTCACTTGGAAAAAGGAGGATTTGAACTAGTTGGGCTAGTTGGTTGGTCTCTGAGACTCCTTTTAAGTTCCAGCTCAATGATCCTAGATACAACACTTTTTCTGTGGTTGAAAAGTTACATGAGTTTCCAGATGAGTAAGAGAAACACCTTTGAATCATTCAACTCGCTTTAGAGATACAACCTTCTTTTTCTTGCTCCAGATTTTTTATGCTCCCAAAAATGCAGATGCCCCAAACTCTAGAACTTCTCAGGAACTGGGTCAGCAGATTCAAAGAATCACAGATGGGAGAGAACTCAATGGCCAACCAGTTCAACCTGGACTTGGAAAAGATTCCCTTCTAGAATACCCCTCAGTGGACTTTCAGCTTCTACTTGAAGACTTCCAGTGACAAAAGAGTTTGGGGAGAAATCCCATAACCTTCAAAAGCAGGTCGGATTCACTTTTTTTTTTTTTAAACCCTTAACTTTTGTGTATTGGCTGCTAGGTGGAAGAGTGGTAAGGGTAGACAATGGGGGTCAAGTGACTTGCCCAGGGTCACACAGCTGGGAAGTGTCTGAGGACGGATTTGAACCTAGGACCTCCTATCTCTAGGCCTGACTCTCAATCCACTGAGCTACCCAGCTGCCCCTAGTCCAATTCACTTTTGACAGTGCTAAAATTTCATTAGTTTTTCCTTACATCACATTGAAAATTTGCAGCCGTCATATGCAACATGGCCAGATTTATTATTCCCTTTTTTAAACTGCAAAACCTATTGGGTCAGGGACCATCTTTTATCTAAACTCTGAATGTCAGAAGTATTAGTGCAGTGTTCTACCATACAGAATTTAATTTTTGTTGACTGATTTCTGAAAAAGTTAAAAGCTTGGTAAAATCTCTTTAAAGAGCTGTATAAAGATTTGAACAAAGAGAAAAACCATTAAGCTACAGTAAGTACAGTAGCAACAAGCTGGAAACTGGTAACGTTCAACTTAAGTTACTCCCATTTTCATTTTGTACTCTTGGATATGTATGTATGCCACACAGTAGGTGCTTAAATAATGTTTGTTAAACTGAATTAAATTGAATTCCATAAGGTTAATGGCATTTGTAGCACTTATCTCACAGGACTGTGTTAAAGTTTAAACAAGTTTTATGTGTGTCTATATGTGTATATACACACACAGTGCTTTTCAAATTTTAAAGTGCTCTGCAAATGTTAATGATTATCATTCTATTAGACCTATAAAAATTTACAAAATACTGAATTAAAAATGGTGCAATAACAAAAATATGGACTACTCTGGGTGTCTGCCTTAAATGGGACATGAAATTTTACAGAACTCTTTAGATTCACTTTCCCCTGTCCATCCCCATTCCTAAATTTCTTAGGAACATTTAAGAAGCAGGGAAACAGTTCAGAGTGAAAACAAAAAGAAAGTATTTCCTACTCTAATTTAAGAACTGCTGGGAATACTGGGAAAAAGTTTGGCTGATATCCTGCTTAAACCAACAGCTTGTACCATATGTACCAATAAGCTTCACAAGAGCTTTTTATCAAAATAAAAAATTTCATGTCGCTTTTTGTGGAATACAGGAAATGTCCCTTTAACAATTTAAGGCTGGGGGGGGGGGGGAAATGCTTGGCATATCCCTAGGGCAAGCCATTTCACCTCTAGAAGTTCTGATTCATCATCAGTAAAATAAGGAGTGTGGGACAGATGACTTCTAAGACTTCGAATAATTTCTAATAACTGTGATCCTCAGGGATAGAAGTGACCATGTCGATGGTTTGAAAAGTTTCAGGAAGGCAATAATCAATAAGTAAGGAAAGTCACGTGGGGAGGGGGTGATCTGAACTGAGAAAGCCCGGTTGGGTTTGCCCAAAGGAGTTGGATTTTGTTTCTTTTTTTCCATCTCCCAAAGTTTTGTTTTCCCACCAGCGAATCGTCGGGTTTCTTAAATTCCTTACTTTGGGAAATTCTGGGCTTGCCGGGACCGTGTGTGCATTTCCTAGTTAGGAAGTCACGAGCGAGAAGCCTCCATTCTCGGGGGACAAGGGAGGTTCGACGAGTCATGGACTCTGAGAGCAGGAAGGGAGCGGAGACTTAAGCCCTACCTGAAGAACGCAGAACTCGCCGAGACAGAGAAGAATGCTCAACTTGAGGAGTCGGAGGGCCTCGGGTTCGAATCCTGCCTCTGCCACCTGGGCAGTGGCGTGACCTTCAGGAAGTTACTTCCTTTCCCTGGGTCTCAGTTTACTCATCTGTAAAAAAGAGAGGGCACAAGTCGGATGGCATCTAAGGTCGCTTCCAGCTCTTAATCAACGGTCCCCAAGCCTGGGGGTTGTTCGACGTCACTAGAGGACTAACTCCCGGGGATCGGGGACTCGCTCCCTTCCCCAGAAACGTAGGACTAACCTCCGATTGCGGCCGTGGCTGGAGGCGGTGCCTGACCCCGGGAGCCCCACGCCCCCACCGCCCGGATACGACCTCCCCCCAAGGGGCCCGCAACAACGGCTCGGCAGGACGCCTCCGGCGCCTTCTCCCCGTAGGCCACGCTCCCCCAGCGTCCACACGAAACAACGGCGGAGTCGGCGGCGGGCCGAAACCGGACAGGGGCGGAGTGACAACGACCAGAGAACACCAGAGGCGCCAAAGGCTGATGCGAGGAAGATGGGTAGGCGGAAGGGGGCGCGGCCAGAAGCGTCCGCTCAACGTCAGCACGTCTGTACGCTTCACGTCACGTCGGCGGGTGGGCCCCTCCTCTCCCTTCCCCTCCCCCTTCGCCTCTGTTCACTCCGCCCTCCCTTGCGGGAGGCGGGGCTGACAGAGATGCCTACATAATGCTTTCCTTATCCCATCTCTGAATAAAGTTTCTAATTTAAATGCCCAAAATACAATGAAAACCAAAGTACTTATAAATTGAAATATAGTTATCAAAATATTTTTAAAACAATTTCATAGACGGTAGTTTCAAAAACTTTTAAAATTTCATGAATTAAAATTCTCTTAAAAGTTCATGGACTATGGTTATCAAAATGTTTTTTGAAAAAACTAATTCATAAGCCATAATTATTTTATTTTATTTTTTAAACCCTTTTCTTCCATTTTAGAATCAATACTGTATATTGGTTCCAAGGCAGAAGAGCAGTAAGGGGTAGGCAATGGGGGCAGCAGAGGTGGAATCGCACAAGTAGCAAGTGTCTGAGGCCAATTTGAACCCAGGACCTCCCATCTCTAAACCTGGTTCTCAGTATAATGAACCATCTAGCTGTCCCTGCCTTAATTTTTTTTTTTTTAATTCTAGCAAGTTCAAGGGCCATAGTTACCAATTTTTTAAAGTTCATTGTCCATAGTTTAAAAAAATGTTTTTAAACAAATTCATGAGCCATATTTTTAAAATATGTAGTTTTAAAAAGATCATGGACCATGGATTTTTTTTTTTTAAATCCTTACTTTCTGGTAGTAACTCTTAAGATAGAAGGGCAAAGGCTAGGCAAAAGAGGGTTAAGTGACTTGCCTAGGATTACATAGCTAGGAAGTGTCTGAGGCCCCTGAGGCCAAATTTGAACTGGAGTCCTCCTGACTCCCATTCTGGTGCTCTATATACTATGCTACCTAGCTGCCCTGGTCATAATTATGTAAATAAACATTGTGTTGTTTTTTTAATTAAGTTCATGGGACATACTTTTAAATATATATTTATAATTTATATATTCTATATCAATACATAATTATAATCATATGTTAATACAATGTTTATGTGTTTATATATTATATCATTTTATAATATATAGTTATATTATTATATATAGTAATAAATGTATAATTCATGGGCCATAGTTATAAAAATATTTGGAAATAAAAAAAATCCATGGACCCCAGATTAACCTCCTGCACCAAAAGGATGACAAGAGGAGAATGAGAGAAAAGTTAGGTGGAATAGGAATATAGAAAATTGAAGAAGAAAAGCAGAAAAAGCAGTAACAACTCAGTCCTCTCTTCTTAACTTACGTCTTTCTGTTTAGGGCACTACCCACCATTCTTAGACTCTACTAAGGATTACAACCCTCATAGGATCATGGCTAAAGAGCTGGAAAGGACCTCAGAGGCCATCTAAATCACCCTTTTCATTTTGCTGAGAAGAAACTGAGGCCCAAAGAGGTTAAATTCAATTCAGTAAATATTTCTTTAGCACCCACTGTGTCCCAGGCAATGTGCTAAGCTTTGAGTACACAAAAAGAGGCAAAAGACAGTCCTTGCCCTCAAGGAGCTTATAGTCTAAGACAGCCATCAAGCAAACAAACGGATCTGTTGACTTGCCCATTTACACAAGTAGCAAGCATTAGAGGTGGAACTTGAACCAGGTCCTCTTATTTAGCTTGGTGCTTTTTCTTTTCTTTTTTTGTTTTTATGTCTTTGAATTTTTATTTTTTAGAAAAATTTTCCACAACTACATGATTCATGTTCTAACTCTCCCCACCACTCCCCCAAAACTCCCCCCTACCACTGTAGCCAACACGCATTTCCACTGGTTTTAACATGTGTCATCTATCAAGACCTATTTCTATATTATTGATAGTTGCATTGTTGTGGTCCTTTAGAGCAGGGGTCAGCAACCTTTTTGGCCATAAGCGCCATAAACACCACATTTTTTAAAATGTAATTTCATGAGAGCTGTACAGTGCTCACAGTGCACACTCCTGTAACAGTGCCTGAAAAAAATTTGACTTTATGGCAAC
This sequence comes from Gracilinanus agilis, assembly GCF_016433145.1. Classification (NCBI taxonomy): domain Eukaryota; kingdom Metazoa; phylum Chordata; class Mammalia; order Didelphimorphia; family Didelphidae; genus Gracilinanus; species Gracilinanus agilis. The sequence goes on from NC_058135.1 coordinate 132,106,894, forward strand.
TGCAGAAAGAGCCATATCTGGCCCTCAAAAGAGCCAGATATGGCTCAAGAGCTATACATTACCGAGCCCTACTTTAGAGTCTACATCCCCAATCATGTCCACATCAACCCATGTATTCAAGCAGTTGTTTTTCTTCTGTATTTCCACTCCTGTAGTTCTTCCTCTGAATGTGGGTAGCATTTTCTTCGAAAAATCCCTCAGAATTGTTATGGATCATTGCATTGCTGCTAGTACAGAAGTCCATTACATTCTATTTTACCTCAGTGTATCAGTCTCTGTGTACAATGTTCTCCTGGCTCTGCTCCTTTCACTCTGCATCAGTTCCTGGAGGTCTTTCCAGTTCACATGGAATTCCTCCAGTTTATTATTCCTTTGAGCACAATAGTATTCCATTACCAGCATATACCACAATTTGTTCAGCCATTCCCCAATTGAAGGGCATACCCTCATTTTCCAGTTTTTTGTTTTTTTTTGCCATCACAAAGAGCATGGCTATAAATATTTTCATACAAGTCTGTTTATCTATGATCTCTTTGGGGTACAAACCCAGCAATGCTATGGCTGGATCAAAGGGCAGGCATTCTTTTATAGGCCTTTGGGCACAGTTCCAAATTGCCATACAGAATGGTTGGATCAGTTCACAACTCCACCAGCAACGCATTAATGTCCCAATTTTGCCACATCCCCTCCAACATTTATTACTCTCCACTGCTATCATTTTAGCCAATCTGCTAGGTGTGAGGTGATACCTCAGAGTTGTTTTGATTTGCATTTCTCTAATCATAAGAGATTTAGAACACTTTTTCATGTGTTTATTGATAGTTTTGATATCTTTATCTGAAAATTGCCTATTCATGTCCCTTGTCCATTTATCAATTAGGGAATGGCTTGATTTTTTGTACAATTGATTTAGCTCCTTGTATATTTGAGTAAATAGACCTTTGTCAGAGTTGTTTGTTATAAAGATTTTTCCCCAGTTTGTTGTTTCCTTTCTGATTTTGGTTGCATTGTTTTTGTTTGTACAAAACGTTTTTAATTTAATGTAATCAAAATTATTCATTTTATATTTTGTAATTTTTTCTAACTCTTGCTTAGTTTTAAAATCTTTCCTTTCCCAGAGATCTGACAAGTATACTAATCTGTGTTCGCCTAATTTACTTAAACTTTCCTTCTTTATATTCAAGTCATTCACCCATTCTGAGTTTATCTTGGTATAGGGTATGAGATGTTGATCTAAACCTAATGTCTCCTATGTTGTTTTCCAATTTTTCCAACAGTTTTTTTCAAATAGTGGATTTTTGTCCCAAAAGATGGGTTCTTTGCATTTATCATACACTGTCTTGGTGACTTCACTTACCCCAAGTCTACTCCACTGATCCTCCCTTCTGGCTCTTAGTCAGTACCATATTGATTTGATGACCACTGCTTTATAGTACAGTTTAAGATCTGGTACAGCTAGGCGACCTTCCTTCACATTTTTCTTTCGTTATATCCCATGATATTCTTGATCTTTTGTTCTGCCAAATAAACTTTGTTATAGTTTTTTCTAATTCAGTAAAAAAAGTTACTTGGTAGTTTAATAGGTATGGCACTAAATAGGTAAATTAATTTGGGTAGAATGGTCATTTTTATTATGTTAACTCTTCCTACCCATGAGCAATCAATGTTTTTCCAATTATTTAGATATAGTTTTGATTGTTTGGAAAGTGTTTTGTAGTGGTGTTCATATAATTCCTGTGTTTGTTTTGGTACATAGATTCCTAGTATTTTATATTCTCTTGGGTGGTTTTAAATGGTATTTCTCTTTCTAACTCTTGCTGCTGAGATGTGTGTGAAATATATAGAAATGCTGATGATTTATGTGCATTTATTTTGTATCCTGCCACTTTGCTAAAGTGGTTGATTATTTCCACTAACTTTTTAGTTGATTCTCCAGAATTTTTTAAGTAGACCATCATATCATCTGCAAAGAGTGATAGCTTGGTCTTCTCATTGCCTATTTTATTACCGTCAGTTTCTTTTTCTCTAATTGCTACTGCCAGTGTTTCTAGTACAATGTTTAATAATAGAGATGATAATGGGAATCCTTGTTTTATTCCTGATCTTATTGGGAAGGCTTCTAATTTATCTACATTGTATATGATGGTTTTAGATATGTATTGTTTATTATTTTTAGGAAAGGTCCTTCTATTCCTATACTTTCTAGTGTTTTCAGTAGGAATGGGTGTTGGATTTTGTCAAAGGCTTTTTCAGCATCTATTGAGATAATCATGTGATTTTTGTTTGTTAGCTTGTTGATATGGTCAATTATGTGGATGGTTTTCCTAATATTGAACCATCCTTTCATTCCTGGTATAAATCCCACCTGATTGTCATGGATAACCCTCATGATCACTTGCTGGAGTCTTTTTGCTAGTAATCTATTTAAGATTCTACTTAAGATTTCTATGTTCATTAGGGAGATTGGTCTGTAGTTTTCTTTCTCTATTTTTGGTCTGCCTGGCTTTGGAATCAGTACCATATCTGTGTCATAAAAGGAATTTGGTAGAACTCCTTCTTTGCTTATTATATCAAATAATTTGTATAGTATTGGGATTAGTTTTTCTTTGAGTGTTTGATAGAATTCACTTGTGAATCAATCTGGTCCTGGGGATTTTTTCTTAGGGAATTCTTTGATGGTTTGGTCAATTTCTTTTTCTGACATTGGATTATTTAAGTATTCTATTTCTTCTGCTGTTAATCTAGGAAATTTATATTTTTGTAAATATTCATCTATATCACTTAGATTGCTACATTTATTGCCATATAATTGGGCAAAATAGTTTTTAATGATTGCCTTAATTTCCTCTTCATTAGAGGTGAGGTCTCCCTTTTCATCTTTGATACTGTTAATTTGGTTTTCTTCTTTCCTTTTTTTAATTAGATTTCGTAGTACTTTATTTTATCTGTTTTTTCAAAGGACCAGTTTCTAGTCTTATTTATTAATTCAATAGTTCATTTACTTTCAATTTTATTAATTTCTACTTTGGTTTTTAGGATTTCTAATTTTGTTTCCATCTGGTGATTTTTAATTTCTTCAGTTTCTAGTTTTTTAAATTACATGCCCAATTTATTGACCTCTGCCCTCCCTATTTTGTTAATATATGCACTCAATGATATAAATTTCCCCCTTAGTACTGCTTAGACTGCATCCCATAGGTTTTGGTAAGAAGTCTCATTGTTGTCATTCTCATCAATGAAATTAGTAATTGTTTCTGTGATTTGTTCTTTAATTTATTTTGGAGAATCATATTATTTAATTTCCAATTAGTTTTTGGTTTGCCTCTCCATGTATGCTTGCTAATAACTATTTTTATTGCATTATAATCTGATAAGGTTGCATTTATTATTTCTGCTTTTTTGCAATTGTTTACCATGTTTCTATGCCCTAGTACATAGTCAATCTTTTTGAATGTTCCATGTGCTGCTGAAAAGAAGGTGTGTTCCTTTTTGTCCCTATTTGTTTTTCTCCATATATCTCTTAACTCTAATTTTTCTAAGATTTCACTTATCTTTCTCATCTCTTTCTTATTTATTTTTTGATTTGATTTATCTAGATCTGATAGGGGAAGGCTCAGGTCTCCTACTAGTATAGATTTCTTATCTATTTCCTCTTTGAGCTCTGCCAGTTTCTCCTTTAGAAATGTAGATGCTATACCATTTGGCGCATACATGTTGCTACTTCTTCATTGTTTATACTACCTTTTATCAGGATGTAATTACCTTCCCTATCTCTTTTAACCAGATCTATTTTTACTTTGGCTTTGTTAGAAATCATGATTGCAACTCCTGCCTTCTTTTTCTCAGTTGAAGCCCAATAGATTTTGCTCCATCCTTTTATTTTATTTTTTTAAATTTTTTTTTTTTTATTTTAAACCCTTAACTTCTGGGTATTGACTTATAGGTGGAAGAGTGGTAAGGGTAGGCAATGGGGGTCAAGTGACTTGCCCAGGGTCACACAGCTGGGAAGTGTCTGAGGCCAGATTTGAACCTAGGACCTCCCGTCTCGAGGCCTGGCTCTCAATCCACTGAGCTACCCAGCTGCCCCCTCCATCCTTTTATTTTTACTCTATGTATGTCTACCTGTCTCATTTGTTTTTCTTGTAGACAACATATTGTAGGATTTTGGTTTCTAATCCACTCTGCTATTTGCTTCTGTTTTATGGGCGAGCTCATCCCATTAACATTCAGAGTTATAATTATCAACTGTGTATTCCCAGACATTTTGATTCCCTCTCCTTGTCCTGCCCTTTCTTCTTTCACTATTTCCTTCTATACCAGTGTTTTGTTTTTAATCAGTTCCCCTAATCCCCTCCCTTATTGTACTTCCCTTCTTTTTAAGCCACACACCCCACTTCCCTAATATTGCTTCCCTCCCCATTGGTCCATTTGTTACCCTTCTACTTTTCTATAGGGCTTGAAACAGTTCTCTACCCCAATGGATCTGATTGTTCTTCCCTCTTTAAGTTAATTTCAATGCACTTAAGAATTAAGTATTTACTTTCTCCAATCTCTTTACCATTCCATTATGTTGGTCTTTTCCCCTGTTCGCCCCATATGCTATTTTGTGAAATATAAATTTACTCCATTTTGTCTATTTTCCCATTTCTCTTAATATTATCTCCTTTTTTACCTCTAGTTTTATACATATTTATACACATATATATGTATATGCATATAAACATATATCTTGATATTTCATCCTATACAGTTTGTCCCTGTTCCCTCTAAATATACTTCTTCTAGCTACCCTGTTGATAATAACAACTTTTAAGAGTTACCAATATCTTCTTTTCTTATAGGGATATAAGTCAATTGAACTTATTGGATCCTTTAAAGAAAAGGTTTTGTTGTGTTTTTTTCCCCCTTCTCTCTTAATTACCTTATGGTGATTCTCTTGAGTTCTGTGTTTGGGCAGCAAACTCTCTGTTTAAGCCTGGTTTTTTCTTAATGAATGCTTGGAAGTCTCCAATTTTGTTGAATGACCATACTTTTGCCTGCAAGAATATAGTTAGTTTTGCTGGATAGTTAATTCTTGGTTGTAGACCCAGCTCTCTTGCTTTCCAGAATATTATTTATATTCCATGCCTTCCAGTCCTTCAGTGTAGATGCAGCCAGATCCTGTGTTATCCTAACTGTGGTTCCCTGGGGTCAGAATGACTTCTTTTTAGCAGCTTGTAATATTTTTTCCTTGGTCTAGTAGGTTTTTTTTAATTTGACTATAATATTCCTGTAAGTTGTCAGTTGTGGATTAAATGTAGGAGGTGATCTGTGGATTCTTTCAATTTTCACTTTCCCCCCTTGTTCGAGAATGTCAGGACAGTTTTCAAGTATAATTTCCTATAGGATGCTGTCTAGGCTTTTTCTTTTGTCATGATGCTCTGGTAGACCAATAATTCTTAAATTGTCCCTTTGAGATCTGTTTTCCAGATCTGTGGTTGTGTCAATGAGGTGTTTCATATTTTCCTCAATTTTTTCATTTTTTTGATTTTGTTTTATATATTCTTACTGCCTTGTGAAGTCATTTGCTTCTAGTTGTTGAATTATAATTTTTAAAGACTGAATTTCATCCCTGGCTTTTTGGTTTTTTTTTTTCTTTGTAGATCATCTTTCACCTTCTTTGCTTCATTTTTAAGCTGGTCAATTTGGGCTTTTAAGACATTATTTTCTTGTTTTAGATCAGGTATTTCCTTTTCCCAATTGTCTTCAGCCTCTGTTGATTGTTTTCTGAGTTTTTGAGTTATTTGAATTTTGAGTTCTTGAGTTAATTGAATTTTGAGTTCTTGAGTTAATTGAATTTTAAGTTCTTCCAAAGCCTGTGTCTATTTCACTGAAGTTTCTATGTTTTTTTCTTGGTGTTCCTCTATTTTCTTCTAATCCATTTGCTCTATGTTCAATTTCTGGATAGAAGCTGTCGATTGTGGTTTCATTTTTCTTTTTCTGCTGTTTACTCATATTTCCTTCTTTCTCCCCTGTAATTGGCTGTAATCTTGATCCTCTGATCATTTTTTTTTCTGTTGGTTTGGGCTATTCAGTACTGGGAGGGCTTCTTCTCTGTTTTGTTGATTAATTAGGTTCCTGGGACCCTAGGCCAGATTTTCCCAGCTGGTGGTAAAAGCTAAAGAAGTGAATAAGGCTACTTTCCCTGTAGTCTTTGGGGGAGGGTTATTGGAGCTTCCCTGCCCTCTGAAGACTTCTTCTCTGCTGTATTGATAGGATTAAGCCAGGTGGGGTTGATCTGCACAGCTTGAAGTGCCCTGAGGTCAAAACCTTGAGAGAAGGTGATGGGGGGCAGTTCAAGATGGACTGTATGTTCACCCTCTCTGGGTTTCTCCCCCTGTAGCCTCTCTGCTGTCTGTGATCAGAGCCTTGAGTTTGGCACTGCTGTGCCAGTGAGGCACTCTCTCGGACTAGTGCCCCAGCCCACGCAGAGATTCCAGGATCCACTGGAGACTCAGCACATTAGGTGGAGGAGGGGATCTGGGATCTTCCTCCTTTCTTTCCCCTCCCTCTGGAAAGTTCCAAGAACTCAGGCTTTTTTTCGTGTACCTTTTAAGTTGGATTCAGCTGGAAGATTCCCCAGCTCTATTCTGTCATCAGATGTTTTTTTTGTTCCCTAGGAGCCCTTTGTCCTAGATTGATGGTGAAGGGCTTTATGGAGGTCTGGAGTCTTGCTGCTTCTTGACTGCCATCTTCCCAGCTTGGTGCATTTTCCCTGTTTCCCAATAAGTTGCCAAGTCTTGACTTCTGTCTCTTGCCTCCACCCCCCCTTTATTCACTAACTAGACTTTGTTCCAAATCTCATCATCCCTAGTTTATTCAGTTCTATGGCCACAAACTCTTAATTGATTTCACTGCCTCCAGTCTCTTGCCTCTTCAATGGATCTCCTTAAAACTGCCAAATTCCTGTTCCTAAAGTGCAGGTTATTACCCTCTTGAAGAATTTTCATGGTTCCCTATTTCCTCTTGGATAATCTACAAATTCCTCAGTTTGATATTTAAAGACTGCCTAAGTCCACTTTTAGCCTACCTTACCAGACTTGTTATATATTGCTGTCCTTCAAGGTTTCTAGGGTCCAGCCAAACTGGCTTGTATACTGTTGCCCATATAAGAAACTCCATCTCACCTCAGGTCATCTTCCATGATAGAAATGATTGCCTTCCTCTTCACTTTTCTCTCCTCTACCTTTTAGAATCCCTAGTGTCCTTCAAAGAGGTTTTTTCCTAATCCCTCCAACTATGTTTCTAGTGCTCTACTCAAAAAAAAAACCCAACCAACCAAACCAAAAAACCCCTTTTGAATTTACTTTGTATATATTTCACATTTCTTTATATGTGTGCAGGTGGTCTGAACAATACAGTATAAACACTTTGTGAATAGGGACTGTCTTACTTTTATTTTTGTTCCCAGGTTAGTTCATTTCCTGGCACATGGCTATTTAAGAAATGGCTTGCCAAATAAATGAATGAATTTCTCCTCCCTCACAACCCAAAACTCCTCTAGAGTCTAGACCATTTCCTACCATGGGCTCTGAGAAAAGAAGAGAACATCCTTTTAAATGCCAAGCTCCTTCCTTCTATCCTTGATCCTATCCCCTCCTTACTCTTCCCAGAACTACTTAGTAAGAGCAAATTTAAACATATTCAATGTGAGAAATGATTGTTTGACTGATCTACATCTATTCCCTATTTTATTTCTAATCAGTATCATCCAGTTTAGTGATTGAATGATTTCTTTCATATTTATCATCAATACCTAGTTAGTCATATATTTAGTCAGATAGGTTAATCAATAGATATTCATACATTTAGGATGATTGAATCAGATTAAAAACCTGCTTTCTCATATTAGACTTATAAATTACATTTGCTTTGCTTAATCATGCTAATCAGGGGACTTCCACTCTGAGCAAAAGGAACCAAATTCTACCCTTAATCTGATCATCCAGATTCAGCATGATAGAGATGTCCTAATATTGTAGAAAGTCCCTCAGTTATTTAAGAGCCCCTTGGATTTTACTCTTTCGCTCTTGTTATTCCCCATGGTTGCCCAACATGGGAGGCATTCTGCCTGTCAATCCTTAGTCAGCAGAGTGACTAACCTCATCCTATGATCTGTGAAAATTTATTTTTTATATATTATATTATTTTTATACCAGGTTCCTAGATTATGAAGGATATAATTAGAGAGAATTCTTGAGCCAGGTCTCAGGACTTGGCTCCATTCAGTCTATAGATTTTTGCATTCTTTTTATCCTGAGGAATATGGTCCTATCATAGACCCAGCTGTTTAAAAAAAAAAGTTTTATAATAATACCTTTCTAGCAGACGTGTGAATCCCCATCTGTCAGTTTGGGGAAGGGTTGAGGGTCTGATGAATCATTGCTTAATTACCTATCAACAATTAAAGATGTCTTGGGAAGTTCAAGGGAGAACTTGAAGAATGAACTTCCCAAAATGGTTATATGTACCTGGGCTAGGAGTTTCTATTTGTCTTACGATAACTGAGAGTCATTTGACCACAATCAGGATGTCTTGACCCATCTATTAATAAATTATTTTTAAATTAAGAAAAAAAAAACAGTCTCCTGAGATCATTTTAATTGCTATAGATCACCCATGTCACATCTGTCTTGCAGCCTTCCTTGAAGACCCTCTTGAAGAGTCAAGATAAAGATTTATTGACCAGAGCATCTGTATTTTACTTTGTCTATTCTGTATCTTCTTTACCCGCTGGATATCAAGAATTACAAAAACTTATGCCCTGAAGGGAGGGGCATCTCAGATGGTGAGAATGATTTGTGGTCCTATTTATCCCTTTAATAAATAGCTTTTGGCTCCTAGTTCTGCCTCAGTGATTTTCTTTTCATATTTGAGTAAATACTTGCTCCCTTCCTGCCCACCCCACAACCTTGAAGTTAATGAAAATACTCCATTTGGATTCTGATATTTGATAGCTATTAAATGATAGCAACATTACTGAAATGGTTTCTGATTCCTTTATTTTTCTTATTTGATATTGGTAAAGCATCACATCCTCAAATATGAGCTTCTTAATTTGAAATTCTATATAACAAAAGTGAAGCGATTAAAATACATGTGTTTTATTTAGTTTTATACTTCTTTTTACTAAGAGAACTTGCCAGATCTCAAAACACATCCTGCCCAGATTAAAGCTTTTATTGTTTAGATCAACATACATTTTCCCTGATGAAGTCCAATAAATCAAAACAGATTTGTGATAATCGCCTTGCCAGAAGTGCTTTGCATTACAAGACTGAAGATTGACTTAAAAACTCATTAACACAGATTGACACATTTATAAATCTGGTTTGAAGGTACCTTAGCGGTCAACCAATCCAACCTCCCTCCCAATGCAGTGATTTGCAATGTCCCTGAAAGGGATCCAGCCTCTTTTTAAATGTTATCAGTGATAGAGCTCTCAACTTGTCCCAAGGTGCCATTTAGGGACATCTATAGTATTGGAAAGTTCTTTCTTGCATTGAGCCCAAATTTACCTACCTATCCCTTCCACCCACAGGTCATAGTACTTTCCACTGTATCACAAAGAATATTTGATCATTGTGCCATGGCCCTTAAAGAATCTGAAGATAATTTGTCTTATTTGTTTTGAGAAAGTTTCTAACATTCTACTTGTTCATGTTAGAAAATTCCCTTAAGATCTTTTATTCTAGAGCTATGCCTTTTTTTTTTTGTAGAATAATGACAATGTTCACAATACTCCCCTATGTTCAGGGAAATTCCAGTTCCCTGTTGCAAAGGGAAGGAGAGCCTTGTCCAATAATGACACAATAGCTACTATGACTGGCAGTTGAGGTTTGCAAAATGATTTGCATGCATTATCTTGCTTGATTTTCACAACCTGGTATGGTCATTAACTGTAAGTATTTTGACTCCTATTTTATAGGCAAGGAGACTGTGGCTCAGAGGGTAAGATGATTTATTCTAAGTCTCTCAAATCTTAAGTACAGGAAACAGATTTCTAACTCATATCTCTAATGGTTCCAACTTTCTACTACAAAACTTTTCTGCCATTCTGGAGTAATTGGGAATACAACTCTGTTTCCTGAGTTTGTGACACACATTTCCTGTTCTAGGATGCCATACTATTCTGCACGCCTTACTTTTGGGGCAATCTTCCTCTATGCTGGAACTTTACAGTTGCTGCCATCTTGATGCTCCATGGTACAACGTTGATAGACCTTATCTATTATTAGAGATTAGAAGCCAACCAAAACACCCTGGGAAAGACAAAATAAAACATTATAAAATCCCAAACCTTCTTCTCTATCCCTGAGCTGTCCAAATACGGAAAGTGAGAAAGTAAGAAAATCCATACACTGAACCAAGAGGAGAGGTAAGAACTTAGAGTAACTATTACCAAGTCCAGAAAAGGGCCTCCTAAGGGTCAATCATGGACTTCTTCTCTCTTTTGCTTTGGCCTCAAGACCATCATTCCTGATATTCTGGAAACGTCCTTGCTCAAATGTATTGCTTTAATGTCCTTTCCCATCCAGTCCTGAAGGTGTTAGCTAATACTCTAGTTTGTTGTTTTTTTTCTTTAGAGCTAAGTGATGAGGGAAAGAGTGACATTGTCATAATGTACTTCTCTTGTCTTTGTCTCTCTGTGTGCTCCTAGCTTTGGATATTTCAAATTAAATCACATAGCCTCTTAGGCTTACCAAATAATAAATGCCTATTTTCTTCCTTCCTTTTCACCAAACAATTCTTTATTACCTTTTAAATCCTGGTCTAATTCTTGTGTGAAATCCTGAATAAGTTCCCAAATCAACACATCAGACTAAAACACATTCTAAATTCTGTTTCTGGTCATTCTGGATATCTTCCAAACTATATGATGTTTGAAACTTCAGATAATGGAATAAACAAGTTCTGCTACAAGATGAGGCTTTTTTTTAAACCCTTACCTTTCATCTGAGAATAAATACTGTGTACTGATTCTAAGGCAGAAGAGTGATAAGGGTTAGGCTATGGGGGTCAAGTGACCTGCATAGGGTCACACAGCTAGGAAGTGTCTGAGGCCAGATTTGAAACCAGGACCTTCTGTCTCTGAGTCTGTTTCTCAATCCATTGAGCCACTCAGCTGCCCTACCAAGATGAGGCTTTTTGATCACATATTGATCACTTCTTAGATGATGATGACCTCAGATGAAAGGTACCAAGAGCCTGTGCATTGGAAAGGGATCTTCTTTGCAATTTTGTACAGTTCTGTTGGTCTATATGCTCAGTCATGTATATGAGTCTTAGTTATTTCAAGGGTTGGTAAATGGGGTCCCCTGAAGATAAAGATATAGATATAGACATATAATAAGATATATTGCTGCCATTTCCTAGAATTTGCCCAAGTAATCACAGAAATTAAGTATGGGCTTTTTCTATTCATATTGTGATACCTTCTGCTAGAAGCCTGGGGGTTGTCTTATAGACCTACTTCACATCTGGACTGAAAATACAAGGATTTACAGCATAAATTAGGGGCAGCTAAATGGTACTATAGAGTGCCAGGTCTGGAGTTAGGAAGACTCATCTTCTTGAGTTTCAAATCTGACCCCAGACACTAGCTATATGACCCTGTTTGCCTTAGTTCTGCATCTGAAAAATGAGCTGGAGAAGGAAAAGGAAAAATCACTTCAGTATTCTTGTCAAGAAAATCCTAAATAAGGTCATAAATAGTCAGACAAAACTTTTTTTTTTTAAATCCTTGTACTTCGGTGTATTGTCTCATAGGTGGAAGATTGGTAAGGGTGGGCAATGGGGGTCAAGTGACTTGCCCAGGGTCACACAGCTGGGAAGTGGCTGAGGCTGGTTTTGAACCTAGGACCTCCTGTCTCTAGGCCTGACTCTCACTCCACTGAGCTACCCAGCTGCCCCTCAGACAAAACTTTAATGACTGAACAGCAACAACTTGGAACAATAATTCTTCAGATGTGGTCTGGGGACTCCCAGAGGTCTCCAAGACCTTTTCAGGGTATCTGCAAGTTCAAGACTATTTTCATGACATTACTAAGATGTTCTAATTTCTAGTACAATAAATATCAATGAATATAACCCATATAAACAAAATCTCTTTGGATCATTCTCAATAAATTTAAAAAGTATAACAGGTTCCCGAGACTAAAAGGTTTGCGAACCACTACTAAAGAGGGAAGCATATCTGCCTCCAAATCAGAAAGACTTCCATTCAAATCCTGCTTTTGATACTTATCAGCTGGTGATCATGGGTTAATTGGCCAATCACTCAATCTCTCTGACATTCAGTTTTCTTCTCTGTAAAATGGATGTAATATTACCTAGCATGCCTGACCCACAGACTCAACTAAAATAAAGCAAGCAAAATATTTTGGAGATGAGGGCTACATAAAGCTCTTCTTTTTCCTTTTATGTTGTTGTTTTACTTACTGATATACCCCACATAACCTTGTCTCTCTCTGTAATGTTCCCACTCTAATCAGTGCCCTGTGTCTACTAAAGTGATTTTAATTAATTTTTTTAAACCCTTACCTTCTGTCTTAGAAACAATACTGTGTATTTGTTCCAAGGCAGAAGAGTGGTAAGGGCTAGGCAATAGGGGTTAAGGGATTTGCCCAGGGTCACACAGCTAGGAAGTATCTGAGGTCAGATTTGAATCCAGGACCTCCCATCTCTAGGTCTGGTTCTCAATCTATTGAGCTACCCAGCTGTCCCCCTACTAAACAAGACTTTAGTCAAACACTAGATAAACAAGTCTTTCCTCTGAGCATCTCTACCAAATATACACCACTAGCTTCACCCAGTCATCTTACCCCACTATGCCCTGAATATTCAGCACACCTCTGACTAGAACAACAGTAGGGTGGAGTGGAAAGTGTGCCTGATTTAGAATCAGAGGACCTGGGTTTGAAACCTGGCTTTGTCACTCTTTAACACAGGTCAAATTCTTATAACTTCCCATGGTCTCCCATTGGAAATTGGCCAAATCTTCTTCTAAGGTCCCTCCCAGCTCTAAATCTATGGATGTGAAGCTCTCTTCCTTTGCATAGTTCCCTTTGTTCCTACTGAACTAAAGACTCCCTTGGGAACATCATTTTCAATATATGATTATATTGTGTCTAATCCATTTAGTTAATGTGATGAATTGGACACCATCCCTCCAGACACCATCACTCCAGGGGATCATTATTAAAACATACACATGCTCTAAAGGACTGGAAAGAGGAGTTTCTCCTAGATGCTTCTATTAGCATGGAATAGTTTATCACATTAGCTAATTGTCACCTCGGAAGACACTGAGAACATTACTTTAGGAGATGAAATACAGAACAGGTAAATTTCTATTCAAGAAGACAGATATCTCACACACAGTAATGAATTTCCCTAACCTTGAGTGATGGACATGGGGCAATCAAAACACTTAGGTTGTGGAATAGCACTTATTCCTCTGGGAAAGGGGCCACATATATATTATCTGCTAGATCTTCACCTGTGATAATTCTCTTCTGGAAGATCTTGAAAGCAATCCTGATAGCCTATTTAAAAAGTTGTTACCCCTGTCCACAGAGTAAATGCATTTGATTCTTGAGCCTCTGACATGCGTGAGAGGATATCCTGTGGGAATCCTATGAGCCCTACAAATAACAGATCCTGTGAAGTATTTAAAATGATAACCTCTTTTTAAAAGACCTCCTTGAGAAGGAATAGTCCAGGGTTTTTTTCCTTCTTTATTCATGCAACGAAAATGCAGACATGATCAGTTTTCTGGAAGGTGAAAACAATATTAAATCATTAACCTTCAGAGATTTAATGTACCAGTTAATTCAGAGAAGTCTTTTCCTGACCATGGCTTTTTGGCATTGTAACTACTTACCAGTTATACAGTCCAGTGTCATTTCTCCAGCCTAAAATCATTGTCTCCATGTTCTAAAAATCATTTTTGTTATTCTCGGAATGCAACAGAACTATTTCTGAGTGTGGGTTATGCTTTATGTTGTAGCATTTCAGACACATTAAAAAAATTTAACACTATAAAGACTGGAGTCATAATTAGAATATAAAACCAGTGGGGGAAAAATGAAAATAAGTACCCAGATTATAGGTATTAATATATAGAAGGTAGCCCTGGATCCTATGTTTGTTAGGGATCAAGGTGAGTTCCATAAGAGGGTTGCTAGGTGATGGTCCCTGGGACAAAAGGAGATGAAAAGGTTCAGGAAACTTGGTTGCCACAAGGAGGAAGTTCACTTCTACGTATACACATTAATGTGAGTAAAGCCTCTATTAGTCTATGCTAGCTCTATTTTGAGGAAACTCAACCTAGGAATTAGATCTCTCTTCATTACCCCTATTGTCCTTTCTTGCTCCTCTCCTTTCCTCTCTGACATAGTACTGATGTACCTCACCAAGCTTGAATACAAAACAGAATTAGAGGGGCATCTAGGTGGTTTAGTGGATAGAGTGAGAGGCCAAAAGTTGGGAGGGACTGGGTTCAAATATGACTTCAGATACTTCCTAGCTTGGGAGCCTGAGCAAGTTACTTAATGCCCATTGCCTAGCCCTTCCCACCCATCTGCCTTAGAACTAATACCCATTATTGATTCTAAGACAGAAAGGTAAGTACTTTAAAAAAATAAACCCATAAATGGATGTTCAACATTAAAAGCATTTTGTCAAAGAAGAAGGTAGGAAGTGCTGTCATTGAGTTAAAGACAATAATAAGTCACTGTTCCAATTATTCAGACTTTTGTCTGATCACTGAACTTCAATGACTCTGGAAGAAAAAGCGAGGCTGATGACTTTGTGCAATTCTGCCTCACTTAAATCCAACTTATGAGCAGGTCTGTCTCCCTGAGTATTCAAGGATCCAGTCCTGAGCTAAGGAAGGAGCCTGATCCAGAGTATTTGGGCAATAGGCATGCATTGTTTAATGAACTGTTATACTCGATGGTCAGCTCTTTATTTCCTCAGTCATTTCATCTTCTGCTCATTAGTACATTAGCCCTGCACAAAACTAATGTAATGACTTGAGGGATAGTGCAGTGAGTAGGACTCCTTCATGTTTTGGTACCACAAAAAGACAAGATAAATCATAAATGCCCATATGGCCTGCTAGAAATGCTTTGGTACAGATGGCACTAACCCCTAATGAAAAACAACAGCAACCCATGAGTGCCCTTGAAATGTACAGAAAGCATAAATAATTTTATTATTCACCAAGAGAAAACTGGAAACAAATCTCATGTAGTATAGACAATGACTCCACACTATTTTTATTAAAATTATCCTCTATTCCAAATCTCACAGTAATGCATTGCTGACCAATGTGCAATGATCATTGTAAAAATTTTATCTTCAAGCCCAGGTAGACATAAAAGGATGAAATCAAGGAGCTGCTAAAATCTGAAGATGTAACCGTTGAAAATACTGAGGTGATTGAAAATCTTCCCTTATTATAATGTCCAGAAGTTATACCTAATAACCAAGCAAAATGTGTATTTACTCTGCTTGGTTTTCCCTTACTGTGCTATTGTTCCCTCTCTGACACCTCCCACAGATACTGAGTTGAGTTCTGAGGTATGATAATTATTAGTAATAATAATATTATTTTATAAGCCAATTGTGACTTTGATACATGAAATTAATTTTTCATAGGCAAAATGAGCCTAACTTAACATTTTTGAATAATTTAAGCTGTCCAGAATGAAGGAGGAATGAATACCATTGTATCCTAAGTTGGTTAGGCCACATCTAAAAGAGTGTGTTCAATTATGAACACATTTAACAAAGGTCATTTTAAAGTTGGGACACATAATGTATCTGGCTGAATAGGCCTCAAAACCTGTCACATACACAATATAATTGAATGATTTCCAAAGGAAATGGGCATACTTAAGATGGAATTTTATAACATTTTAGTTAAAAAAAAAACACCAGATTTCCCCCTGTCCCCAAAAATTGACTTTTGGAGTTTGACAGCATTAATCCAACCAGCTGACCAATTATGCAAAAAGAGACTAATTTTTTAATAAAAAGACTGGTATAGGGCAACTAGGTAGACCTGGAGTCAGAGGGACCTGAGTTCAAATTTGACCTCAGACATGTCTTAGCTCTGGTACCCTGGGAAAGTCACTTAACCTCACTCTTCTGCCTTGGAATAGATACTTAGTATCAATTCTAGGATGGAAGCTAAGAGTTTAAAAAAGAAAAACTAGCACTTGCTATAATTACAGAATGATTATTATTAAGGAGCCTAGCTTTAGTGATCAAAGAAATTTATTCAAGGAAAAGGTAGAAATCCTGCAACAAATCACTGTGAGCTGTAAAAATTTAGCACCTACTGAATATCTAGCAAGACATGACCTGGTAGCTAGACTTGTACATCAGTCACCTTCTTTTGTGAACTAACAAACAATTTTTCATACTACAAATACCTTGAAATATCTTGCAAAATTCAATCAATAATCTCTTCCAACTAAAATGTTCATGATCACAAACTGAACTGTTGTCCGTAACTGTCATAACATTGACCTATAAAAATTTATGAACAATATTTTAAATAGATGTCACTATACCAAATATTCATACTCTCCTAGGTACACGGAATAGAAAGCTTTCATGATGTAGAAACTTAGCATAGAACACCAAAGTCAGATGGGTATAGGTACCTACCATCCCTGTTGTCTTGCCTTTTAGGAGAGTTTTACTAAGGCTTCATTAAAGATGTAACCCCTGAGTACAACTGAAGTTTCTGAAGAATTGAAAAGATGCATTTTAGGAATGGGGAGGGGAATGGGCAGATATGGGAAAGTTTGCATGGAGTGAAGTAATAAATCTTCAAAGATATGTGGAGACAGTGCAACCTAGAATATCTTGAAGTTTGAGCAATTGTATATAAATTAAAAGGCAGAATGAACCTTAGGTCAATCTAATCTAAAAAAAAGAAGCCCAGAGAGTCAAAGAAATCCCCCCAAGGTCACAACAATGACTACTAGAAAAGGTGGAATTTGAATTCAGATCTTAAACCCAAATCTAGCCCATGGTCCACCACACCACGTTGTCTTACAGTCTAAGAAGCTGGCAGCACTTTCTTTTGTATCCTTTCTCTTATCATTTCTTCTTATCAGTAGCAAGCTGGTCTTTAGGCAGCTGCCTATCAAAAGACATTCTTCAGGAAGAATGGGAAGAACTGCAACATTTAACTTTTTTGGTATCCAGATCTTACTTTTATTAAGTGCTTTGGCTTTCTTCTTCTTCCCTAACCTTTTACTTTCTTTGACCTGTGGGAGTGGATGCAAGTGTAACAGACTTTTGAGAAACAGCCTGGCTACTTGTGTTTCAGGGAGATTTAATTTGAAAGAGACAAAAGAGCTAACTGGAAGAGACTGGGGATTCTCCCAGGAGTCATAGTCTGAGCTAAAACAGACATTCTGGAACTAAGCAGCTTTTGTGGCAGAAGGAGCAGATAGAGCTGTGGGGGAGAGGAGGATTTCAACTGGCATCTTCATCTAGGGGGAGCAAAGATGACAGCTGTGACCAGAGTGTGAGGAGAGTCAACCATGGATGAGCTTTCCGTGGCCGAGAATCCAGGCAGCTAATGGATGAAACCACTTCCCCCTCCCTCTTCTCCTTCTGTTACGGAAAACTGAAGTGTAATTCCTAGTCAACAATTCTTTAATGTTGAGGGTTTTTTTTTTCTATTTTAAGGAACTTTATAAGTCTGACCTCTTTTAACAGCTTTTTATTTGTGTATCTTCTTAATTATGAACAAGAGCAGCAGGAGGGAAGAACAGTGTTTTGGCTTGAGTATACTGAGAGGTAGAAAGGACCTGAGCCCAGGTCCAGAAGTTTCTCCTGGTTAGGGGTAGAGCTAAATTAGGAGAGAGAATTATATGTTTTTTTTTTACTTCCTGATGTTGGATAAATTTCTCAAAAAGACATAACTAAACTGGGCTTTCCTTCTTCTCTTAAGTTAGAACATTTTCTCCCCCTCCCCAATTTGGGACATCCCTAGGCTCTGATCAGGAAGCCGCATTCACTCTTTCTTGCCCCCTCCCTTAAGGCATGCCCAGAGAAAACTTTCTGCTAGGACAGAGGTGAGAATGAGGTGAGAAAACCATTGTTTAAAGAGAAAAGGAAGAGTGTGGGCTGGGTGATAACACTTATATTTCTAAGGTAAGAGGTAGAGAAAGTACTTTCTTTCCCCTCTGTTGCTTTTTCAACCTAACACAGGTACAAATAAATATTATCCAAGGATCATAATGAGGCATGGGGGAAAAAGAAGGTAAGGTAAGTCTGCTCTGCTTGGAATAATAAAGATGTAATGATTAAAACCAAGAAACTGATCCTTATCTCACCCACCACCACCCTGACTTGAGGGGATGATTATATTTTATTTATAATTTTTCAAAGATATTTTATTTTCCCAATTACATGTTATAACAATTTTCAAATGTGTTTCCCAAAATGATAAGATCTGAATTGTCCCCATTTCTCTATTCCTCCCTCTCAGAGATGGTAAGCAATTTGATCCATGTTGTATATATATATACACATATATATGTGTATATATATATACATAATCATAAAATCCATACTTTCATACTGGTCATTGTTATAAGAGAATATTCATATAAAACCAAAACCCTGAAATAAAACAGTAAATGAACTAATGTGAAAGAGAGTATGCTTTGATCTGTATCCGATTGCATCTGTTTCTCTGGAGGTGGATTGCATTCTTTGTCCCAAGTCCTTCAGAATTGTCCCAGATCATTGTACTGCTGAGAGTAACTAACTCCTTCAGTTGATCATCTTCTAATATTGCTGTTACTGTGTACAATGTTCTCCCATTACTTCTTATTTTGCTCTGCATCAGTTCATGTGCATCTTTCCAATTTCTTCTGTTCATTCTTTCTTATAGTAAATAGTAGTCCCTCACCATCATTTACCACAATTTGCATAGCCATACCCCTCAAATTCCAATTCTTTGACATCACAAAAAAACTGCTATAAATATTTTTGTACAAGTAGGTCTTTTCTCCTTTTTTAAATGATCTCTTTGGTATACAGACCCAAGAGTGGTAATACAGGATCAAAAAGTATGGGTATTTATTTATTTATTTATAATTTTAAGCACTAGATTTTGTCAGGTCCTCTTGCCTAACTTAAGCCCTAACAGATATCAGTTGTTGGTGTCCAAGAGAGAAGATGAGTGTCTCCAAGTGATCTTATTTGTAGCTAATATTGGGCTGATTGCATTAAGTCTTTAAACAGTACAGAATCTCCTGAGGTACAGTGAAGTCAAAGAAATGCAAAAGTAGAACAGCCAGGTGGGAATAAGGAAGCAAGCAAGGATATGCAAAATATATACGAGGTCATATCAGTGGGTCAGGCAGAACACTGTCAAATGGGCAAATCAGGAACAAGACTTCTGGAGGAGGTGGCTAAACCTAGAAGGGATCTATAGATTCCAAGAAATAGACTGAGGCTAGTAAAGAAAACATTCAAAGTCTGGGAGGCATCTTTTGTAAAAGCACACAGGTGGAAAGGGGGATGTCATTTATAGCTAATTTGGCTGGAACTTGCATGTAGAGGAACTGGGTGGAATGTGAAATCAGCCTCAAAAATAAAAAGATCGGAGCTCAATTATAAAGGGCTTTAAATGTCAACCAGAAGAGTTTGTATTTTATCCTGGAGGTATGAGGAAGTCACTAAAGCTTCTTGAGTAAGGAAGAGAAATGTTCAGACAGATCCAAGCTCCCAGAATATCAATTTGGTAGCAGTAGAGAAATACTATTGGGGATAGATCCAACTAAATGATAATGTGGTTGGGATGTACATTATGAAACTACACAGCCACAAAGGCCTTCTGTTATTTCCACACAGCACAGATAAACAAACATTTCTTTTACATGGAAAGAAAAACAATGTAACCTGAGGCTAAGATTTATTACAGTTGTATTTTCTTTTATCAGATACCTAAGCATTCACCCACAACTTCATCCTAAAGAATTGTTTTCAGTAGCAAAGTCTAAAAGGAAGAAATAGATGCTTTAGCTGGTAATCTAATACATAACTAATTTTGAAATGATGGTTCTGCCACCATCTCTTTAATGTTTTCTCCAGTCATGACTACAGTAGGATACTCAAAGTGACAAGTTCAAGTGTTCTCAACAACATAGAAGAGGTGATTATGAAGTCACAAGATTGATTGGTGTATGCCAGTAAAATAAAGATTTATTAAGTATCTACTAAGTCCTGGGCACAGTGTTAAGAGCTGAGAATGCAAATATGAAAATTTTCTTTGCTCTCAATGAGGTTACAATCCAATAAGAGAAGACAACCCACAAAACAAAGCTGAAAGGGGAGAGGAGGAAAGTACCCATAGTGGTGAATGATGGAAAAGTCCAGAGAAGTACAACCAAGTGATAAATGAAGAAATAGTTGGCCTGGGGGGGTCTCACTTTAAATAAAGTTGTTATGGGAACTGGGGCCAAAGGTCAAAGACATTGGAGCAATGGCAGTATCAGTGGATTAAGCATAAAGCCTGCATAAGCTACATTTTTGACAGATGACATTCATTTGGATGCAGAAATTCTGGTATGTTCCTTTTAAAAGACCAATTCTACAGAATACAAACAGAATTTCAGGATTTGGAAGGCACCTAAGAATTCATATAGTCTAATTTGTATCTGACAAGAATTCTCTCTACAATATGTCTGATATGGTCATTCATCATTTCCTGAAGAGCTTCTGATGGTGAGGAAATCTATTTCCCAAGGCAAGTCCATTCCATTTTTTTGATGACTCTAGTTTTTAAGAAGTTTTCCCATACATTAAGCCTACATGTGTCTCTTTGCAACTTCCACCCATTGTTCCCAAGCCTTTAATCACATTTGATCAATATCAGAATTGAAATCCTCTTCTCAATCATATTTTGGCCTGAAAGACCACAGTGAGTCAGACGTGAAACAAAAACCTTTGTTAATCTAATGTTACCTGTGTAGTTTTTGGCATTTATATTACTCTTTAACATTTATAAAGCACTTTCAGTGGATCCCCACAACAACTCTGTAAGGTGGACAATATAGGCATTGTTAAATCCCATTTGACAGATGAAACCAAAGATTAGAAAGAGAAAGTGACTTAATTTTTAGTTATCATAGATTGAATATTAATTCAAGTCTTCCTGGCTGAAGCTGAAGATCAAATACTCTGTCCACTATGCCACACTATCTAGGAAGTACTTGGCAAAGTACCTCTAAGTTCCTCCCTCATAAAGAGAGTTTTAAATGCAGAAAAGCAGGAATAATAAATGCAGCTTTTCAGATCATAATGTGATAAAAAATTATAATTAATAAGGGTTCATGAAGAGACAAATTTAAAATTAATCAGAAACTAAATAATCTAATTCTTCAAAATGGGTGGGTCAAAGAACAAATCAAAGAAACAGTTACTGATTTCATTGGAGAGAATGACAATGAGGAGACAACATATCAAAATCTATGGGATATAGACAAAGTAGTACTCAGGGGAAAATTTATATCCCTGAGTGCCTATATTATGTAATGATCATTGAAAGAAATAGTAGAAATGATGTTACTGGCTTAGAGGAATGAAGCAGAAAGCTCCAGATGTTAGAAGAGTCTAAAGCCTCTTCTTGGTATCACCAGGAAGTCTGTTAGTATAACCAGACTTCCTTTAGAATTCCCTCAACCAATCACAGTATGGTTTCTCAGGAAAACTAGTTTCCTGGTAATCAACTATTGATCAACTGATGATAGATGAGTCAGTGTTATCAAATTACTGATGAAGATCAATAACACATCTGACTGCGGTTAAGAATGGTAATCAGTCACAGCTTCTGAGGATGAAGCTGGACACTTTTCTGTCCCTTCAGGCTTCCTCAAAACTCTCTTGAGGCTGCCTTCTTTCACTATTGCTGTCAGGTCAACCAACAAAAGGTCAGTAGATGGTTTAAGTTTTATAACAAGGGTTTTACTTAAGTTATTTAAATAATCAAGGAAGCTGAGGGAAGGGAAGAGGGTTTTAGAAATCACTAAATAAAATCTAATCTTAGCTCAAAGTATTAAGTCCAACAGTTTCAGAATGCTAGGACTGGGCTGAGCCAGGCCTCACTGGCCTGCTTTAATTGACACTGCTTGCCTATAGATGGATTAGGCTGCTGCTGGATTGAAGAGAATTAGTTGGATAAATCTTCTGTATATAAATTGTAGATAGTAGTAGTTGGATGAATGGTGTCAATTGACCCTAAAGCTAAGGAGTAAATCCTGTAACCTCAAGGCATGCTGGCTGATCCCTAAGCTACTCAGTAAGTTGAAGAGAGAAAGGATTGGCCTAACCACTGAGTCAACCAGGACTTGGTCTCTCTCTCCCTTATATAGGGCACAGCCCAAATGACGATAGGTCTCATGCCCTGGCATGGCATCAGGGATCTCCCAAGAGTCTAAGTTTCCAACTGGCAGCCCTGACCCCTAGACATGGCTTCTTACAAATCTTGCCCCCACCCTGGGCTCCTTTTCTTTTGTTGTATAGTCATTTTCAGTCATGCCCAACTCTTTATGACCCCATTTGGATTTTTCTTGGCAAAGATCCTGAAGTGGATTGCCATTTCCTTCTGCCATTTAACAGATGAAGAGACCAAGGCAAACAGGGTTAAATAACTTGCTCAGGGTCACACATAGATATTGGAGAGAATGCATTCGAATTGGGATTTAAAACAATAGCAAGAGAAAGATACTTCCCAAACACTTAGGAATAATCCTAGAACTTTGAGGAGAAAATGTGACCAGCATCACTTTGGGACCCAGACTTATGAGTGTTAGTGGTAGTTAGGATAATGACCCTTCAGAACTCATGTGTTGTATAGAGCTTTCCAAAAGTTGAATCAGTTGGTTAGGATAGTCATTCCTTAAAGACACTGTAGTGATGATGACCACTGAGGGATCCTGGTTGGAATAGGTGATCCATAGGATCTCTCCTAGTTCTAACTTTTTAATTC
Source organism: Gracilinanus agilis (assembly GCF_016433145.1). Classification (NCBI taxonomy): domain Eukaryota; kingdom Metazoa; phylum Chordata; class Mammalia; order Didelphimorphia; family Didelphidae; genus Gracilinanus; species Gracilinanus agilis. The sequence goes on from NC_058135.1 coordinate 132,129,965, forward strand.
TATGAAATTCAAAGATAGAGCAAGCAAAGCTAGAATTTCAAAGTAAAATTATTTGTTAACTAAAAGAAATACGGCCTCAGCCACTTCCCAGCTGTGTGACCTTGGGCAAGTCACTTGACCCCCATTGCCCACCCTTACCAATCTTCCACCTATGAGACAATACACCGAAGTACAAGGGTTTAAAAAAAAAGAAATAAAACTAATTTCATCAGAGGAAAAAACAGTTCAAAATGGCAGTTATTTGGGGCAGGAAAATTTTAGAAAGAAATAACCAAATAAAATAAAATAAATTAAATAGCACAGTGTTAGAATTCTATCACTTGATTATCAGTTAAATCTATCAAAGCTTTAGCCTTGTTGGAAAAGACTGTATCTATCCACATAAATATTATAAATACTAAAAGGAAAAAGGAAAACATTTGAAATAGTCTACCCTAGTTTATATTAATGGCCCAGCCTGGGTGGCACAGTGGCACATGTTTAGAGTCAAGAAGATCTAAGTACAAATATTCTTTCAGATACTTCCTAACTTTGTGACCCTGGGCAAGTCACTTAACCCTATTCTTTATATCTAAAATGAGCTGGAGAAGGAATGGCAAACTACCCAAGAAAATCCCAAAAGGGGTCATGAAGATCTGGACAGGGCTGAAATGACTGAAAAACAATCTCGCCATTTCAACACTTTATCTTAGCCACTGATCAAAACAGTGTGAAACAAGCAAATAGAATGAGTTTGTCCATTCTGCTAATTTGATAATTGATCACTAAGAAGGCCATATTTCATCTTGGAAATATATTAAGATAGACAGCCAATCTTTTGGTATATCAATAGATTCAGGACTGAATAGATGGAGTCAGAGTACTCCAGAGGACCATTAGGCATTTACAGATAGACTGTATCCAATCTTGCGCTCTCTCTGTTTCTGTCTCTCTCTGTCTCTCTGTCTTTTTCTCTCTGTCTCTGTCTTTCTATCTCTGTCTCTGTCTGTCTCTCTCTCTGTCTCTCTCTCTCTCCCTGTCTCTGTCTCTCCATCTCTGTCTGTCTGTCTGTCTGTCTGTCTCTCTCTCTCTCTCTCTAAGAATCAATACAAGTATTAGTTCTAAGGCAAAAGAGGAGTAAGGGTTAGGCAATTGGAGTTAAGTAACTTGCCCATAACTAGGAAATGTCTGAGGCCAGATTTGAGTCCAGGTCCTCCCAACTCCAGAGCTGGTGCTCTATCCACTAAGCTACCTAGATGCCTTTCAAACATGCTCTCTTTATGCTTTCAGACCAGTATGAGTTTATCAGCTCTGGATTATGTTTGTCTGTTTTCCTTTGAAGCAGCTGTGCTTTTTTTCCTCTGAGTATATTTGTATTTTTAAACTATAAACTGAGAAAAGATGCTGCCATACTGACTTTTTAGTGATCCTACCTGTTTAAATACATAGATGAGCCCACTCAGGCAACTGGTTGTGCCTTCAAGCCAATCATTTTATCTGCCAATGTGGGAATGGGCATCAAACAACAGCTTAGGTTGGGGAAACAGAGCTTAATTATTGTGAATCAGACAGACAGATAAACCAGTAAGTATGTACTGAGAAGCTACTGGGTGCCAAGCACTATGTAGTCTCTATGAGATATCAAAGAAATGCCAAACAGCCCGACCACTAGGGTTTTACATTTTAGTTTGAATGACTAGAATATTACTTATAAAACCCATCAGAAAGTATTTCAGTGGGACAGCTAAATGGCTCAGGGTAATAGAGTAACAGTCCTGAATTCAAATCTTCCCTCAGATACTTCCCAGCTTTGTGACCCTGAGCAAGTTACTTAACTCCAATTGCCTAGCCTTTACTATTCTTCTGCCTTGAAATAGATACTTAATATTGATTCTAAGATGGAAGAAAGAAAGAGAGGAAGGAAGGAAGGAAGGAAGGAAAGAAGGAAGGAAGGAAGGAAAGAAGGAAGGAAGGAAGGAAGGAAAGGAGGAAGGAAGGGAGGGAAGGAAGGAAGAGAAGGAAGGGAGGGAGGGAGGAAGAAAAAAAAAAGAAAGAAATCCAATGTGAGACAATGTGCTACTTTAAATGCAAAAGGAGTTTGGAGAAGTGAAAAATCAATGTGGCCTAGAGGCATGATAGTATATGATCATCCCCATTTAAAATATAGCTTATATTCCATTCTATGCTAGATTCACACAAACAATGAAGTTCAATGTGAGGCAAACTGGGCCATGAATGGGAGCCATTCCTTCTTCTTTGAGAACCCTATTAGAATATCTAAATCCAATTTGTACCAGACTAAAATTTTAACCTGGGACTAGAAAAATCAGCTAAGAAATAAGAAAAATAATCTTGGCATACACATTCTAGAGGTGAAGATTCTCATTTCTAAGCAAGAAATATTGTAAAGTCTTTTTTAAAACTCAAATTTCCCTAATAAAGAATGTGTGTGTGTGGGTGTGGAGGTGTGTGTTTAAGTGTGTGTGTCCACTTGTCTGTCTCTCTGTCTCTGTCTTCTGTCACAGACTTTCTCTGTGTGTCTCTTGTCTTTGTGTCTCTTGTTTCTGTCTTTCTCTCTGTCTCTGTCTCTGAATTTCTCCACCTCTCTTCTCTGTCTCTGGCTAGCTGTCAATCTGTGTCTGTCTGTGTTTTTCTCTGCTTTTCTACCCTACACCCCAGAAACAAAATGAAGGAAAAGGCAGGTATCTTTGTTTGAAGACTGTATTTGCAGAGATTGGGCTGTTGTACTTTGACTCTCTGCTTGAGATAACTATTACCCCTTGTTTCAGGGCATCTCATGAATGTGCCTGATCTCTTACACTCCTAGATATTGCTACTGTAGTCTCCACACGGTTCTTTCTTCAACATCTTTTTAGCCAGTTTGTTATAGTAACAATCTTACAAGTATCATAATCCTGGATATTTTAATTAGACATTTCCTTTACACCCAGAGGTCATAGAAAAATGTAGTCTTTCTCAAACTAAACTATTATCAGCAGTACAAGGACCGAAGACAATCCCAAAGGACTCCTGATGGAAATGTCATCCCTAGCCATAGAAAGAACTGTTGGAGTATAAATGCACAACAAACCATGCCATATCTTGCCTAATTTCTTTCATGAGTTTTTTCTTCAATGTACAATATATGTCTTCCTTCACAATATGAGGAATGCATACCACTGCATTGACAACACTGGAATAACTTCCATCAGTTGTTTGCTGCAGTGGGTAGTGGTCAGGGGAAGGAAGGAGGAAGAGAATATAGATTGCAAAAGGTCAGAAAACAATTGCTAAAAAATTATTTCTACATGTAAGTGAAAAAATAATAAAATGAATGAGTTAGTAAAAACAATTTTAAAGAAAGGGAATATTTAGTCTTTCAGATATGCCCCTTTTACATCCAAATGAAGAGGAGGAGGAAGACTTCTGGAAATATGTTGGATTTTGTTTTATTTTATCCATTCAATATGTATTGTCTGCCCACTCTGTGCAGAGTCCCATTCTAGGGATCAGGAATACAAAGTTAAGATTGGATATACAGTCCTTGTCCTTATGGAATTCACAAAATAGGAAAGAAGAGGGAGAGATTTTCTAGGGAGGTGAAACTATGTAAGAAGAGCCACAAACTGTGGATGATGAGGACAACAACTGGATGAAAAGAGTATTGGGAATTAAATAAGTCATTTCATATCTGTCAAGTGAAAAATTTTAGAACAAATTATCTTTCTAGCAAGACATGACAAAGAGAATGCTATCTACCTCTAGAGAAAGAACTGTTGGAGTCAGGTGCAGATCAAAGCATATGATTTTTCACTTTAATTTATTTTTATTTTTATTTGGGGGGGATTGGTTTGCTATGAATATTCTCTTAACAACAATAACTAACATGGAAATGTTTTGCATGGTCATACATATCAAATAAAAATGCTTACCATATCTTGGATGGGGGAAGGAATGAAGGGAGTGAGACAATTTGGATCTAATCATTTCAGAAAACATGTTAAAATTTTTATTACCTGTAATTGGGAAATAAAATATTTTAAAATATAAATAAAATCCTAGCCACTTTTGAAAAATACATTCTTACTCAAATATTCTATTTCACGATTATTCTATCATTTCTATATTGTACATTAATATATAATTATTGTAAAAGGCAACTCCGTCTTCCTAGTCCTTCAGGTTTACTACCTAAGAGTCATCTTGTATTCCTCAATATTTCTCACTGCTCTTCCCCCAAAATCCATTTTTTTTTTGCCAAGCCTATTGATTTCACTTTTGCAACACCAACCCCTTCTCTCCTCTGCAGTGCCACAACTCTGGTACATCATCACTTCTTACCTTGATTAATTGCAATAATTTGTTGGTGTGTCTGCCTGCCTCAAGTCTGTCCCCACTTCAATCTATCCTCTAGTTACCAAAGTGATTTTCTTTAAGTGCAGATCTGACCATGTCACTCCCATACACACACTAATAAACTCCAGTGGCTCCCTATTACCTTCAGGATCAAATACAAAATTCTCTATTTGGCATTTAAAGTCATTCATAACCTAGCCCCCTCCTACCTTTTCAGTCTCACACCTTACCCCCAGTGTAGATCCAGTGACCCTGGCCTTCTAGCTGTTCCATGAACAAGGCACTCAAACTCTTAGTTATGGGCATTTTCTCTGACTGTTCTCCATGCTCTCCCTCCTCTGCTCCAACTACTGGCCTCATTGGCTTCCTTTAAGTCCTCACTAAAATCTTACCTCCTATAGGAAGCCTTTCTCATCCCCCCTTAATTCCAGTGCCTTCATTTTGTTAATTATTTCCTTTTATACTATATGGTGCAAGCTTTGCATATGTTTTTTTGAATGTTGTCTCTCCTTGAGAGAAAGGACTGTTTTTTATTTGTTGCCTCTTTTCCTATCCTCAGAACTTAGCAAGTTCCTAGTATATAGAGGCACTTAATAAATGTTTTTTGACTGATTATAAACAGGAGTACCAAATTTTGGAAGGCCTTGAAAGTTAAGCAGAATATCACATTAATTTAGTCATACTAAAGTTTTCATGGCAAACATAATGATGCTAACTTCTCCCCCCCCCATCTATATCATTTCAGAAAATGAACAGAAGCTGGAATATAGTTTATTGATGATTTATTTAAAATTCTTAAAAGGTTAAGCAACTTAACCATTCTTAAAAGAATGAATAATTCAGAAGTGGGGCCATAGACCTATTTTGGAATTATTACTTACTGAAAACATTAAGATAGTGACCCACAATAATTTATATAGAACCTGTTTAAAAAAGATTACTGTATAGATTACTCTGACTTTTTAAAGAATGATAAAATTGAAGTATGTTAGTCAATATTTTTCCAGTAATGCTACCTGCCTGCAAATCATGGAATACCACAGTTTCTGAGGAATCAATATTGTAGGTCATCCAAAGGCCAATGAAGTGCAAGGTGGGCGTAAGTAGAGTATAGCATTATTACCAACCATAAGATGCATGCAAAAAGATTATCATCAAAGAGATGTATGACTAGAAAAGGGAATGGGTCAGGCATGTAGTGAGATTGAAGGATAATATATGGACATATTTCAATGGTACCCACATAATATTAAGAGATCAAAAGAAAGACTCTTGCAAATTGACTATACTCCCTAAGGAGGATTTACATCAGAGCTTGGACAAAAATGGATAGATTGAAATCTTCCCCACTAGCAGAGTACTCAAATTTCTGAGAACGCGGACCCATTAAAGTATTAAAGTATATGTCATGCAGATTTCATACAGTGTTTGGTAGGGGGTCAGAATTGTTTTTAGTTCAATATTCCCAAAGAATCAGATTATTCAGATGGAATATTTTTACATTTGCACCAGATTGAAAAATTGTTATTTACTGAGAAAGAATTCATTATTGATTAAGATGTTCAGAACTCTCATGTAGTCTCATTGACATGTGGAAATGCTGTTGGCTTTAAATAAAGGGAGAAAAATATGCACAACAGGCAAAATATGGAACAGTATATGGAAACTCTAAGTACTATACCTACATTGCTAAGTAGCAATTATACAAAGTTTTTTATCCTTTTGTCCAGTGACTCTAATAAGCTAGTAAAGTCTAATTGTCCTCTGAACACTGGCAGTTATCTTTGAGTGCATATTACATATAAAAGATAATATTCCTGATTTTATTCACTCTAATTCAAAGTGAACAATGAACAGAAGCCTTCAGTCAGGTTTCACCAGCCATTGCAAGTAAGCATCTGATTTTCTTGTCAGAAATTGCAATTAAATTGCTATAGTTATTTATCACACTGAGAATTGTGTATTGTATGTATAGTGAGCATTATAGACATTACAAAGCACATATCCAAATGAGGGTAATCAAGCAAAAAATCAATCACTTATAGGAGTCTGATCATGATAAAAGTTGAATACTTTTTAAGCATTTATCATTAAGTATATAGTAGGGTAGCTCAGTGGCTCAGAGGATAGAACACTACGTTTGAAATCAGGAAGTCTCATCTACCTCAGTTCAAATCTGGAATCAGACACTTATAAATTGGTGATCCCAAGCAAGTCACTTGACCCTATTTGCCTCAATTCCCTCATCTTTAAAATGAGCTGGAGATGGAAATGGCAAACCATTTCCAGCATCTCTGCCCAGAAAACCCAAAATGGGGTCACAAAGAGCGGGACACAACTGAACAACAGCAACAATATTAAGTATAGCCCTAACCATCCATCCTCAAGAAGCATTAAGATTAAAATTATTTTCCTAATCACAAAAGGAGGACAAAAGACTATGGAATCATTCACTGGAGGTTTGGGCTTATAAAATGTTGGGAGAATCCTAGGATATTATTCCTTCCTTCCTTGATGACCCTGATTTCTAGTTGCCTCCTGCTTCCAATCTAGTGTATTTATTTTGCAAATATCTTATACTATTAATCTGTGAACCTATGAAATCCTCCCAGGAAAACAAAGGTCCCAGAGTAAGATCTCCTTCACTATTTGATTCCTATCCCCAGAACCTGAAACTCAGAATGCTTCTAATGAATCTTTGGTGATTGATAATTGATTGATCATTTTAGACCAGAACTTAAAGGTCATCTAGTTGAAATATATAATTTTACAGATTAAGAAATAGATGTCTAGAGGAGTTATATGACTTGCCTCCAATCCTCTCTATGAGTAGAATAATCCTGTGGGGGAAAATACTTTGCCAGCTTATTCAACTGGCAAAATTATTAAGGTGGTTTCCCATGGTGTCACCTTCTCGTACCACTCTCTCCATGCACATGTACACATACTCATTACAATAGCTAATCTCAGTAAAGATGTTTTGTATATATTATTTGATGTGAATCTCATCATCTCCCTGGTTGGTACTGCAAGTTGGTACTTCAAGTACGCTTATTTCCATTCTCCCGATGAGAAAACTTGGGCAACATAAATAGCTAATCATCTTCAAAGGTGAGGATCTAAACTAGGTCTCTTTTGAATCTAAATCTAATACTCTTTCCTTTATATCACACGAACAATGAAAGAATAATATCTGAGCCTTGTTTTTCAGAAGGACCAATTTAGGCAAAAATAGGGATTGAGGGAATTTCTCTGACTCCCCTAGCCTTGTCATTTCCTTTTCCCTACTCATCGACATCCCATACTTCCCTTACTCCCTCAGGTGTCCTCCTATTCCCTGAAAAGAGAGTTGCTTTACTGAGTCATATTAAAATATAAATTATGCATTACAACAGTTTAAGTCATTAACTCTCCCAAAGGTACTCATATTTTAATAGACCCAGAAAGTTTTAAGTTAAAAGAATGAACTTCTTTGGAGATTTCAGTTATTAACCAATGAGAGGGAGAAGAGGTTTTAGAATAGGCACTGGGGCTTTCCCAAAGTCCCAGAATTCATGTGAGAAACTATTCTCTTTGTGGGTAAGGCCAGCTGTCCCCTTAAGACTTTGAGCCATAACTTCTGTTTGTTGGTTTTGAAAGAAAAAGATCCAAAGAGGGATATTTCTTGTGTTGCCTGGGAGATAAAGAATGTGAAGGAGAGAAAGTAGAATATCTCATTCTTTCTTTTCTTAGGCAATTGGGGTTAAAGGACTTGCCCAGGGTCATACAACTAGAAAGTGTCTGAGGTCAGATATGAATCCAGTACTTCCCATCTCTAAATCTGGCTCTCAATCCACTGAACCATCTAGCTGCCCTAAACTTCTTAGTTTTATTTTGTTTTCTCTGCCCAGGAGAATAACATTTGAACTAGAAAGGAATGAACAAAAATGATAAAAAAAAAAAAACAACAAACAACTCAAGATACATAATACAAGAGTAAGTGAATGCCTAGTGGATTTACTTTTGGGATAGTTCTTCCTCCTCATCCTTCTGTTCAGTTGGCAAAAGTGACCACAGGCAAATGAATTTTATCTCATTGCCAAAAGAATTGACATATGTGATTGTTGTGCTACTGTCAGTGATCTTGAAAAAATCCAGAATGAAAGAGATGCCACAAGATTTGGGGAAGGGAAGGGAGTAAGTGAGCAGGAGATTGGAGAAGGAACCTCTGATTTTATTGTAGTGAGGAAACTTCTTATACCAATACACTTCAACAACTGATGAGCAAATACTGGCTTTAAAGTCCTTGAGAGTAGATATTGTTTATTCTTTGCAGCAGCATCTCCATGACTAGAACAGTGACTGGTACTTGTATCTAGTAAATTTTTATTGATTGATTAATTATAGCTAAAAACTTACCTATCATCACATGGCCAAAAATATCTGTCAGGCTTGAACACAGGTACATTTGGCACAGCCAAACAACTTCCTAGCTATTATGTTATTATATCTCTTAACTCTATGACTAAAGGAAGGTAAATGCCACTGTAATTTCCTTTCTTTTTTTTTATTTAAACCCTTAACCTTCCATCTTGGAATCAATACTATGTATTGGTTCCAAGGCAGAAGAGTGGTAAGGGCTAGGCAATGGGCGTTAAGTGACTTGCCCAGGGTCACATGGCTAGGAAGTATCTGAGGCTAGATTTGAACCTAGGACCTCATGTTTCAATCCACTGAGCCACCCAGCTGCCCCCTGCAATTTTCAAAATGGAGCCAAGTATTAGGTTTAGTTGCTTCATACCACATACCAAGATAAGCCACACATGGACACATGATCTACACTTAAAAGGTCGTTTCATAAACAAATGAGGGGAGGAAAGAAGAAATTATGTTTGAATCTATGGATAGGGGAAGAGTTCATGCTCAAACAAGGGTCGGAGAGGATCACAGAAGATAAAGTGGAAAGTTTTGGTTATGTAAAATCATAAAGGTTTTTTTTACAAATAAAACCAACATCACTAAGACTAGAAGGGAAACAGTTAATGTAGGGGGAGAGGGTGTGGAATCTTTGCAGTGAGTTCCTCTGAGAAAAGTCCTTTTTCAAGGTATATAAGTAACCAATTCAAATTTATTTTTTAAAAAGAACCATTCACCAATAGATAAATGGTCAAAGAATTTCTCAAAGGAAGTAATCCAAGCTATCTTTAGCCATGTGAAAAGAAGGCTCCAAATTTCCAATAATTAGAGAAATGAAAAAGAAAAAAAAAGTCTAAAGTTCAACCTCATACTTATCAGTTTGACAAAAATGATAAAAATAGAAACTTACAAACATTGGAGGGGCTTCAGGAAAATAAGTACTTCAACTGAGCTTGATGGTGAACTTGAATTGGTCCCAGTCATTTTGGAGAACAATTTGAAATTACACTCAAAAAGTGACTAAACTGAACCAGAAATGTCACTATCCCAAAGAGATAAAAAAGAAAACAAAAATATTTATGGTAGCTCTTTGGTGGTAACAAAGAACTGGAAACTCAAGGGAAAGTGCTCATCCATTGGGGCATGACAAAATACAGCTTGTTGTATGTAAGTGAATACTTTTGTGCTTTAAGAATGGCTGTGAAGACTGAGTTGGAAGCAAGAAGGGGAGAGTGAAGGGCCCGACCACTTAAAACTTGAACCTGGTCTTAATTACATCATAGGATCGTGGTTTCAGAGATGGAAGGGCTCTAAGAGGTCAACTAGTCCAATTCCTTCATTTTTCAGATAAGGAAACTAAGGCCAATGTAAGTTAAATGATGCCTAGGATCATACAGTAACAGAGCCAGGATTCAAACCCAAGTTCTGTGACAGCAAATTCAACATTCTTTCCTCTGTATCATGAAGCCTTCACTGAGATGAGGTATTAATTAAATTAGCTTACCTAAATGAGTTAACAAAGGTATAGACATAAAAAAATCTTCATGGTCCTTTGGGAGACAAGGGCAAAGAGGGAATACAATAATTTGGCCAGAGAAGAATATTGATTCAAGGTATTAGTGAAAAGAGGTAGAATGTCAGATTAACCTTTTTTCTTCTTCTTTTAAGCCTTTACCTTCTGTCTCAGAACCAAAACTAAGATTGGTTCTGTTATATTGATTTCTGGGACAAGATGGATACCAACTTTGAATGACAAGACCAGCAGTTGAACACCTCAGAACATACCCAGAAGCTCTGAGCCAGGGCAAAAAGTCTGTTGGAGCCAGCCCTATAAACACCCATGAGGCCCAGCACCTAGGGCTCACTCTGGAGCAGATCTTGGGAGATGGGAGGTCTCGAGGGAGGGTAGACATGACCTGTACCTGTACCTGCTAACCAACCTGTCATCCTGAGAGCTAGAGAGCAATCACCATCATTGATAATAGAGCTGAGAGGAAATAGTGACACTATCATCAAGATCATCAATAGCCTTCCCTAATCTTTGGCTTGGCTTCAGCCAAGTCAGGCCAGGGTTAGTGTGAGGGCGAAGAACCTCCAGCCTCTGCTTGAGCTAGCTTTCTTCCAATAGTCTGATCAATAGTTTAGAGCATTAGCAAATAAGGTTCCCAAATCCTTCATCCTTTTCCCTTGTTCCTAACCCCATTGATTAGAATCAAATACAGTATTTTGTCATCAAATACCTTTCCTGAGTGGGCATTATATCTAGGTCCTTGGGAGAGGGAGATCCTTACTCAGTCGGATTTCACCATTGTTCAAATAGCACATCAATAGCCTTATCAATATCTATTCTAACCCCAGGCTGAGGAACTAGAGAGGTTAACTATACCTATAACTTCTCAGTGGTTCCCTGTCTGGGCAACTGTTATAAGAATAGCTGACAGGCTTAATTGAGCAAGCCTGTCAGGAGAGGAGAGGCATAGCTTTACCAGCAGCACCTACACCGAGGCCGTGGGTGAGAGTATGCTCTCTCTCACACCAAAATCCACCTTTAAAGCCTCTAACTTATAGCCTCTATTATTATTACCACCAATCAATCCTCATTATTTTTTATAACAGTTCCAAGACAGAAGAGGGGTAAGGGCTAGGCAACTGAGGTTAAGTAACTTGCCCAGGGTTACATAGTTAGTAAATGTCTAAGGCCAGATTTGAACCAAGGTCCTCTTGACTCCAGGCCTGGCTCTCTATCCACTGAGTCACCACCTAGCCACCCCAGACTAACCATTTTTTTACTTTATACTACATTAAAATGGGCAGAGATAAAAGGCTTTTGAAGATCCCATCCTACTTCTGGATTATCTATCAGTGTTAGGAAGTCTTTATGTTGAACCAAAATTAAACTGCAATGTCTATCTATTGCTTCGATTCCTGACTTCTCTGGTTAAGTAGAAAGATCTCTTTCACATGACAAACCTTCAAATACTTGAAGGCAGTTATCAAGCCCATGCTTTACTATACTCCACTAACAGAGCTTTTGTTTACTCTATTACTGAAGCCTTCATAGGTATTGCTATTGAGCCCAAAATTAGGAGTGTGGAGTTGCATCATTAAAATGTTGATGCCTAGTTAAGAAATATTTATGCAGTGATACAATGGATAGAGAGAGCACTGACACAGAGTTAGGAATATTTATGTTCAAATCTATCTTTAGACACTTAGCTGTGTGACCCTGGACAAATCACTTAACCCTGTTTTTCTCAGTTCCTCAACTTTAAAATTACCCGAGGAGGGAAAAGGTAGACCACTCCAATATCTTTGTCAGGAAAATCTCAAGTGGGGTCACAAAGAGTTGGATACAATTGAAACAAATGCACAACAAATTCCTTATAAGCTCATAGGGCACAGTTTGTCTACATAACTGGAAATCTCAAGTAATCATCTTTTAGTTCTTACTTTCTTTTCTTGTGATTCTTACCTTCTCAGCTTATTTGACCTTGGTTGCTATTTTTCTCTAACTGAGCTTATTTGTCCTGTTATTAGGTGAGTTCTAAATTCCAATAGGTACAGAGTCCCCTAGAGAAATCTCACTGTGCCAGGTGTAGAAAGGGACACTTGGGAAATTTTTTCCAGATGCTAGTTGGATGGTCTTATTTGCTGAGCAAGTCATGGTGCAGTTTTCACCCAGGACAGTTGGTTTCTCACCAGAGGACAAGGGGCTGATTTCTGGTTGACCTCAGGTTTGTATTCCTTGTCTAGAGAGTCTCAGGCTCTAGAATTGTGGCAGGTACTTGGCTTTCCTGAGATAAGAAACTTGATTTTCATTTTTTTTATTTTTTCCCTTTGGGGAATTCAATGACCTAAACTCATTCTGAGTGTGAGTCCAGGGCAGAGTCATTGATCCTATAAGAAAAGGGAAAGGATGAAGTATTCCCACCCCTTTGCATTCAGAACAGTTTGCGATTACCAGGTCAAAGTGGTTTGGTTTCTCACCTCAACATGATGGTGCAATTTCCAGTCAATGCTGGATCTTAAATCCTTTTAGGAAGAATTCCATGTGTTTGGGAAGCTCTGCAGAACCAGATTATCTTCTTCTTTTTTTTTTTTCCACATTATCTTCTAAGACTGGAAGCTGACTGTCTTTGCTTTTATTTTTTTTATTGCCTTTGAGTTCATTTAGAGGACCAATTTGAGTATTAAGCAAACATTGCTCTTTGTGAAATGCATCCTGTCTTTTGACTATGCACAATGTTGCACCTGGAGATAATGGCGATTTTTCCCTGTACCTGTGAAATTGTACCACCCTGACTGCTTTGAACTTCTGTGGTGTATGGTCTTGGGGAAACATAGGAAAGGACAATATTAGATGCCTCCCTGAGACCTAGAAAGACTGCTCTTGATTGGGGGATATGAATAATATGTGCCTTTCAGTATGATTATATGGTAAGGTGTTGGCCCAGTGTTATACCCTTCCTAGTTCCTAATGCCCAGGTGAAACTGTCACCTAGGGTCCCCTAGAACTCAGGCTGTGAGAACCTTTCATTCATTCTTTTATGCAGAGATCCTGATTCTCGGGCTCAGTAAGGGGCTTAGGTAATTGGTGCTACATGAAGCAGGGAGAAGACTGTCTTTGCTAAATATACTTCCCCAACACCAACTCACCCTGTTGATAATTCTGCAGTAAAAACTGAAACCAGCTTATGGTTTCAGGCAAATAGACCTTCTTACTATTTCTCATCCTTAATTCTTGTTCCAACTGTCCCCCATGCTGAATTGTACTCTCTCTTCACCTTCATACCTTAGAATATATTGTCTCTTTCAAGATAAAGTACAGGAAGCCTCTCCTGGTTCTCCAAGCTGCCAACCTTCCCTTCAGTCACCTTCTGTCTATTTTGTTTCCACTTTGTCCTTATTTCTAAGTGTAGGTATTTACTTCCTCAATAGAATATAAGCTCTTTGAGGGCAGGGAAACTTTCTCTTCTCTCTTTATCTCCTTGGTGTACAGTGGCTGGCACAAAATAGGAGCTTAAGGAATGAATGTGGATGATTATGCTCCACCACAATCAAAGTAAAAATAATAGTAATAATATGATCATTGGGGTTACACACTGGTTTATAAATAATATCTCTTATTTCTTAGTATCCTCTTTTGTAAAATGAAAGTGCTTAGTGAAGTGGTCTCTGAGGTCAGGCAGTCCCTTCTAGGGCCTAATCTATCATCCTGTGAACTTCACAACCATCTCATGAGTAGGTGCTGTTTCCTCCTCTTTACAGAAGAGGAAACTGAGGGTCTCATAGCTAGAAAAAGTTTGAGGAAGGATTTGCTAGCTCTTCTGATATCTTGGAACCCTTGTCCAGACAATATTTTTAAAATCTCTTCCTCTCATCTTAGTATCAGTTCTAAGACAGAAGAGGACCAAGGGCTAAGCAATGGGGGTTAAGTGACTTGACCAGGGTCACACAGCTAGGAAGAATCTGAAACCAAATTTGAACCCAAGTCCTCCTGATTCCAGGTCTTCCACCCTATCTATTGTGCAATCTAGCTGCCTTGTTTTGGCAATTCTTGCCTGCCTGATTGAAGCTCTCCTGTCCCTATTTCCTGTACCACCAGTAATCTGAGCCTCTTACCATATCTTTAGATAAAAGACTAAATGAAAAGTACTCCCAGTCTGATCCCTAGAGGGGAGTGAGGACAGTATCAACTGCGTATTAAGAACAAATATGACGTTGGGATCATATCCTACCTACCCTGACATCATACCAAAGAAGGGAAAGCTGAGCAGTGGTCTAGTCTTGCCTCTAGTGTGGGAGCTATCACACTCTCCCTCCTTATCTCCCCCAGTTCCCATCCTCTGTCCCCTTCTTCTTCCCTCCACTGGCAGTCCACCCCAGAAAAGCTCAGTTTGTCTGGGTAAAAATAATACTTGTTCTTTCCACTTATATGAATGATTTACCATGTATGCCTAATTACTAGGCAGCGCAAGGACTGTGGACCTCATTAAATATGCTTCAGCTTCACTTTGCTCTAAGTTTTAATTAATTTCCACACGAAGTCCTGGGTGAGTTTGTTCAGTCTTCAATTTGTTGCTCATGTGCCATGGTTGTCTACTCACAACTTGAAAAAAAATTAGAGACAATATTTGTATGCAAAAGGAAAAGTGTCATTGAAGCAGCCAGAAGGATTTCTTTCTCTGTGAACCATTGTTCAGATTGAAGCAAAGAAACAAATGGAAAGCAGAGCCTGGGGGCACTCCCTCTCAGAGAAGTCAGATCAAGGCTAGCCAACAAATGAATCACAAAATAAAAATCACTCTAGTTAGAGAATTTCTTATTTATCTCTAATAATATATTGGTATATTATCATGTATGTTATTAGAGTCAATAAGCATTCAGGGAATGAATTTAATTAAATATTTCAGCTACTTTGGAACCTTCTGGACAACCAGCCTTTTTTGAATTCCAGGCTTCCTTCAAGGCTTAATCCATATACTATTCCCATTGGAATCTTGTTTTCTGACTTTGTTGGTGGCTAATACTGTCTTCCTCCTCTTTATTACTATGATACTAGTAGCTAGCATTGCTCTAGTGCCTACTATGTGCTAGGCACTGTGCTAAGCACTTTACGAATATTATTTGATCCTCATAACGACTCTGTGAGATGTGCTATTTTTGCTTCCATTTTACAGCCAAGGAAAATGAGGTTATGATTCACCCAAGGTCACACAGCTAGTCAGTGTGGGAGACTGGATTTGAACTCATATCTCTGGACTCCAGATGCTCTATCCACCATACCACCTAGCAGCCCTTCTTAAAATGATCCCAGACTTCCTTCTCTGTTTACATGTCAGAACTCCACAGTAGGCCCTTGAGGGCAAGGGCCATTTTTCATCTGGTCTTACTTTGCTTAGCAATTAGTTGAGGTTCTTGCATACCAGTGCTCAATGAATGTTTGTGGGTTCCTTGAATTCAAATCCCAGGAAAATCAAAAAGAGTGATAGGAATGATGCTTCATCTCTGTACATGTGAAAGGTGAATGTGATGGCTGAGTCACTAGAGTTAAGCACCAAAATGGTTCCCAATGAAGCATTCTTGATTTTCTCCTTTCATTCTCTGATGGCAAGAAATTTGCATCCACTCAACCTGTAGTGGATCAGCCATTGACTGAGTGTACCATAGGCAGGAACATCTGTGACAAATTATATGGGGACACTTGAGGAAGGGACTGAGCAGGGATGTGACTGAGTGGTGATTTAGCAAGCATGTGTTCCCATCTCAAGCACAGACAGATTTTGATTAAGCTGTGTACTTCAGAAGGTCTAGAGAGCTTAGAGCTGGTATTGCCTTTCCAAATAAGCATAAATCTAAAGAAAACTCAGCACAATGAATCTTTCAAACATTCCAAATCATAAAATGATGGAAACTCAAGCCACTTATATAAAGGGCAAATTTTAGGCAGAGTGCCTTGGGCTCTGCTTTTCCAAATTTATTTGTTCTAGGAACAATGTATAGAACCTGAGAGGAAGACCCAACATATTCCATTCAGTTCAACCCTGGTTAAATGCTTGCCTCCAACACTTGCTAGCTGTGTGGCTCTGTGGCAAATGACTTAACTTTGCTGATTTTCAGTTTCTTTATTTGCAAAGCAGGGGAGATATGAATACCTATATTGCCTTCCTTACAGAATTGTGGTGAGGCTCCAGTAAGTCCTTTTCAGTCTTGAGTGGTTGCATCTGCACATGGAAAGCTCAGAATGGTTAGATTGGCAGCAGAGAGCTGCCTGGGGTTAGCTTGGCTTTGAGTCTGTATCTTTACTCAAGGGAAAATAGAAGAGATAAGAAATTCATAGCACATAGATCTGACTCTTCTTCCCTATTATGAAAACATCTATTTGCTAGGGCAAGATATAATGACTTGGGCCATCATTCAGGTGAATGACACTTGTTATATCCCAGAAGACATTCAGTTGAAGAATATTTATTAAATAGTATTAAAAAATTAGACATTCAATTCAAGAATTACTAGTGTAAATTACTAGTGTAAAAATATGAAAAAGTTTTTTTGATTCATCTGAAAATATAAGAAATAAATATTTCTCTGTGCTTTCCAAACCTTCCTCTTTAGGAAAATGGGTAAAAAGTGAAAAAAAAAACCCTAAAGTTAAACACTGCTTTCCCTCTAACTCCCCAATTGATTATAGGTGGTAGGGTGGTAACCAACCTTGGAAAAAGAAATACCTCCTGGCTAGTTAAGACAGTTGCCCTCTCTGGTTTTTGAAGGGATTAGAATTGAGATCCTTGGGATAGTATCCTCATTCCCTTTTCCAAATACTAGAGTATCAATCATAGAGAAAAGATACTTGGATTACTCCAGAGGGAAGTGGTCAAAAAAAGGACTTGAGAAGTTTTCAAAGATTAAATAACCATTGTCCTATTAGAGTTAGAATGCTAATCCCAAACTATATTTTATCATATTGAAAGTTTTTCCTTGTTCATAATTCCTGTAAACATTACCTCAAACTGCCTTGATTTAGAGATGTTCAAGGACATCAGATAAGTATATCAATTAAACATTTCTCTCTCTCTCTAACTAGAAATTCTTCAATTTAGAATGATAAATTAATTTTAAAATGTTTCTGGCAGATTTATGCCTAAAACCTAGAGTATAGTATTAATATTTTTTGACAGTTTTAATCGTGTACATTTTGTGTTTGGAGCTGATGATAAAGATTTTGATATTGGTCTCTACTTCAAGAAGTCTAAATTCTACTGGGAGAAAAGACACATGGAGAGATAAGTAAATATGAGTAATTTCAGGGTGAGGGGAAAACTACCAATTGGAGTGATCAAGAAAGGCCTCATGGAAGGGGTAGAATTTGAGATGAGCCTGGAATAGGGCTATGGGTTCTAAGTAGTAGAGGTGAGGGAGCAAGGGTTGGGATTGAGGTTGTACATATAAATTCTAGGTTCATTTATTCATTCATCCATTCAAGTGTTTATTCAGGATCCGTTACTCAGATTGTCCTGTATTGGGTCCTGAGGGCAACATGGTGTAGGAGAGAGGATCCTTGCTTTCAGGATCTTATAATCTAGTGAGAAAAAACAGAGGCTTACCAGTTCATGTTTTTTGTTGTTTTTTTTTAAACCCTTGTACTTCGGTGTATTGTCTCATAGGTGGAAGATTGGTAAGGGTGGGCAATGGGGGTCAAGTGACTTGCCCAGGGTCACACAGCTGGGAAGTGGCTGAGGCCGGGTTTGAACCCAGGACCTCCTGTCTCTAGGCCTGGCTCTCACTCCACTGAGCTACCCAGCTGCCCACCAGTTCATGTTTAATGTCCCTTCTAGCTCTAAATTCTACTCTTCTAAAATATCCAACATTTATAGAAAAAATGTTTGTATAACAATTCAAAACCATATAATTATGTCCCCAAATGGAATGAAATAGTCAAATATGTTATAGGAGTTCAAAGAAGGAGATGGCTGGTTGGAAAACCCATGGCGGTAGACCTTAAGCTGGAATTGAATAATAATAATAATTGGCATGTGTAAAGACCTTAAAGTAGGCAAAGAATGTGATATATTTTATTTCATCCAAGCATCATAATTCAGCACTACAGAGATTATTTTTCTCATCTATATAGTGGGGATAGGGCAGCCGGTTGGTGTATTAGATAGAGAACCAGACCTGAAGTCAAGAAGATTCCTTCTCCTGAGCTGAAATCTGGTCTTAGACTCTTACTAGCTGTGTGAACCTGGACAAGTCACTTAACTCTATTTGCTTCAATTTTCTCATCCATAAAATGAACTGAAGAAGGACATGACAAATCACTCCAGCATCTTTATCAAGAAACCTCCAAATGGAGTCACAAAGGGTCAGTTGCCACCAAAAAAATGACTGAAGAAGAATGATGAGGATAACAATATCCATATACCTCCTTCTAGGACTGTAGTAAAGGAGTTCATCAAATGAGATCATCAGTGTATGTTGGGTATTATGGAAAATACTTTGCAAACTAGAAAGCACTATGTAAATGCCAGCAATTATTATTATCCCCTTTTTAAGATGAAGAAAGTAAAGTTCAAGATCTTACCCCAGTCATAAAAATAAGGTAACTATCAGAGGTAGGATTTAAATCCAGATCTTCCGGATTCCAAAGTCCATCATTCTATCCGCTATGCCAAGCTTCAAAGGAAAAGAACATTTTAGCAGAAGTGCAATAAGGGATGGGTGGGGGCTACATCCATGAACTGGGAACATTCAGGCAGAACTTGAAGATAGAAAGGAAGGGACTGATGCAAGAGAGCTTCCAAAGTGTTCCTGACTAGAAACAGGAGATCAACAGGGAAACAAATGCCTTTAATAATAGTTAACATTTAGGTTTGCAAAACACTTTTTACTTGATATATCATTTGGTTTTCACAACAGCCTTGTGAGAGAGATGCTATGATTAGCTCCATTTCATAGATAAGGCAATTAAAACTTATAGAAGATGATAAGTGGCTTGCCCCTGACTATATAAGCAGGAGAGATGGGATTTGAACCCAGGTCCTTCTGACACCAACTCCTGCATTGTTTCACCTATACCACATCTCCTATTCTACTTCTTTAAAAAAACAAAACTAACTTTCTGTCCTGGAATCGATATCAATTCCAAAACAAAAGAGTAGTAAGGGTTAGGCAACTGGAAATAGGTGGACTTGCCCAGGATGTCACACAGCTAGGAAGTTTCTGAGGCCCAATTGGAACCCAGATCCTCTCTATTCTAGATCACTGAGCCACCTTGCTATGCCTTCCTATTCTAGTTCATTCTTTCTTGAGGTAGGTTGAGTTTCAGACACATTACATGTGAGTTCACTTGAACTTGAGTTGATGACAGAGCATCAAAATATAGACATCCTAGAGGCAGTTAAAGGCATGGAACTGAAGTGATAGATATCTGAAGTACATCTCCAAAAGAAGTGAAAAGTGAAGCCACTAGACAGGTTCATTTCACTGGAGAATTACATAGGAGCAAACTTGAAAAAGAGAAGACCAGAAGATGTCCATCTGATGAAACTAAAGCAAAGAAATCTAGAATAAATCCAAGGAGGAAAGAGTTCTAGAATAGGAATTCTTAATTTTGGGTCTATTAACAGTTTTAAAAAATATTTTGATAACTATATTTCAATATAATTGCTTTATTTTTTAACTATGAATTTTATTTTAGGCACTTAAAATGTATTTCTGAAAACAAGTCTGGCCATAGACTTCATCAGACTAACTGCTAAAAGGGTTTGCCATGAAATCAAGTAGACTAAGAACCTCTGATCTAGAAGGAGAATATTAATAACAATTTAAAGAGATCAAGGAGAATGAAGCTGAGGGAGAAAAAAGACAGCTTTGACTTGGGCAAGTTGAGCATCACTGGTGAGTCAGGAGTGATTTCAGGAGGACCATGATGAAGGAAGTCAGACTGCACAGGGACGAAGGGTTGTGTTGGTGCCAGTTCAGATCGGCTCCAATTTGAGCATTTATTTACAACTCAGAAATCAGCAAACACTATAAATCAGGGCCTGATTTATCATTGTGTTGATTGTCTAGACTTAAGAAAGTAAAGGAGAAAATGTTAATAATATATATTAAACTTAAAAGCTTGTTCGATGTGTCTTTTTTCCCTAGAGAAGCAGGCATTAAACATTGAATGAATGCTAAAGAAATGGAGATACCAGGCATACTGAAAATCATTTTTTGAGATATTTGTCAGAGAAAGGAAGGAGCAAACAAATATATTGTTAAGTAGAAGGGACACCTAGGCTGGAATTGAAGGTGTTTGGATTTTGTTTTGTTTTTCCAAGATGCCAGATTTTTAAGGAAATATAACCATTGAAACCATACATAGCAATCCATGAAGTTATTTCACGTGGTAAGGAGAGGTCTCTAGCCCCAACTATTAATTAGGGATAATAATGCATCCTAATGCTTTGTTAGCCTGACCTATTCCTCCCAGGCTTTGCTTATTCATTTGGGCTGACCAGCAATTAGAAATAACAAGTTTAGCTGTTAAGAAGTATTCAGAGGTTGGCTATAGGTTGAAGGTCACAACTGGAAAACCATAGTCTTTCAAAAAGACACAAAAGAGGGAGGGGAGTAGGAGATGAGGCAGGAAGGTGAGAGTGAATCTTTTAAAGAAATATAGGCCTGTCCTGCCAAGAGGAATTTGAACATCTGTGAAGGGTGTATTATTTGTCATCGACAATGAAAACCCCGTAAACAAGGAGGTTCCAACTGCCGAAAAAAGATTTTTCCATTAAAATTGGTAATTAGGGAGCTAAAACTCTATGATTCTGTGATTAGTTGTATCATGAAAAGGTTTTTTTCACTTTATAAAAAGGTTTACTGTAGCATTCCTTCTTGAATTCCAGTGTTGTTGTGGTCCAGCCATATCCAACTCTTCTTGACCCCATTAGGGGTTTTCTCAGCCGAGGTCCTGGAGTGGTTTACTGTTTCCTTCTCCAGCTCATTTTACAGATGAGGAAACTAAGGCAAACAGGGTTAAGTGACTTGCCCAGCTAGTAAATGTCTGAGGCTGGATTTGAATTCATAAAAATGAGTCCTCTTGACTTCAGCTTGGTGTTCTATCCACTGAGCCACCTAGCCGCTTCAAAATACATAATAACAACTATTATGTCATTGTAGTTATCTACTATAAATTCAGTAATGCTTTTACAATTTTTTTATTTTTTAAAAACCTTTACTTTCTGTCATAGTATCAGTTCTGAGATAGAAGAGAGGCAAGAAGGGCAAGGCAACTAGGGCTAAGTAAATTGCCCAGGGTCACACAGCTAGCAGTAATGCTTTTAATGACTTTGAATATTATTAAATACAAGAGAATCTACACACAGAATCCACATAAACATATGGAGAGGTAGTATGACTTAGTTAACAAAGAGTTGGCCTCAGTATCAAGATAGATCTGGGTTCAAACCCTACATTTGACTCATTCTGTCTATCTGACAAGCAGACTGGGCAAGTCACAAACCCTCAGTGCTTCAGGTACCTCTCAGAGAATAAGCTGCAGAGAGGCTGCAGATTTGCACTAGTAGAGGGACTCTCTTGACTGGGCATTCTTTACACATTTAAAATCATCTGTCTGGAAAATATGTTAGCCCTATTATTTATTTAGTCTGCAGATGGCATGTTTGCTTATTGATGAGCTCACAGACTCTTTGAAATAACTCCCTACCCCTCCTCAATGGACCACAGAGGGGCCTTAAAAAAATCAAGGAATCACCAGTTTGAACAAACCTTCACAGATCATAGATATTTAAAAGAGAGAAGACTTTTTTAGAAGAGAAGAGACTTTTGAGTTCATCATGTGAAATCCCTTTGATTCACAGATAAGGAAACTTAGAACTAAAGAGATGAAGTGACTTGCCCATGGTCATATAACTTATTTGGAGGGAGGGAAGTTAAATAATTTTTTCCCCTAGATTTTATGCCGATACAATTTTCAATAATCATTTTTTGACATTATATAATCTAGGTTCTCTACCACCTTTCCAACCTTCTCAAAATGTAAGCAATGTGATAGTTTATACATATATTACATATAATATCTATTTCCAAATTCATCATGTGAAAGAACACACTTTTCACTTACACTAGAAAAAAATTCATGGAGGAAGTGAAAAATAGTTTGCTTCACTATGCATTCAGACCCTATGAGTTCCTTCTATGGCAGTAGAGAGCCTTTTTTTCTTCATGAGTCCCTTGGAGTTGTTTTGGATCCTTGCATGCTAATAATGTGTCATTCACAGCTGATCATCATACATTATTGCTATTACTGCATAAAATATTCTCCTGGTTCTGCTCATTTCACTTTGCATCCCTTTATGTAACTCTTTCCAGGTTTTTTTTTTGGTAATCAACTTGTCATTTTTATGACACAATAATATTCCATCATAAGCATATACCACAACTTGATCAGCCATTCCCCAATTGATGGACATCCAGTTTCTAGTTCTTTGCCACCACAAAAAGAGCTGCTATAAATAGTTTGTATAGGTAGGTTCGTTTCCTCTATCTTTAATCTGTTTGGGATATAGACCTAGTAGTGATATTGCTGGGTCAAAGGGTATCCAGAGTTTCATGGCCCTTTGGGCATAGATGTAAACTCCTTTAATTTACAAATAAGGAAACAAAACTAAAGAGATGAAGTGACTTGCCCATCTTCATACAACTTGTAATCCTGAGAGCCAGGATTCAGAACTAGGATCCCTGACTTTGAATCCAATAGTCTTTCCTAGCTGCCACTAAGATCATAGTTTGGATTTTGAAAAGAACTTTGGAGGTAATCTAATTCACCACCAAACCAGCTTACAGATAAAGAAACTGAGGTGACTTATCCAAGGTTAAAAAAGTAGTAAACAACAGTTAATATTTGAATCCATGTCCAAGGACTCCAAATCTTGTACACTCTCTACTGTACCAAATGGCCTCTTTTATTAAGTGATATAATGTTTGTTTAGTGCTTAGCACAATGCCTGGCACATAGTAAACACTTAAGAACTACTTCCCTCCTCTCTCCCTCCTTCTCTCCTTTCCTTCTTTTTTCCAAAGTTTATTTGAAAAGTTGAAGTTCCCACTGCCTCAGTGAACAGTAACCACCATTGCTTGTTATTCTAAGTATTCATTATTTATATAGCTCCATAGGGGTGTGTGATTCTTTAGAGCAGATAGAATATAAAAGTCAAAAATCAAAAAATAAATTCCCTGCTCTGAAGGACTCATGATCTAAAGCCTCCTGGTATCTCCAGGGCATCAATTAAATGAGATGAAGGATTACAGGATGATAAAGCATCTTAATTTCTTCTGGTTCTATTAATTTTCTTCTGTCGTTTCAGAGAAAACAGACCAAGAAGAGAGTGTCAGAAATAATACACCATGTCCTTGAAGACTTTTTTCCTTCTGTCTGAGAGTTTGAAGTTTCAGGACCAAGAATAAAGCATGTTATATTCTCTACATTGGCTTTTAATAGACTATTGGCTTTAGCAAGGCTCTAAAGTTGCATTACCCCAAAGAATACAAGAACTAGACTTCATTCAAACCAGCATTGATCTTCTCTGGCAACCTTTAGACTGTGTACAATAAAATCCAAAAATCATCAGTGGAGATTTGGCCTGAGGATTATTTAGGATGAATTAGAGTGAAATAGCAATGAATAGGTCATAGTAAATCACATCATCACTGTCTAGGCCTATCTGAGGTGAATAATCACACTTAAAAATAAACTTATGACTTTACTTTCTCCCAGCAACAAGTTCTTTAAAATAGCATGATGCAATCAATAAGCATATGAGAAAGTGTTCTAAATCTCTAATAATTAGAGAAATACAAATCAAAACAATTCTGAGGTACCACCTCACACCTAGCAGATTGGCCAAAATAACAGCAGGGGAGAGTAATGAATTTTGGAGGAGATGTGGCAAAACTGGGACATTAATGCATTGCTGGTGGAGCTGTGAATTGATCCAACCATTCTGGATGGCAATTTGGAACTATGCTCAAAGGGCTTTAAAAGAATGCCTGCCCTTTGATCCAGCCATACCACTACTGGGTTTGTACCCCAAAGAGATCATAGGGAAAAAGACTTGTATAAAAATATTTATAGCCGTGCTCTTTGTGGTGGCAAAAAATTGGAAAATGAGAGAATGTCCTTTGATTGGGGGAATGGCTGAACAAATTGTGGTATATGCTGGTGATGGAATACTATTGTGCTCAAAAGAATAATAAACTGCAGGAATTCCACGTGAACTGGAAAGACCTCCAGGAATTGATGCAGAGTGAAAGGAGCAGAGCCAGAAGAACATTGTATACAGAGATTGATACACTGTGGTACCATAGAATGAAATGGACTTCTGTACTAGCAGCAATGCAATGACCCAGGACAATTCTGAGGGATTTATGGAAAAAAATGCTACCCACATTCAGAGGAATAACTATAGGAGTGGAAACACAGAAGAAAAACAACTGCTTGAACACATGGGTTGATGCGGACATGATTGGGGATGTAGACTCAAAACAACCACACCAATGCAACTATCAATGTTAAAACCAATGGAAATGCACGTCAGCTATTGGAGGTGGAAGGTGGAGTAAGAACTTGAATCATGTAACCATGGAAAATTTTTCTAAAAAAATAAAATAAAAAAATAGCATGATGCAACTGTTATGATATTCCTAGGAGATGGGTATCACCAGTAGTTTGCCCACTGAGTGGAAAAGAGAATGTCAAGGGAAGAGGATAAGAGCAAATTGTTATCCTGACAGCCATCCGAGAAAAACAAGGGCTAAAACATACCTACATATGACGCTAAAGGATGTAGACCATAGATTGACCTATGTATGTACAAATAGAGCAGTTCCTTTCTAAAGGGCTTCACTGATGATCATCACTCCCGAAGCACCTTCCTCCTCACCTCTGCTTCTTCTTGGCCCTGGCCACCTTCAAAGTTTCAGCAAAAATCTCACTTCCAGTCCTTTCCCAATCCCACTTTCCCTCTGAGTTGCTACTGACATTCCTCTCCATCTATGCTGTAAGTATCTTATATGTACTTATTTATTTGATTTCTCCCTCATTAGGATGTGAGTTCCTTGAGAGCAAAGAGCATTTTTGTTTTTCTTCGTATACTCAATTTTAAGCCCAGTAACTGGTAATGGCAAACAATTAATAGATATTGTCGGATTGGTTGATTGTTGTGCTTAAATCTCTCCAGTATCCAGGCCTTATACCTTTAAGATCACATAAACTTTGACTCATTCTCTGCCAGATAGAGAAATTGAGTTATAGTCACTCCCTTGGTGGTCAGTTGAAAGAACCTGTTATATCCCAGTTTATAGGCTTAGACACTCAGGCTAAGGGCATGGTTCATAGGATTATAGATTTAGAAGTGGAAGAGACTTTAGAAGTCATCAAGCCCAATTCTCTCAACTTAGAGATAAGGAACATAGGTAAATGGACATTAGAGTATTATTGCCAGGACAGCTACAAGGCTCAAAAGACCAAGTGCCAGACTTGGAGATGGGAAGTCCCAGGTTCAAGTCTGGCCTCAGACACTTCCTATCTGTGTGACCCTGGGCAAGTCACTTAACCTCCCATTGCTTGATTTTTGATGCTCTTCTGACTTAGAACCAAGTCTCAATTCTAAGACAGAAGGTAAAAAAAAAAATTTTTTTTAAGTAATTATTGGGGGCAGCTGGGTAGCTCAGTGGATTGAGAGTCAGCCCTAGAGACGGGAGGTCCTGGTTTCAAATCTGACCTCAGACACTTCCCAGCCATGTGACCCTGGGCAAGCCACTTGACCCCCATTGCCCACCCTTACCACTGTTCCACCTAGGAGCCAATACACAGAAGTTAAGGGTTTAATAAAAAAAAAGTAATTATTGCCAGTGTTATCAGTATCCCTTACAAAAGTCCTTCTCTGATGCCTTATAATAACAAATATCAATAGCTAGCATTAATTTTTTATTTTTTATTTAATTAGTTTAGAATATATTTTCATGGTTACAGGATTCATGTTCTTTCACTCTCCTCCTTGAATAGCTAGCATTTATAGGGCACTTGAGGGTTGCCTAAGCACTTTATCTTAGATGGGAGGTAACCTTGTATTTTCAGAGGTGAAGCCACTAATGCTAAAGCTCTTGTAGGTCCTTCCAAGTTGGAAAAATTTCAAAGATGGTCCTGGTGACAGACTGATTCTGCTGTCCAAAGACCAACCTCAATAATAAAGGAGATGGGTATCTCTAACAGGTTGTACTAACTAAATGATGAATTCTTTGACTGTAGTGCTGAAGAAGCTATAAATGTAAAATGGCTTCTAGTCCTGTGCTTCTGGTTTCTTCTAAGAATCACACCATTTAAAAACAATATACAAAATTCAATGAACTATTTGACACTTTAAATTCTAGTCCAACAATAATTGGTACAATATTGGAGGAGTGTGTGATCAATCACAACCAATCTCCTCTGTGTACATGAAACACTTGGGTTCTTTCCACTTCACACAGGTAGCAAAGAAGGTGGTTTTGTTGGGTGGGTTTATTGGTTATTACATGAAGGGGTCAGAACTTTTTGGCCAGCTCTGTCCAGTATAAAAAGACTCTTTAGAATTCAGTATAAGAAATGTCACCCTAGGCAATTACCAAGACAAAATTGCTTATTGGCGATACCTTGGCATCCAAGCATAGAATTGTACCCCAGAGCTCTGCTTTAATGGATTCATAATTATGAATTGGAAATTAAATTTTTTATTTTAACTGAAATATTAATCAGACAGTTTTATTATTTTGATGACTTATCCTACTCCTGCGTGCGCGCGCGCACACACACACACACACACACACACACACACTCACATACACCTTCTTGGAAGTAAGTGCTATATAGATTTTACTTTTCTAAGCAGAAGATAAATGCAAGAAATCTAAGTTCTACCACCCCCAGTAGGAATATCAAGTATAAATTAAAGAAGTTACTTTTTATTATATTTTCAATCTGGTGTTGTAAAAATAGATTTTGACAGCTCTGGTAATCTAGTTTCAACCCTCAGCCATCTGAGCTTTCAATTGTGATTCATATCACAATAAAAAAAACATACACAGGTGCCTCGAGACATGGAATAAATGTCATTTTGTGATAAAGCTCCTCTAGATAAGCCAGATAAAGCTGTGATTCTTGGCCCAATGGGCATCTGTCAATGTGTTATATGTTATTTGTCATACAATTGCTGCAAATACTTATAATAAGGAATATGTTGTTTAACTTGGTAAAGTGTGAAAAGATTCATTAACCTTTAATCTGTCTTAGCATCTCATTCATTTGCATTTGCATAACCCTGAATTTAACATCCTTTAACATTAGCCATCTTCTTCTCACTTGGTCAGCCTGCCTTCATTTTCTTTCTTTTCCAAATAATGCACAGGTCTGAGCATGAGACTGCCTTGCTCAAAAAACTCCAGTGGCTCCCTATTGCCTCCAAGATAAAATACAAATTCTCTCTCTCTCTCTCTCTCTCTCTCTCTCTCTCTCTCTCTCTCTCTGTTTTTTTTCAACCTTTACCTTCTGCCTTGTATTCTTGTATATTCAATTAATTTCTCTACATAGTTGAGGAATGAGGCCTTTATCAGAGAGACTTATAGAAAAATTTTTCACCATTATGTTACCATGTGTCACTTTCTATCCTATTCACCCAAGTTTAGATTCTGACCTCCCCTAATTTGATCCCTTTTCTAACAATCCCCGCCTTGCCTTTTCTTATCCCCTTTTCTCCTACTTTCCTGTAGGGTAAGATGATAGTGTATATTTTTCCTTCAGTTAGCCAATTTGGATGAGAGTGAAGTTCACATGCTCTCCTCCCTACCTTCCTAATTTTCCACTCCACCGTGAATACTCTTTCATGCCTCTTTTATGTGTCATAATTTACTCCATTCTATTTTTTCTCTTCCCCTTCCTCCCAATGCATTTTTTCATTCTCATGCCTTAGTTTATTTGTTCATATTATCCCATCATATTCAACTCATACCCTCACTCTCTAACTATGTATACTCCTAACTACCCTAATAATGATAAAGTTCTTTAGTGTTACAAGAATACTCTCTCCATGTTGGGATATATACCATTTAACCTTATTGAATGTCTTGATTTCTCCTTCCTGTTTATCTTTTTATGATTCTCTTGAGGCTTGTATTTGAGAGTCCTAACTCCTTTGCCATATGGAACATCATATTCTAGGCCTTCTGATCCTTTAAGATAGAAGTTATTGTCTTGTGTTAGCCTGACTGTGATTCCACAATATTTGAGTTGTTTTTTTTCCACTGCTTGAAATATTTTCTCCTTGACCTGGGAGTTTGAGAATTTGGCTATAGTATTGCTGGAAGTTATCTTTTTGGGATCTCTTTCAGGAGGTGATTGGTGGATTCTTTTGACTTCTATTGAGTCCTCTGATTCTAGAATATCAGGGCAGTTTTCTTTGATGATTTCTCTGAAAGATGATATCTAAGCTCTTTTTTGATCATGACTTTCAAGTAGTTCAATAATTCTTAAATTATCTCTCCTGGATTTATTTTCCAGATCAGTTGTGTTTCCCATGAGGTGTTTCACATTTTCTTCTATTTTTTCATTCTTCTGACTTTGATTGTTTCGTGATGTCTCATAGAATCCTTAGCTTTCACTTGCCCAATTCTAATGTTTAAGGCATGATTTTCTTTGAGTGATGTAATAATAAAGAGAGCCTGTAACTAATGTTTGATAGAGGGGAGAGAGAGAGAAAGTCTATATGATGAGTCTCTCTTCCAGCTCTCTCCTCATGCTGAATATACACTGGGAGACTTTAAGGGGGTGTCACCCCAAAACTGGGGTGACCTGGATGGTCATGTTGCCCCACAGAAGTTGGAGGCAAGGCTTCCCTATAAGATGAGGTATGTGGTACCACAATCCAATTCTGAATGAGGGTGGGGTTCACACAAACCTCCCCTGAGGTCAGTTAAATTCACAGCAGGTGGTCTGGCTTCAAAATTGGGGGTGCCCTCTTCTCTATTTCTATGGGGTCCTTCACTTGGGTGGAACCTTTGGGTTTCCCACTCCTAAGATTCTTCCCCTTGTTCTCCTTCTATTTCTATATCTAGTTTTCTGTTTCTATCATTTTCTATAATTGTAAGTTTTGACTGAAAGGGGGTCTCTCAGCAAGGTTGGGTAATGGGAGAAGGAGACTAAGAGATTGCTCCCAAAATGGAGTCCAAACTTAGCTGACTCTGATTGAAGTCTTGACAGGTGAGATGTGAAGGAAAGGCTTTGACCAGGGAATCAGGGTTTCAATGTCCAAAGAAAGATCCTCAGGAAGCCCTCAGGACTGGATCTGAGCAGGGATGTCCTCCTCCTCTCTCCTCCCAGTCCTCCATCCTAAGACCTCTCCTCTCCTTCTTCCTCAGAGAAAATCCCAGAATTCCCTCTGGTCTCTCAACTGTCAGTAACTGTCATCAACTGCTTTCTCTGACTCCTTTTGTCACATCCCCCTTGTAGAAATCCCATCCTTACAATGAGCTTTTGTATCTATTTTTCTATTTGACCAATTCTACTTTGTAAAGAATTCTTTTCCTCAGTGAATTTTTGTACCTTTCCCCCCAAAGAGCCAACATTGCTTTGCAAGAAGTTTTTCTCTTCCATGCATTTTTGTATATCTTTTTCCACTTGGCCAATTTTTCTTTTTAAGAAATTCTCCTGTTCTTTGAAATTTTTTGTCTAATTTCCCGATTGGTCTTTTTTAAGATATAAATTTCTTCAGTATTTTTTTGTCCCTCCTTTACCAAGCTGTGGACTCTTCTTTTCAAGATTTTTCTGTATCATTTTCGCATTTCCACTTTTCTTTTCCCAATTTTTCTTCCATTTCTCTTATTGATTTTTAAAAATCTCTTTTGAGCTCCTCCATTAATTCTTTTCTGGGCTTGAGAGCAATTCATATTTTTTGTGGAGGCTTTGGATGCAGCAGTATTGACTGATGTCCTCTTTTGAGTTTGAGTCTACCCTGACACCAAAATAATTTTCTATGTTGTTTCTTTTTTGCTGTTGTTTGTTCATTTTCCTGCCTTTTTTTCTTTTAGTTTAAAAAATTGTTAGAATTGTGCTCTATAACTGTGGTGAAAGGAGCACTGTTCCAAGCTTCAGGTTCTTTAAGCAACTGCCTTCTTCAGAGCTTGTTCTGGGGATTTATCTGCTTTCAGTCCTTCCAAGGTGGTAAAAGATAAGGAGAAGTGTGTTTGTACTCTCCCAGTCTGTGCTCTGGTCTGTGAGTAACCCCAAGAACTCTTTTACCCCTTAGAATTCTGACTAGCATCCTCTGTTCCATTGTGGCTTGCAGGTCCTGATGTATGCTGCTCTTTCTTCTCACCTTGGGACTATACCATAGGAAAATGACCTGGTTTTGCATATGGTCAATATGACCAGAGTCTTGCACCCATAGCCAGCAAAGAGACCCCTATAATCTCCTTCTAAAAGGTTGTCCAATCCCACCCTTTTCATCTATGACTGAGAGTACCAGAAACCTTTGTTGCTGTTTCAGCTGGGTCCAAGATTTGTTGCCTTGGTGGGACCTGCCTGCCTGGTACATTTTGCTCCATCTCTATCCTGGTGCACTAGTTCCCTTGTGCTGGCCCTCTAACTTGTTTTGGGCTGAAAAATTACTTCATTTTGTATTTTTGTGGGTGATGCTGCTCTAGAATTCATTTTGAGGAGTTTTATCTTTGCTTTTTAGAGGGTAATTGGGTAGAAATCAGATAGGTCCTTGTACCTTCTCTACCATCTTGGCTCTATTGCACTCTCTCCTTTTGAACCTTGAGTTTCTAGACTGGTTTTCTAAGAGGCCACAAACTTAATGGCCAATTAAGTACTTTTGTCATTTATTTTAGTTGTTTTGACCTGATCTAAGATAGTAGTCACCACACCCCTCTGTTTTCTTTCCAGAGAGGAATTAGGCAAAAGGCCTATTAAATGAGAGGAAGAAAAGCAGAACTATGTAATCAGAGAATATAAACCACAGTTCAGCATGAAAATCCATCTAGGAGAGCTTCAGAACCTCTTGCTGATGAGTGAGGCACAAATTGGGAAGACTCAATCTAATTTTCGGTCACTGACTTCTTTAGGGAATCCAGGGAAATGGGAGTTAGAAAATATGTCTTCAAATGGGAAGCTAAGAAGCTAGGTCAAATGAACTCTCTAAAGAAGGGAAGGTAAGGTCTTAACACTCTCCTTTACTGGGCAGAGTTCCCAGGAGTTTGGGAGCAGTGGCATTCCATTTGCCCTGGAAAAGTACCATAATCAGAGCTTTTTCCCATTAGTCACTAAGTTAGGGATTTGGGATGAGGTGGAATTTTACCCTGATGGAAAGATGATTTGGTTCTTTTTATTATTATTACTAATATTATCATTACTATGTCAATAAATCCCTGATAACAAGTACGCCAATCAGCCATATTTCTAAGAAAAGGAAATCATAGCTCAGAAAGGGGAAAAACAAAAACAAAAAATGAATTTAGAGTAGTGGATTTGGATGCAACAGACCTAAGTTTGAATCCATCCCAGTTTTGCTGTTTATTATCCATGTGACACTGGAAAAGTAATGTAGGATCTTGGGCTTTAGATGTCAACAGCACCTGAAATGACATCTAAACCCACTTCCTCATTTTGGAGATGTGGAAAACCTCTCTGGATCTGTTTTCTCTTTTGTGAATTGAGGAGAATGGACTATTTCATCTTTAAGTTCTCTTCTACCTCTAAAATTCTATATCCATAATTATGAGTCAGACGGAGAATTGAAGCAATTGTCCATGTAACTAAACATTGAAAATGTCCAAACAGTTGAAGTCAATTTGGGGGAACAGGTATAGTTTAGAGAGGAGGGTCTTGAAATAGTCCCAACATGCTTCGAATCACCGCTCTACTTAATAAAACATAGGAACTTAAAAAAAAAAGTTCACTTCTGTCTTAGAATCAAAACTAAGTATCATTATAAGATAGAAGAGAAGTAAGGGCTAAGCGGTTGGGGTTATGTGACTTGCCCAGGGTCACACAGCTAGGAAGTGTCTGAGTCCATATGTGAACCTAGGTCCTCTAGACTCCAGGCCTGGCCACTTAGGCCACCAAGCCACCACGCTGCCCAACATAGCAGCTTAATATACTGATATAGACATGGGCAGCTTGATGATGCAGTGGAGAGAGTGCCAGCTCTGAAATCTAGAGATAGCCTTTTCATGACTTCAAATCTATCCTTAGACACTAGCTGTGTGATCCTGGGCAAGTCATTTAACCTTGTTTGCTTCAGTTTCCTTAGCTGTAAAATGATCTGGAGAAGGAAATGGCAAACCACTCTAGAATCTTTGCCAAGAAAACCCCAAATGGAATCATTAAGTCAGACACAATTGAAAGACTCAATAACAAATCAGCCTAGCCTCAGTAGGTTATTAGTTCAGTCAGGTCATGATAAAGCTGGTAATTGACTCTAGATTTATCTGATTCTCAAGTCAATTTACTCTGTTTCCAACTTTATATATATTATTCAGCTGGCATATATAAGGTTTACCAAATGTTCAGCACTTTATAGGGACAGAAATTGTCAGCCTCATCAGCAAAATAGACGATAGTACTGACTGTCCAACAAAAATAATCATTTGTTTCAAACCTCACAAGGCAGTGATAATTATAAATATGGGACATTGGAGTCATATGATCAATTATAACCAAAAGAGTCACAAAGTTCCTAATGTCCCTTTAAAGTTCAGTAGAATATAAGCTTCTTGAAGTTAGAGACTAGATATCCTCAGTGCCCTATACACAGTAGATATTTAATAAATGTTTGTAGAATTGAATTTAATAGCATAGAATGATATTTCTAGACAGAAATGAAAGGTCATCTAGTTTGAGAACTTTTGCCTGATTCTCATTTTCCCAAGGAATCAGGGTTATGTGGCAAAAATAAGGAGGCTGTTTTCTATGTACTTCTCCAACCTAAAAACTTCCCCCCAAAGGCCACAAAAAATGTAGGGCAATTAATGGTGAATCTACAAGAAAAAAAGTTATAGTATACCAGACAAAGGCCTCATGAAATAACATCAGAGATCCTAAATATTTAGAACACCATCCCCACACCCAGTTCATTGCCTGCCTTAGGTGTAGCCAGTTATAAATGACCTCAATAGCCTGAGTTTCAGGGTCTAGTTTTGGCGGTTGTTGCCTAATGACTGGAAGTAGTTCAGTCTGAATTCTTGTCACTTTATAAGAATAGGCAACTGTGATTCCAGCTGGCTATCTAAATTGACTGAATTGGTGGAGTGACGGAAGAGAAGATAACAAAAGTTAGGAAAGGCAGAAGGGCTATTTGTGTCTCAGGGTGAGGGGCATAGAAAGATAGATGAATCACAATTCCTCCCATAGAGTTTTTTCTAGACAGAAAAATTGTCAGCCTAAGAAGTCAATGTGGAAGAAAGGATACCACAGCAGTAGAGGGGCCAAGAGTGAGTAAGGCTAAACAATGAGATAAATTCTTTGATGTTTCTATTGTTATTTTTAAAGGAAATTTGAGGAATTAAATAAAATGAAAGGAATAAAAAATAAAAAAAATAATAGGAATAAAAAAAGAACAAAAGGGATCACCTATGGACAAAATGATCAAGGGATTAATGATTTCATGAGTATCTTGAATGTCAAGAGAAAGGAAGAAAAAAGCTGAATTATTACACTGTGAATTTAATTCCATGCTCTTAACTATGAACAAATCAATATCTTTAAAAAAATAATTACATTTTTTAATTAACAAAAAATCGATTTCTCTCTCTCTCTCTCTCTCTCTCTCTCTCTCTCTCTCTCTCTCTCTCTCTGTCTCTCTCTCTCTCTCTCTTTTTCTGTCTCTTCCTCTGTCTCTCTCCCTTCCTCCTCCCAACTCCATTAAGGGTAAAAATCTCTCTTGTAGCAAATATGAATAGTCAAAACAAATTCCCCTGTCAGTCATATCCAAAAAATGTATGTCTCATGCTAAGCCCTGAGCCTGTACCTCTCAGTCAAGAAGTAGGTAGAAGGCTTTATCATTGCCTCTTTGGAATCTTGGCAATCAACATCTTTTCTGGTGGGAAAAAAACTCAGAATTCATTTGAACTGGGAGAGGAGATGCAAGAGACAGAAGGGCACCTGGAGATGTTCCCTCATCCAGCCTGGATATGGGTTATATAGCTATAGATATATGATATATGGATATGGATTATGTAGTTCTCAAAAAATATACTGTATGAAAGAGTGAGCCAATTCACTAGTTGCAAGAGAAATGCATGTTAAAAAAGGGGAAAAAAAGAATTCTGGGGATAGCTAGGTGGTGAAGTGGATGAAGCACCTAGAGACAGAGGTCCTGGGCCCAAATCTGACCTCGGACAATTCCTAGCTGTGTGACTCTGGGCTAGTTAATCCCCCTGCCCTTACCTCTCTTCTGTATTGATTCCAAGACAGAAGATAAGGGTTTTAAAAATAATAAATAAATAATTTTAAATAATTCTGGTCTCATTTCATATTCTGCAAACTGAGAAAGATGACAAAAGGTAGAAATTCTTAAAGATGCAAGAGCTATGGAAGAATACATTTTCATTGTTGTTGAAAGAACTTTGAACTGACCAAAGCATTATGGAAAACAATTTGAAATAATGCAAAAAAAAACAAACCTAAAATATCTATTCTCCTTGATCCAGAAGTTCCATTGCTAGTTATATACTCTCATGATGTCACAGACATAAAGAAATATTCCATATATGTCATAATATTAATGAAAAAGTCTTTTCATCGTAGCAAAGAACTAGAAGAAAAGAAAGTACTCATCAGCTGGGGAATTGTTAAACAAATTGTGGCCCATAAATATGGTATTGTTCCATCAGAAACAAAAAAAATATGAAGAATGTAAGGAAACATTGGTGGACACATGAACTGATGCAGAGTAGAGTAAGTAGAACCAGGAAAACAATATTTTCAGTGATTTTGACGACAAAACTAAAAAAAATTTTTAATGAAGATAAATAATTTGTAATCATGTTGACTTATTTTGGTCCCAGAAAAGAAATGAGAAAATGAACCTACTTCCTTTTCTTACAGCAGTCAAGGATTATGCTGTCAGAGTCAATGTATGGACTGCTTTTGCTGAACTTCTACAAAGGAAGACTCACTGAGAAGGGGTGGGGTGTATTTTTAAATTATGATCTAAAAATAAAAGGTACCAATAATTTTAAAAGCAGAAGTTATGAAACTTTTCTTTTTTCTAGACTATCTCTGGACTAGTATTACTTCTAAGAAAGAATCTGAAAGGGAACAGTGAGATCTTTAGCATCCACTCCACTCATGGCAGCTCCTGTCTCCAGACATCCATCATTTTTTCCCCCAATCACTTACCAAGACAGCTAATCTTCTTGTTTAGAAAGGCTAGGATAAACTAATTCATGCTACACTATAAATTCTTCATTATGACTCAGTGTGTTGCATCTACCAGGAGTATTTATATCCCAATATGAGTTTCAATCTTAATCCAGAGGAATGAAGGTCTAATAAAAAAAATTGTGGAGGAGGAGAAATCAAAGAATCTGAGAAATGAGGGGGAGAGCTGGATGCTGTGCCTCATGGATCAAACTGTCTGCAAAGACTTAAGAATAAGGCCAAGCTTGCTTTGGCCCCTATTAAGCTGTTATTTCCCCCCAAAGCAGGTTAAGAATTTTCTCATTAATTCATCCTTCTGTGATCATGCAATCACCATTTTCTTGGGAATATAGGAATGAATAATGGATGACAAGAATGAAAGGACTGAAGAGTTTCAAATAAAATGACCTGGCAATTATAATAGCAGATGATACCACAAATAGATGAAAGAAATTAAAATTTGGCAAACTGCTCGATAATGATAAACTCATTGGGAAAGAACTCTATACATACGGTACCTAAAATATTGAGGATAGTAATGAATAGCATGTAGCAATAATTATCACTTTATTTGGGATATTTAATACAGTCTCAACTTCTGAAAGAAAAAATACTGGTTTTCTGAAGCCATAGTGACCTCCAGTGGTTGATAGGAATAATGTCATTTGCATTTCTTCAAGATGTCCCAAAATGTTGCTGATGGAATGTTCTGTGCCTTTCACAGAATCACAGTCTCTCACAGTTGGGCAAGACCTAAGGGATCCAATCCATGTCCTAACAGGAGTCTATTCCTTAATATCCCGGACAAGTCATCATCTAGCCTTCTGGGAAAGTCCTCCAGTGACCATCTCTAAATGCAACCTATTACATTTTTTTGGCCCTAGATCAGGTCCTCATCATCCCTTGCCTCAACTATATTGTAAGAGGCTCCACACTGGTTCCCCTACCCCTAGCCTTTCCTGTCTTCATCCATACTCCACATAGCTTCCAAAATAATTTTCCTGCAGTGAAAATCTGACCAAGTCACTCCCTTGTTCAATAATTGTCCGTGATTCCCTACTACTTTTAAGATAAGTTGTGAACCGCCCAGCCTAGTGCTTAAAGTTTTCCAAAGTCTGGCTCTAGCCTTTCTTTCTAACCTTATTTAACATAGTTTCTTTTCAGGCATTCTCTCTTTTGGCTAAACTTGATTATTAGCTCTTCTATGAACCTGACTTCACAATCATGACCTCCCTCCTTATTTTTATTTTATTTTGTTTTAAAATCCTCATTTTCCATCTTAGAATTAATATTGTGTATTGGTTCTAAGGCAGAAGAGCAGGTTAGGAAGTGCCTAAGGTCAAATTTGAATCCAGGGCCTCCCCTCTCTGAGCTTGGCTCTCTATCCACTTTTTTTTTTAAACCCTTGTACTTCGGTGTATTGTCTCATAGGTGGAAGAGTGGTAAGGGTGGGCAATGGGGGTCAAGTGACTTGCCCAGGGTCACACAGCTGGGAAGTGGCTGAGGCCGGGTTTGAACCTAGGACCTTCTGTCTCTAGGCCTGACTCTCACTCCACTGAGCTACCCAGCTGCCCCCTCTATCCACTTTTTCAGATCTAAACCTAGAATATATTTTGGAAGCCTTTTCCTAGGTCCTCAGTTGTTAACGTTCTCTCCTTCCTCAAAGTGCCTTGTATTCATTTATTTCCTTGTATCCAGTGCAATACAAGCTCCTCGAGGAGAGGTGTTCTTTTTTGCTCTCAACTTATCTCCAGCACTTAGCATGGAGTTTGACAATTAGGTGGTATTTAATAAATGCTTGTTGAATTGAATTGTTGGACTGCACTGCATTAAGGAGTTCTCTTTTATTCATCTGAAATAGGAACAGTGTAGCTTCTACCTATGGACCTTTGTAGACATAATCTAGGGCTCACTGATTCTCTTATTCAGTGAAGATTTGTTGAATGCCCATATACATTTGTGTATATGTATATGTGAGTCTACATTTTTACTAGTATTCTCAACACTCTAATGGTGCTGTGAAGTTTACACAGATATAGGATCTGCCCTCAAGAAGCTTATAGTCTTATAGCAGAGATGAGCTGGACACAAATAACTACAATACTTTGACAAGTGTCATATGAATCATATAATCAAAACATTCTAGGAGGTCTATAAGGGGTGATAGAGGAAGGCTTCAGGGAGAAGGAAATAGTTTTCCTAAAAGACAATCAAGATAACCAAAAATTGGCACCACACAGCACTTACCTCAGTGATGGTGCACAATTCCCAAGAGTCTTTCATGTAAGGGATACTTGATAAAAT
Organism: Gracilinanus agilis; assembly: GCF_016433145.1. Classification (NCBI taxonomy): domain Eukaryota; kingdom Metazoa; phylum Chordata; class Mammalia; order Didelphimorphia; family Didelphidae; genus Gracilinanus; species Gracilinanus agilis. The sequence goes on from NC_058135.1 coordinate 132,167,958, forward strand.
CATTAGACAAATGGTAATACCCAGGAGTCCTCCAAGAATCTCACTTTGCTCACTGGTACTCTGCAACACATGCACGGAGTGATCATCCAGCATATGCTTCTAATGAGTGGGGCCCACTATCGCCCAAAGTATTCCATTCTTCTTTTGGATTGCTCTAATTATTAGGAAATGTTTCTTTAAATCAAGCCTAAATTTGCTTCCTTTCAATTTGCATTCATTAGTCCCCATTCTGCCCTTGGGAGTCAAATAAATCTAATCCCTTTTCCACATGATAGCCCTTTAAATATTTAATGACAGTTATCACATTCCCTCTAAGAACCGCTTGTGCATTTTGAGTTGGATATCCCAGAGATCTCAGACTTGCCATGTCCAAAACATAATTTGTTATCTTTTCCCCAACATCCTCTTTTTACTGAATTTCCTTAGTTCTATATGTTTTGAACATGTATAACCCAGTGGAATTGCTTGTTGGCTTTGGGAGGGGGAAAGAGGGAACAGGGGAGGGGGGATTATGGATTATGTAACCATGGGAAAATATTCTAAATAAAAAATTTTAAAAATTAAATTCCCCTAGTTCTGTTGTGGATACCATCATCCCTTCAGCTCTATTACCAGATTGTTATCATCAGCTATTCACTTTCCTTCATTGCATATATCCAATCAGTAGTCAAATTTTCCCTTTTCATCTTTATGGCATCTCTTGTATCCTACTCCACTAATATCACACAGCTACCACCTTGATTCTCATCACTGTTTAGCTGGATTCTTGTAATGGCCTCCTAATTGGTCTCCCAGCCTCAAGTCTCACCTCCCTGTAATGCATTCTCCACATCACTGCCTAATCCATTTCTCTTAGGCACAGATCTGGCCCTGCTACTCCCTTACAATATAAGAGCTCCAGTGGGTCCCCATTTCTTCTAGGATAAAAAATAAACTCTTATTTGTTTGTTTTTCTTTTTTTTTTCTTTTTGTAAACTTTTACCTTCTGCCTTGGAATTGACCAAGTAAGTATCAGTTCTAAGACAGAAAAACAGTTTGGGTTAGGCAATTGGGATTAGGTGATTTGCCCAGGGTCACACAGCTAGAAAACGTCTAAGGTCATATTTGAACCCAGGTCCTCTTTTGTGAACCTGGCCCTCTTTCCTACTGTGTTATCTTGCTGCCTCTGTTTGGTTTTTCAAAACCTTTTAAAACTTCACCTCAGTCTATCTTTCTAGCTTCATTATAATCTGCTCTACTGATTGCCTTCTTTAGTCCAATCAAATTGGAACTCTTTCTATTCCTCACAAATGGTATGCAATCTCCCATCTCTGTTGCTTTGCACTGCCTGTCTTCCAGACGTAGAATGCACTTTCTCCTTATTCTCACCTTGGAGAAAATCTTACTTCCTTGAAGACAAAGCCATCTTTTAGCTGTTGATCTCCCAAGTCTTAGTGCCCTCTCTCACTAACCGCTATATATTAATTAATTATATATAACATAACATAACATAATATAATATAACATGTAATATATAATTATATATAATATAATAATAATTAACCACTCCTTTGTATTAATTTTGAATTTATTCTGCATATAATTCCATATGCAGAAATGGTCTCCCCTCAGAGTTGATACTCGTAAACAGAGATTGTTTCTTATTTCTTTTTCTTTGTTCGTGTATCCCCAGAGCCTAGCACATTGGCTGAAATATAGCAAAAAGCTTAATGAACGTCTGTTTATTGATCGATTAGTAAGTATCTTTCATTCTCTCTGTTGGTCCTCATATGGCATGAAATGGAGACCCTTTGCCATCTTGGATGCTCTCCCTTCTACTCTTCCTAGCTTCTCCATGTCCTTCCTAGTGATACCCAGGAGTAAATCCAAGACTTCTAGATGTGGTCTGGCCATGGCATGGTACGAGGGGACTATACTTCCTTATTCCTCCTTGAGCCATAACCTTTAAAGCAGCTTAAATTTGTATTCATTTTCTGTCTTCCGAGAAGATTTTTGTGAATGACATCTTAGGAGAGAGTCTTCCTTGGTGCAAACCCTGTCCTCCATACCCTTTTCATGCCTTCCCAGCATGCCTTTATTTCTTTTGGACTGCCCATCCACCTAAAGCTACAAAGAAGCTCTGTCATCTTTATTCTCAGGGAGAGAAGAGCATATCCAGCTATAATTGTGCATATATAGACATATATGCATGCATGTGTATATATGCATATACACATAAACACATGTGGTTTTGCCCAAACTTTTCTTTCATTGCCATAGGAGTCTCCTGATTTCTCCTTCTACAAGTTAATAAGGATCAACAGTGTTCTGTAACATATAATCTTAGAGATCCACCTGGGGCACTGAGAAGTTAAATGACTTGTCCAAGATCACACAGCCAGTACATATGCAGGAGTTGAGGCTGTGTATTCCTGACTCTGAAGCCACTCCTCTGTCCATTATGGTATTAGTGTGAATAGGTCTGTAAGTGGAGGTAGAGGGTACATTTTCATCAACATCTGGAGAATGAGTACTATTAACAAGTGGTAGGGGCTAGATGGCTTAGTGGATTGAAAGGCAGGTCTAGAGACCTGGAGGTTCTGAGTTCAATTCTAGCCTCAGACACTTCCTAGCTCTGTGACTCTGGACAAGTCTTTTGACCCCCATTGCCTAGTTCTTACTGCTCTTCTGGCTTGGAACTAATTTACAGTATTGATTCTAAGACAGAATGTCGGAACTTTTTAAGTGGTATAAGAGGCAGCAAGGTGGTTCAATGGGTAGAGTTCTGGGCTAGGAGTTGGGAGGACTTGGGTTCAAATTTGACCTCAGACCCTTCCTAGCATTGTGACCATGGGCAAGTCACTTAACCCCAATTGCCTACCCCTTAGTGTTCTTTTGCCATGGAACCAATACTTAGTATTAATTCTAAGACGGAATTGTAAGAATTTAAAGAGAAAAACATAAATTTTGCCAATAATTCAATTTGATTTTTTTAAAAATTAAGCACCTACTATGTGGCAGACACTGTGTTAAATGCCGGGGATATAAATAGGGGCAAAAGATAGTCCTAGTTCTCAAGAAGTTTGCAATCTAGTTGAGGAGGCAATAATGCAAATAAATATATAACAAAGCAAGCTACACAGAGGATAATAATTAAGCAAAAAGGCACTGGAATTAAGAGGGGCTGGGGAAGTCTTCTTGTAAGAGATGGGACATTAGTTGTGACTTAAAAGAATTGAGAGAGGTCAGTAGTTGGAAAAGAGGAGGGAGAACATTCCAGGCATGGGATCAGCTAGAAAGAATGTCTGGAGCCCTCCTGGAATAGGCAACAGGCCAATATCACTGGATTAAAGAGTGCATGTTGGGGAATATAGTGAAAGAAGACTAGAAAGGTATGAGCAGGGTGGGTTAGGAAGGCCTTTGGATGTCAAACAGAACATTTTGTATTTGCTTCTAGAAGCAACAAAAGTCACTAGCTTTTAAAAGTATATTAGTAGTATAATGAAAGCAACGATAGCTGATATTTGTTTAATGCTTTACATTTTGTAGATTATTTAGCATTTATCATCTGATTTGATTTTCACACCAGTCATATTACAATAGAGTGCAGGCTTATTATCCCCATTTTACCAATAAGAAACTGAAGCACAAGAGCAGTTAAGTGACTTGTCCAAGGTCACCCAGCTTGGGTAGGGCTGGGGCCAGAACTGATGTCTTTTGACTCCAAATTCAGAGTATTTTCTAATATATCACAGTGGGAAGAGATTATTATAGTAAGCTGGATAGACATATTATTTCATCATTTTCAGCAAGACCTATGCCAAATATGACTACCATTTAAGGCACTGTGGCAATGCTTCCAATATTTTGGCTGTCATTAGTATAATGGAACAGCATTTCTTCTGTCTTATTTGTTAGTTTGGGTTGTTTTTTTTAAATTTCTGCCATATGATATATTGGCATCACTGAAGATAACCCATTTATTTTCACATGGCACCAGGCCCAGCTTATGCTCCCCTTTCTCACATTCCTTTCTTTAGGGGAATCAGGCATGTCCTTATCCATGTCGGAGTTTAGCTAACAGTCATTTTATCTCCAAACATAAATGTATTTCAAAGAAATCCTCCTGCTTTATCCTCATGAAATGGAAAGGAATTCCATGGTCATAGAATAAATGTCAAAGTGTCAGTAAATATTTTCCCATGGGAAAATATACAAACAGCACTAAATTTGTAAATACAACTTTTCTTGGCAGTTTCTTAAGCCTCGTGAAGAATCTTCCTGGTATGTTAGGACTTCACTAAGAGAAAGTCCAAAACTCAATATTCAATACAATTCTCTTCTGCCACAGCTGGGATTTTCCTCAAAATTACTGGCAAGAGAAAAGTACAAAGAAAAGACCACATGGATAAAATGGCAAGAATGGCAACTTATGATTCTCATTCCACATTTGCCTTGGATCAGTCTAGAATTTAGCACTTCTTTAAAAAAATACTTTATTGATGTCTTGTTTCTGCACAACAATCCCTGCCCAATATATGCATCAAAGTTGACCATTTCCTTTTAACAAGGAAAAACAATTAAGCAAAAAGATTATTAAAAAAGGACCACTTTTGACAATATGTGCAAGTTTCTGTGCCCACAGTCTCAAACCATTTTATAGAAAGGAGGGATACACATTTTAATCATCAGATATCCAGTGCCAAGTTTACAAACAAAAATTTGGAAAATAATACATGCTAGATTTCCATCATGGACACTACTCCAGAAAATGAAGATTTTTTATTCCAAGAGTTTTTTTTAATTTAGAATATTTTTTCATGGTTACATGATTCATGATTTTTCCTACTCCTCTTCCCACCATACTCTGGAAGCTGACAAGCAATTCCACTGCATTATATGTGCATCATTGTTCAAAACCAATTTCCATGTTATTTGTAATTGCAATAGAGTGATCTTTTAATATTAAAACCCTAATCATATCCCTATCAAACTATGTGATCAATCATATATTTTTCTTCTCCATTTCTACTCCCACAGTTCTTTCTCTGGATGTGGATAGTTTTCTTTCTCATAAGTCCCTCTGGATTGTCCTGGATCATTGCATTGCTGCTATCAGAAAAGTGCATTACATTGGGTTGTGACATAATGTATCCATTTCTGTGTGCAATGTTCTCCTGGATCTGCTCCTTTCATTCTGCATCAATTCCTGGAGGTATTTCCAGTTCACACGGAATTCCTCCAGTTCATTATTCCTTTCAGCCCAATAATATTCCATCACCCTCAGATACCACAATTTGTTCAGCCATTCCCTAATTGATGGGCAACCACTCATTTTCCAACTTTTTGCCACTACAAAGAGTATGACTATACATATTTTTGTACCAGTCTCTTTCCTTATTATCTCTTTGGGGTACAAACTCAACAGTGGTATGGCTGGATCAAAGGTAGGCATTCTTTTAAAGCACTTTGGGCATAATTCCAAATTGCTCTCCAGTATGGTTGGACCAGTTCACAACTCCATCAGCAGCCTAATTAGTGGCCCAATTTTGCCCCAACCTCTCCAACATTTACCACTTTTCTTTGTTGCTGCATTGGCCAGTCTGCTAGGTGTAAAGTTATTACAAGAGTTTTAAACAATTTTCTACATTTCTTTAAATTTTTAAATTCAATTTTATTTTCAGTTCTTAATTCTTTTTATCTTCCCACTTCTCTACCCCACTGAGAAGACAAGAAAAATAAAACCCATTAAAAATATTTATAATCATGCAAAACAAATTCTCATATTAGCCATGTCCAAAAAATTATAAAGAAAGAAAAATATAGTTCAACTTGTACCCTGAGTTCCTCAGCTCTCTATCTGGAAAGGGATAGCTGTTTCATGCTATGTCTTAAAAAGAATTATAAATTCTTGGGCCAATTTGAGAAGCATTGTCATTTGACCAAAACTCAGGTCTACAATGTTTGAAGACTTAGGACATGAGAATACTTTTTACTGCTACTATTTTTAATAGAAAACCTCTGTCTTCCTTTAGGAATTCAAAGAATTCTTTGTCATTTGAAAATGATTGTGTGGAAAGATTATTTCAATAATTCCATGAATATGTGATTTCACCAAAGTGGCATTTCCTCCAGTGAAGCAGATTGTAACACATCCTTACCTGCTTGTCCTGAGCCAATCTTACATATCCTCCATAAGTATGCCATGAAGATCTGATGTCCCCCATAAATCTGCCTTCTATAGTGCCTAATATGCTAGAGAACATCTACTTCTCTTGACATTGTGTGGATATCAATAGAGTATGGAGGCAATCTATCGGTTATTTTGCACTCTTATCACATGATGGATTAATATTTTTTTTTAAACCCTTGTACTTCAGTGTATTGTCTCATAGGTGGAAGATTGGTAAGGGTGGGCAAGTGACTTGCCCAGGGTCACACAGCTGGGAAGTGGCTGAGGCCGAATCTTTTTTCATCCCAATCATTTCTCTGATATCTTTTATTCCATATCTCCCATGTAGTTCCTCATTTGGGAATGAGTTAACAGCATGTTCTATTAACCAAATACTTCCCCAATGCCGTTTGAATGATTCTCGAATTAATTTCTTTAGAGACTGCGTTATTCTATGATTCATGGTGATAGAGTATCATTGGAGAGATATTGGTATTTTAAAAATTTTAGGAGTTTGGTAAAATTTTTCTTCAAAAAAAAAAATATATATATAAGGTATCTTTTATTTTTTCTTCACCTAGATTTCTTCCTTTGCCTCCTCCTTATCCTCTTTCTAAGAGCAATCCCTTAAAATATTTTTTTTAATTTTTGAGATTTTAATTTTAATTTTTTTGATTCAAAGATATTTTATTTTTCCAATTACACGTAATAATAATTATCAACAAATGTTTTCCAAAATTATTAGATTCAACTTCCCTCATCCCACTCGAAGATAGTAAGCAATTTGATCTGGGCCATCCATGTATATATTATCACGCAAAGCACATTTCCATATTGGTCAATTATTTTTTTAAGTGGAAGAGATTTATTAATTTGTATATTTAGAAAATCTGACATTATATGCAACATTTTACACTTGTGAAAACTGTCTTTTCAGGAAGGAAGTGCCTTTCATTATCTCTTCTTTGAGGCCAAGTTTGTTCTTTGTAATTTTGCAACATCCATTGACTTGATTATTTTTGGTTGTTATTCTTCCCATTTCCATTGTTATTGTCATTGTATGTACTATTTTCTTAGCTCTGCATGAGCTCATATAGATCTCTTCATACCTCTTTGTGCCATTATAATAATTGTAAAAGGAATCATATTCAAAATAATCTATTTCTTTCACGTACCAGTTTGCTTAGCCATTCCCCAGCTGATAACCATCCACTTTATTTCATCCTTTACTGATACACAAAGTACTGCTACAAATATTTTTTGCACATGTAAAGCCTTTATTTTGTAAAAGATTTCTTTGGAATTGCAGTAGAATTTCTGAGTTAAAGGGTCTGGACATTTTATCTACTTCATTTGCACAATTTCAAATTGTTTACCAGAATGATTGCACTCATCTACAGTCCCATCAGCAATGTACCTGTCTTTCCATAATCCCTCCAGTATTGACTATTCCCATCTTCTGTCGTCTTTGCCAGTTCATTAGCTAGGAAATAAAACTGCAGTTTGTTTTGATTTACATTTTACTTATTATTAGTGATTTGAAGTATTCCTTCATATAATTGTTGTAGTTCTTTTTAACATTGTATATTCATAGCCTTTGGCCACTTATATACTGGCAGAATGCTTTCTGAGTGTATATTTTGTTTGGGATCATTAAAAATAATTATGTGACTTCCCCTAAAGCAATCCAACTAGTTTTCCTACTGCTCAATTCTGGGCCCAGGTCATTATCCATTTCCAAAATAAAGAACGATGATACCTTTGTCCATGAAATATAGAAAGGGTAAAGACATAGGTATGAAATTGGACCTTTTTAAAAAAAGGTAAAGAGCAAGACAGGGAAATCCCACAAAAAAGATACCATCATCATTATTTTTAATTAGCTCATTAAATGGCACCCAACTTACAAAGAACGAATATTTTTAGTGAGAGACATTCCCTCTGACTCCTTAAGAGGGTTCACACACTCTTATCTTAAGAAACATTAGAAAAAGGTACTGTAATGTGATAATCCTCCAGATTTTTAGTTACAGATTTGTGCTGCCTGGGAAGCTGGATGATGTATGTATGTTCATGCATGCAAACTGGAGAGGTAGAGTGGAGAGGCAAGAACTCTGCCTCAAGAGAAAGAGAACCCCCATCTCCCCATCACTGCAAGTCAAGGCTGGATGGCCACTTGTCAAGCATATGATATAGGGAATTCCTGTCTGTATGCAGACCAACCCCTAAATGCTCCCCTTTAACACTGAGGTTCTGAAATTCTGTTGTTTTTTTCAGGGGTAAGAATAAGAAGAATTGTGTTTTGATCCAGGGTTCTTCAAATAACTTGCTATGCAACCTTTGGAAAGTCATAAATTCATAGGATTTATAGCTAGAAGGGAACTAGGAAGCTTTTCATTTAGTCTCTTCATTTTACAGATGAGGAAACTGACAGAGAATAATTTACCTTTGAATCTAGGTCACCAGATTCCAAATCCTGTGCTCTTTCCACTATTCTTTTCTCTGGGTATCAGTTCCCTCAATTGCAAAATGATGGAGTTAGTCTAGATGACCTCTAAAATCCTTTCCAGCTATAAGCGTACAATTCCAGAGGGATTTGAACCCAACTCCCTTGACTAAAGAGCAAGTGCTCTTTCCATCATAGGACCATATTGACATCAAAATCAGAATAAGTCCTACAAGTGTTTGTTCACAAGACCATTGTGATTTGGAAAGAGTTTAACAGTCCCTGGTGTATTTTCCTCAATAATTCCCTTTTGGGCCTCAGATTACCACCATTTAGAGTTTGGCCTAGGAGCTTTCCCATTAGCACCTATTCTTTGATTTAACACTAATTAGCATACTAATTAACAAATATGCTCACAGAAGGAACAAATTCTGATGCGATGGGTGAAGTCCTAACCAGAGACAATTCCAAGGTCACATCAATTTAGACTGCCACAGTGGATCTGAGTCCATTGGGGGGTAGAGGGTATTGAGAAATGAAGAGAGAGGAGAAAAAAGATAGCTTAGGTTTTTTTTTCTTTACAATTTTGTCCAGCTCTGGCCATGCCCCTGCTAAATAGCCTAGCAAATTCATGACGGACCACTAGAAAATTGAAAGTGAAACTTGTCATTTTTTTATTGTGATACCTTGGTGAATATGCTCAGTTTCCCTAGTCAACCAATTTTAGCCCTAGCCCCCAACCAACCTAGTTTGGATGATGATCAATAAAAGACTGAGTTACGCTATTTCTTTCAGCTTTGTAAATTCATTGCCTAATGTAATGCCTGACACATAGGCACTTATTAAATGCTTGTTGATTGGCTAATTAAGTCTAGCTCTAAAGCTATGATCCTATAGTCCTATGATTATCCAAAAGAACATTTCTGTCTTTGGTTTCATAGAGGGCAGGGATCTCTCGATCTAGATTCTCTAAAGTACCTTGAACAGTGTCACTGCTACCTACAGGTTCTATTGAACCCAAAAATGGCAGGGTGAGATCATCGTGAGTTGAGTCTTGGGAGGAGGCCAGCTTTCCAGCACTGAAGCAATGCTCATCAGAAAACAGCTAGGTGGCACTGGATATGTGTGAAAAATGGACCAACAGCAGGATTCTACAGTAATCCTTGCACAGTAAACTCCAGCAGAGATTTTGCAAACTGAGAATTTGCCATGTTTTGCCAAGCACAGCCTCCTGAAGTCCAGGGTTACATGGAACTGGAAGCCACTGCAGTTAGAAATGTCAGTTTAGGAGACAACTATATGTAATAAGATTATTCTTTTGTAGAAAAGCTCTAGGTTGGCTACAAGACTTTGGAACTTTAGGTGAGAATTTATATTTAGGAGGAGCTGAATACTGGTTGCTGCTGTTTTGTCTGCTTGGGGTCAACAAGTGATTGTGGTAGTTACAAAAGTAACATTGGTTGTTCCAGCGTTGCCTGTTCCATCACTAGGCAAAGGCTAAACACCATTCTTTCATATTATGGTGGGGTTGGTTTTTATGTTTCTCTTTTTCCTCCCTTGTTCTGTGCAAGGTTATTACAGCGGATTTTTTTTTTTAGATTTCCCTATCCATTAAGCTAGGAATGGCCAGAAACAGTTCTGGTTTATTTTAATGACCTTTTCCAGTTGCTGGCAGGCTTTTTTATGAGGCTTAAAAGACACTAAGAGAGAAAATGGAATAATTTGTCAAACTCTCAAACCTACTGGAAGTGTTCAAATGGGAAATATGACAAAGTGCCTGGGAGAAAGAGGATGCTAGACTTTGGAGTCATCATGTTCTAACTTGGTGTTGGTGATGAAGGCTTACTTAAAGATTAGAGGTACCAATTATTTTCCTGAGTCCCTGGTGAATTTTCTGGAGGTCAGATGCACGTAACATGAAAAGATGCTTCATGATGGAGTGTCTTGTTTGGTAATGTGCTTGAACTATAACATAAGAAGAAACGATTTTCTGCTAAGATGGGTAAAAAGAATTGGTCTCTTACCAGCCTTCCAGCTTAGGGACCTTAGGATTTAATTAGAAAAACTAATCAGTTATAAAGAAATGTTAAACTAACTATAAAAATTTGGCCACACCAGTGATCCCCTTATGAAGTGTGAGCAAGTTCTTTGATTGAATTAGTAGTGCACCCTGGCCATTGGTTGGGCAAAAAATTGTCCATATCCCTTGGTAGCCATGAAAATATCATAGAACATTTTAAGAGTGGCTGAGTTTGGCTGAGGACAGACTGGAACAGATTTGTGGAGCGTGAGTCTTGCTCCTATATCATAGGGCAGCAAAAAAGGAGGAGTAGGATCTTTTCTTTTCTTGCCCCACATATGCAATGGCATCTTCTATGAGAGGTACTATATACTTAGTTTAAGAGAGTTCAGGAAAGAACGAGAACAAAAATAAGTAATCTCCAGACCAATATGGATACTTTTTGGATTTCCATATTTATTAACCTAAGAAAGACTAGACACAGTCTTAGTTCATTTGAAAAACCCCTCCAGTGGCCCTTAGATATGAAACTTGAAAGACAGGAAGAAATGGGATTAGTCGCTCAAGAGTGGAAGCAGTTTCAAAGAATATGACCTATAGGGTCCAAGAAGAAAGTCATCTGTAGACACAAAAGGAGTTGTCTTGGAAACAAGGCAATGGAGAGCTGAGCTATGTAAAGACTGTCCTGAGAGTCCAGCTGAGTGGATGCCAAGCTAAAACTCTCTGCCCAGGGAGAGGTAGCATGAGAATTCTATAAAGAGAAAGGTCGTTGAGGTCCTATGTTACCGAAGATATGAAGGTACCTTGACCCCATCTATTCCCTACCTATATGCCTAATTTCCATTATTCTCTGTGTCTATTCTGTATATATTCATGGAAAGATGTACTCTTGATTAGGAAGGATGTTTTTAGAGCTGCAGTTTTTATTCTAGAATTTTAAGAGATAGCAATAATTTTACTCAAATGTATCCTCTGGCTGACTATGAAGAGGAAGTACTGTGGTGGAGGTTTGTGAGAGATAGTAGTAGGAGCTTGGACCTACACGAACACCCTAAGACAGTGATGATGATGAACCTATGGCACCGATCCCAAAGATGGCACACAGAGCACTCTCTCCACCCCCCATCCCCAGAGTTTGTTACTGAAAGACAGAGGGACTTGGGGGAGCTGCTCCCTCCCCTCCTCTTCACCATACCCAATGACATTTTTTCATATTACCCACCTCTCTACCCAGCACCCCAATGAAAGCACTTTCTACTTGCCCTGTGTGGGGTAAGTGGGCACGCCCAGCACTCAGTGGGAGGAGGGGCACAGCACAAAGTCTCTAGGGTGGGGCAGGCATAGCACTTGGTCTGGGGGTAGGGTAGGGTGGGGCCTGGCACTCCAACTCTAAAGATTTGCCATCACTATCCTAAGATCTGTAGGAAAAGTAACTGCCCACTGGGGAGACAGTCCAGAGCAGGGGACTGTATAATGAAACCTTCAAGTATTTCTTTGGGCAGTCATGAGACAAAGTCCTCAACAAAAAGAGTGACATCACTAGCCAATAGCTGAGCAGAATGGCAAGAGGAATTAGGCTTGGAGGAACATTTGAAGAATTATAGGGGGAGAAATGATGAGGATCATTAACACGAAACCACAACCAAGGTGGGAAGCCTGCAGTAGGAGCCATTTACTGAGGATCTTGGAGAGGCAACAGCTACTGGTAGCCCTATTTATCCCATGGAAAATGAGAGGCTTGAATAGGCTCCTTCTAGTGCTAAATCTATGAATTAGAGAGAAGCTGAATTCTGCAGGTCCGCTATGGAAGATGGTTCATTTGCAAAGGTTGCTATTTTGTGATGCCTTTCTCCTGAGCTCCATTGGCTTGTTTTGACCTATAAACAAAACTTTCCTCCTTTGAGTTTTGAAGAAAAGGAAGTTATTGACAATGTTCTAGGTGGTGTCATATACAGGAGCTCCCAGAATTTGCGAGGAGTGGTGCAATGAGCTAAATAGAAGAGAAATCCCCACAAAGTTGTGCTTAAACCATTTGTGTAAGGAGAGGAGGGTTTTCCGACATGAGTAGCAACAACACAAGAGGAAGGATAATTATTTATTACAACTCTAGTCCGTTAAGCCCTACCTATAATGGCAAAAACACAAGTCATAGAGTCAGAAGACCTGCCTTGGAGCTGGAGCTCCAAGGTATTTAATGGTATTTAATACTGTGATACTCTGAGCAAGTTGTTTTCTCTTGATTCAATTCAACAAATTTAAATCAAGTATTTATATACAAGGCAGGGGCAGCTGGATGCTCAGTAGATAGCTGGGTCTGTAGTCAGGAGGACTTGAATTCAAATCCAGATGTAGATATTTCCTAGCTAAGTGACTTTGGGCAAGTCACTTTACCCCTATTTTCTAGGAGGCAGCTAGGTGGCTCAATGGATCAAGCACTGGCCATGAAGGAAAGCATGAATTTAAATATGGCCTCAGGTACTTCCTAGCAATGCGTCTCTGATCAAGTTATCAATGCTGTGTCTTAATCCACTGGAGAAGAAAATGGCAAGCCACTCTCCTATCTTTGACAGGAAAACTCCACGGACATTACTGAGTAACAACAATATACAAAGTACTACACTGGGTGTTATAGGCACAAAGTTATAAAATGACTACAGTTTTCTAGATACTTACTTGCATCCTAACTGAGGAATGTATATTTTCTTCACTTAATTGAGTATCCTAGAATATTTATAATACCCACATCCTAGGTTTCTTGTGAGAGAAGAAAATTTGGCTTTTTGTTTTGTTTTTTAAAAACACTTTACCTTCTTAGAATCAATATGGGTTCCAAGGAAGAAGAATGGTAAGGACTAGGCGATTGGGGTTAAATGACTTGCCCAGGGTCACACAGCTAGGAAGTATCTGAAGCCAGAGTTGAACCCAGGGTCTCCCAACTCCAGCCAGATATGGCTCTCTAGCCACACAGCCACCTAGCTGCTCTAAAGAACACACTTTGTAAACCTCATAGTGCCAAAGAAATCTGAACTAGTGATTATAGCCACCATGAAGAGTGGCATCTTGATAAAGAAAGGACAAAAGGAGCAGCAATGATTAGAGCAATATGAATAATAATAATTAATGAGGGACAAGGAAGCTGATTCCTGATCCAGCATTCTTTCCATAGGACGGGTGAATAGGACCATAGCAGAGAAAATGTATTCATTTTGGCTCTCTCACAATCAGCTTAGTTTAGATAGAGCTAAAGTTGCTGTTTTGCAATTGTCATTAATTGTTGAGACTGAAAAAATAAGTGAACCAATCATCTTTTAATTCATTCATCCAAAAAATTTCAGTATCATCACACAAATACCTAGTGGGTGGCAAAGCACTTAGGGAGCCGACAGTAAGTCAAAGGTGAACATGACATATTCCCTCATTTCAAGAAGCTTTCAATTTGGTAAACTTGACCTAAGTAGAAAATCAATAGCTGAGCCAAAATTTGAACTTGTATATTTTTACCCCTTTCCATTCCTCATCAACTTTGTTGTTGGCTCAGATAGTGATGGAGATCATAGCATTTAAAGCTCAAAAGGGCAGTAAGGAGCAACTGGTCTAATTTCTTCATTTCACAGCTGAGGAAACTAGGACCCAAGAGGGTAAATGACTTGTTCAAGATCATAATGGTAGTATGCAACATAATTGGAATTTAAATTCAGGTTCTCTGTCTCCAAATCCATTGGGATTTCTTTTCTCTTGTATTCTGCACTGGACTGGACCTTTGCAAATTCAAAGGGAAAAGCGTTTGACAAAAGTTAAGTCCAAACTCTTAAACAGACAACAAAATGGAAAGGGGTTAGCACACTCTCCTTTTGGCAAATTTATGTAAATTGATTTTGAGTATTCTTTTGTCTAGCAGATAGTATTGAGAACCAGTGTGGAATGCTCTATATGTATTGGTTTATAAACATGTTTCCCCCTTTCCCTGAACTCTACCCTATGATCCTCATGATTAAAAGTTTTACGATGGTGTAGAGAAATGGTTTTGAAGTCAGATTCCAGTCCTGCCTCTGCCATTAATTACCTCTGTAGACCTCAGTTTCCTGAATTGTGAAATGAGGAGCTTAGGCTTACTGATCTCTAAAATCTCTTAAAATTCTATACCTTTGAGCTGTGAGCAAATGGTTTTGTTATAAAAACAGATCTATCAAACAAAACCATTCATTAGGAAACTACTTACTGAGGATTATGGAAAGATGGAGGAATACAGCAAGAAATTAGCTAGCTCTCCCAAATAATTTAAAATAATGCCTCAAAGTGAACTTTAAAGCATCAGAAATCATTAGAAGTCAGGGTAAAGCAGTTGTCCTACTTAAGAAAATTAGGGAGAACATTAGAAAAAATCTGATCATCCCCAGTGGTGGCCTGGCCTGGTGGAAGTGGAGATGCCTGCACCAGTCAACAAACAACAAGCCCTGGGAGCAGTTATGTAGATTGTAACCTTAGCTTAAGGAGTTTTTGACCCAGTGACTTCGTGGTAGTTGGGCTGTTGATCAGGAAAATATTTTGAGGCCCTCCCCCTGGCACTGGACAGTGCCCAGGCATCCTGACCAGAAATGGCTCCAGGCTGTGGCTGTGGCAAGGAGGAAAAAGTACACGATGGCCAGTGTGGTGGCAGAGGGGTGGGTCCCTGCTGGTCCCCTATGAACAATGGGGCAGGTGGAAAATTTAGAAGTAGCTATGAAAAGTCAATTTTCTATCTCAGCTTCCTGCTCCTGGGTCAGTATGCCAAGGCAGTATAGGAGAAAAGTAATTGTGGATGGAAATGAGCAGCTCTCATGGTGATGGCAGAGAAATAAGTCTTTTTATGCCTCAGCTCCTTAGCTTATGCCTCACTGATGTTCTTGGGGCTCCCCTATCCTATAACACGATATGGTGCTGGCTGTTCTTTTGGCCTTGCAAGAAAAGAAAAGAGACTGGTTCTGCTGTTTGTAACAAATGAAAAGTAATGATTTATATTATTATCATTGAACTATAAGATGGAAAAATAGAGAACACAAGTAGGTAAGAGGTAGAAAGGGAAATCTGTTGGTTTTAACCAAAGTCATTCTTCCATCAAAGCTCCCTCTGATTTTTGACCTTTCTAAAATGGAAAGAAGCTGATAAATTGATTGGCAGTGTTTTGGTTAAGGATAAGGGCAAAGGTGACAGAATTAAATGTCAAATCATTTGTAAAGGTGTTGAAAAAAGAGTCTTTTTGAAAATTCAAAGGAATGACAAAGAAAGATGGTATTTTTAGCAAAACCCACTATTGTTCTGAAACTTGAGAAGTTAACAAGGGAACAAAAAGCAGACAATGAATCTCATTAGCTTTGTGCATACTCTCTGAATTTCATTTCCCATAATGTTTCATTTTCCATCTATATAGTCCCATGGGAAGAGAGGGAATATTCCACATTATTCTGTAGAATTTTGGTCTATCCAAGATACAGCCTAAGAAAGATGGCATATCCTGGTAGTAAGAACTCAGAAGAGAAATTCATTGACATGAAAAGCAGCATAGAAGTAAACATTATAGCAAGTAAGAAACGGCATTAAAGCCAGCATTTATCTAGCTCTTTATGGCTTACAAAGTATTTTTACATTTTATCTCATTCTATCCTCCCATAATCCTTGGGTCATGTTGGTGAGCCTATGGCACACATGCTGGAGTGTTCCAGGGGTACTGCTCCCTTCCCCCTCTCCACACATGCCTGAGGATATTTCTCACTTCACCCACCCCTCTGCTTAACAGCCCATGGGATCACTTCCTCCTTCCCTTGTCTAGGGTAAGGCAGGGGGCTCACATACAGTGTAAGGGTTGCAGTTTGGGCACTCAGTCTCTAAAAGGTTTGCCATCATTGTTGAAGGAGGTATTCAGGGAGGAATAGCCCATCTACTATGAGGGCCTGCTGAGCCCTTTTCAAGGCTACCCATCAACTTTTGGTGTCCACCTGTCATACATCATCCAACTTTCCCTTGTGGCTCCAGGAAACTATAATTTGCACAGAGACCATACCCCAGTAAAACTGTCTCAGCAGACTGGCTATACCAAGTTGAGAGCAACAGACAGACCTCAAACCTATTAATGAGTTAGGGGATTGTCTACCCCATATATATGAAGACATCCCCAGGTGGAAAAGGCCAATGAGAATAATCTGTTCCAATAGCCATGAAGGCTGCTGAAGCAGACGTTATGGAGCACTTAGAATTTGGTCAGACATTGAAGAGGCCAATTGGGGTCATCCATTGCATTCCAGACCATCTCCAGTTGTCCTGACTTTTGTCCTGCCACTAGACTTCAATGACTCTGAAAGAGAGAGTGAGGCTAACACTTCATACAACTTTTCCTCACTTAAATACAATTCACATAGAGGTCAAGATATCATCCTACAATGTCACTGATCCTCTTTGAAAAGAAAGATGAACAAAAATGCAAGGAGGTAGGTGCTATTATCTTCATTTTCCAGATAAGGAAACTGAAACAGAGAGGAAATTATTGGCTTTGGGTCACACAGCTATTAAGTATCTGAGGCCAGATTTGAGAAGTGAAGGCTCAAGAAAACTTAAATGATCTACATTCTACCACAGTGCTGGTAAGAACAAACCCATGAATGATATACAAATCTCTCATTCCTTTTCTAAATCATATTGGATAGGGAAAAAGGAAAGAAATCAGAGAGCAAAAAAATAAAGAAGGGGGAAAACACTAGCAAAACATTTAAAATACCTCGCTTCTAAAAAGAAAAGCTGTACCATGCTTGAAGAAAATTTAAAATGTTTGCATTGATAGAGCATTTTAGATAAAGATTTAATGCATTATCTCCTCCAAACCAAACTACATTCAAAGGTGGTAATGCAAGAATCATAATCCCCATTTTACAGACTAATGATGTCCATAAAATTCTTTATCTGAGCGTTGAGCTGAGCCTGGGTTCTTCATGACTGTATTGGAGGAGAACAACTTCTGGCAGGTCCTATCAATCTGAAAAGATCTCAGAATTTATTAATATAAAAAGGTTACTAATGATATTAACAACTACCAATTGATATGCACACTTTCCCAACTTTGTAAAACTTTAACAATATGATTAATTTATTCACACTCTGAAGGTACTCTTAACAATGGACTTATATTACAGTTGTTTTTTTTTCTTTAACATCACACATAACTCAAAAATTTGGCAAATATAATCTTCCCCTTTATTTTATTTTATCTGCTATAAAAAATTTTGATAGAGTAAAAACAGCCTTAAAGGAATCAACAAGATTCCGTAGATCAAAATTACACAAGTATTGAAAAAAGAGATAATCTTGTTCAACAGCTCTCTCCCACAGTAAATATTAGGCAAGGCACAAAATAAGGAGATGTATGCTAGACAAAGGTGTTTGCGCCAGTCCTGGAAGAGATCCAAACCCAGAGTCCAAGTTGAAGAAGAATCTCCTAGAGATGATGACATTTTACATATGCTATTATTTGTGAAGGTCATTGTGCTGTTTTCATCAAGTCCTAGAAAATTATAGAGCCTCCTGGATAATAATAATAGTAGCTTTATTATTGTTACTGCTAATAATAATCATTTGGAAGAGTTCAACTTAATCATCCACACAGGATGTGGATGACTAAGTGAATAATGATGTTCAGTAGTCAGGTTAAAAATTCTATTAGTTTTATCTATCAGTACAAATATCTTTGGGCAGCTCTTCCTGACCACTCTCAAATTCTCATTCTTAGGTATTACCCTTCTCCTCGTGTCCAGTCTATTGCCAAGTCTGGTACATCGTTCATATATTCACCCATTTCTCTTCTGACACTGCCATCACCCTGGTACAGGCTCTTATCACTTCAAGCCTAGACTATTGCAAAAGTCTTCTGGTGAGTCTCCATGCCTCAAGTTTCTCCCTATTGACTACATACAACACACTGGAGGAACCCATCCTCCTTTCAGCTTCTTGGCTTCTTTAGATTCTTTTAAGTCTCAGATCAACTCTGACTTTCTGCAAGAGGCCTTTCCTGATCCCTCTCAAAAACTTCCTTCTGAGATTATCTTTATTTATCTTGAGCATAGCTTGTATGCACATAGTTGTTTTCATAATGTATCTCCCGTTAGAATGAAGGCTCCTCAATTTGAAACTATGCCCAAAAGGCATTAACACTGTGTATACCCTCTGATCCAATAATGCCACTATGAGGTCTGTATGTCAAAGAGATTTTTAAAAAAGGAAAAGAACAAAAAATATTTATTATAGCTCTTTTTGTGGTGGCAAAGAATTGGAAACTGAAGCGTTATCCATTAGCTGGGGAATGGCTAAACAAGCCGTGGCATATGATTGGCATATAACTATTATGTTTTAAGAAATGACAAGCAGGATAATTTTGGAAAAATTTGGAAAGATAACATGAACTGACACAAAGTGAATTGTGCAGAACCAGAAGAACATTACATATGACAGGAATATTTTTTGATAACTATGAATGACTTAGGCCTTTTTACAGTGATTTAAGATAATCCCAAAGGACTCATGATGAAAAATGCCATCTGCTCGGAGAAAGGACTAATGAAGTCTGAATGCAGATCAAAATATGTTCTGTTTCACTTTCTTTTTTTTCCTTTCTTGAGATCTCTTCCACAAAATGACTAATATGGAAAAGTCCCTGGAGCTACAAGGGAGAGTTGGGTGATGGACTACAGGTGGACACCAAAAGTGGATGAACAGCTTTCTACATGATTGCACATGTAGAATCAATATTAGATTGCTTACCATCTAAGGGAGGGGGTGGGGAGTTGGAGAGGGAAGGAGGAAGGGAGGTGAGAAGGGGGAAAAGAATTTGGAACTCAAATAAAAATTTAAATGTGTTAAAATTGTTTTTATTTATACTTGGGTAAAAATAAAAATTATTTAAAGAAAAAAGAATGGAGATCCTTGAGGTCAGGGACAATTTTCACCTTTCTTTGTACCCCCATTGTTTATCACAGTATCTGACATACATAAGAGCTTGTTGACTTTATTTGACTGCAGATGGACAAATTAGGCCCAAAATTAAGTTTTCAGTTAACAACAATCGTGTTTCAAATTAACTGCAACTATTGCCACCAAGCAAAACTAGGACCAAAATTAAACAGAAAAAAGAGTAGTTTCTGGTTTGCTTACAGGAAAATACAAAGTTCCTTCGATGGACTCAAACTTCTTCCTCAAATGAAGGCTTATCTTGATAAAAACCACTAGTCTATTAATGTGGCAGCGGGCCTTTAGGCATAGAACACTACCCTTCCTGAAGTATAAAAACTGGGTAATAGTTAAGAGGACCAGGGGAGAAGCATAGTGGGTGTGCATAGGCTACTTGTATCATTTCAGTCATGTCTGACTCTTCAGGACCCCATTTGGGGTTTTCTTGGCAAAGATACTGGAGAGGTTTGCCATTTCCTTCTCTAGCTCATTTTACAGATGAGGGACTGAGGCAAACAGGGCAAAGTGGCTTGCTCATGAGCAGACCACTAGTGTTTGAGGCCAGATTTGAACTCAGAAAGATAAGTCTTCTTGATTCTAAGCCCCAGTGTTCTACCCACTGCACCACTTAACTACAACATATAACAAATAATAAAAACCCTAGTAAAGGATATCACCAAAGCAATATATGATCAAAGAAAATGAGTTTATCATGTGGCAAGAATGAGGAATAACCATTGAACATGTGGGGTTGGGAATAGGGAGAAGGAGAGGGAGGAGTTGAGGATAAAACCAAAGTTATGAACCTAGGAATCTGGAAGAATGGGGGTACCATCAACAGAAGTAGGAAAGTCTGGTAGAAGGGAGAATTTAAGGGAGGGAAAGAAAGCTTTATGTGCTCCACTATGCCAAGGGAAATTGAGAAAGAACTCTAGCATTTTGGATAGATTTCTTCCTCACCCATTTCCCAACATGGCCATCTTAATAAGACTAGCACAAGATGGCAGGAAAAATGGCCTGTTCTGCATCAGTAGCAAGGATATCCACATTGATGAGGTCACAATTCCATTTGATTATTTGAATATGAGGAAGCCTTTCTATAAATCTACTTTCCAAAAGGAGAATGGAATACTTCAGGGAGTAGTGGGATCCCCCTCTTTGGGAGTCTCCAAGAAATGTCTAAATATAAGCCATGTGTGTTGTAGTAAATGTTCTCATTTAGGTAAGGATTGGAGTCAATGTTCTCTAACGTTCCTTCTAACCTTAAGATTCTGTGATGGTCTGACAAAATTGGGAGAGACCAACCACCATGAAGCTGGCCATCAGGCGATGCTGTTTTAACCCATGTTACTTCTCAAAGGCCGCTTAATAAGACACAGCTGGCTTTTCGATCTGCAAATTTAGAGGGAACAGCCACATCAGTGAAATCACAGATGCTTTAAACACTGAGATCATCATCAGAAAAGAAAGAACAATTCTGTACACATCTGAATGTAATCTGAATGACCTTCAGAGGTGCTCATGTCAGGAAAGTATGCATTCCAAATTGTTCTCTAGTACTGGTGACATATGACACAGGAAAGCATTAAAAAGAAATGGGGTAGAAAAAAAGCTGGTTAAAAAAAAGAATAGAAGATGATGAGAGGAAAAAGCATAAAAATATGACACGGATGAAATCCTGCATATTAGAGCTTCCTCATATAAAGCTTCTATTAAGCTGTTAAAAACCTAGCTGTGTGGGAGGAGACAAGTTTCTTAAAAAAAAACTTATCCACCTTCTTAGAATTCCATTTGAATCTTCTATATGAATAAATTCTCTTTTGGAACACACACACACATATGAAAATGCTACGGCAATAATGAAGGGTTTACATTTAAGGCAGAGAAAGTCTAACTGGCTGATGATCCAGAAAAGGAAATTCTGATATCTTCTACCTTGGATATTTCTGCCCCTTCTGATGTACATGGTTCTCAAGCAAGTTTTTCATTTTCTACAAGTCTCCTCTCTAAGTTCACTGAGATTCAGCCTGAGACTCTTCCCTCCAAAAGAGGAGAGTCTATGCAACCATAAAGGGGCAAAGCTGTTCATTCAATGTAGGAGCATTATGTTGAAATACTTTCTGTGACTAATGTGAGAACTTCTCTTCTCAAGCTAATGGCTTCTGCAACCAACTGCCAATGACTTTCTTGTGTCATTTTGTATCCACTGTTTCTTCTATCTAGACCAAAATATGCTTCTTGAGGAAAAGGACTGGCTGGTTTTTGTTTTTCCCAAGTACCTGGCACAATGATGAACATAACAAGATATTATAAAGCTGTTATGGATTGACTGATATTACAAAAGTAGAATAATGGTTATAATAGCTAATACTAATGTAATGCCTACTATAGGCTAAGCACTGTGTGCTTTTACAATTATTATCTCACTTAATACTCACAATTCTGGGAAGTAGATATAATTATTATCCCCCATTTTACAGATGAAGAAGTTGAGGAGGCAGGGATTTGCTGAGGATCACATAGGTAGGAAGTGTATGAGGCCAAATTTGAACAAGTCTTTTAGACTCTAGATCCGGTGATCTACCTACAGAGCTACATAGCTGCCCTTATAATGTGGGGAAGAGATAGTATAATCCAGAGATCAAATGAGTTCACAGGATCATTGAATAAGTGAAAGGGACCTCCTCATATTAGTCCAATCCTCTTACTTGTTAGATAAGGGAATTAAGGCTCAAAGGGGTTGAATGATTTGTCTAAGATCACCCAGGAAGAGCCAGCATTTGAACCTAAGTTTTCTGACTCCAAATCCAGTACTCTTTCCTCTCTATCACATTGGATTTGATGTGAAAACACTTTGAAAAGTATACAGTTCACATAATTTCTATGTTATATTAATTATTGTTGTTGTTATTTATACTTAGTATAACTGCCTTCATCATTGTTCCCAAGATATTTCTGCCATGTCCTCCATGCTCTCCATCTTATATGTGGAGAATAATGGTTACAGATTATACCAGAATGTTTAATTGTGTGGCATCTGCCCTTCACACCTGGGAGATTCAATTATACCACATGCAACCTGACTAAAAAGGATGATGACTTCCTGCCTAACAACACTCACCTCCATCTTCATTCTTCCTGCTCATAAAACACATGGTTTGGAATTAATGGTGGCTCACTAGAATGCCCTTATCCCTTCTCTTCATCTTTTAAATTCCTCCCCATCCTTTAATGACCAACTTAAATACTACCTCCTAAATGGAATCTTTGTTAGCCCTCCTTTGTTTTCTCCTTAAGCCCCAAAGCATTTTGTTTTGTATCTCTTGGATGCACTTACATCTTGGATGTAACTCGGTAATGTTTTCAGGGTTTTTGTTGTTGTTGTTCTGTAAATCCCTTTTAACCATAAAAAAGTGTGTTGTGAACCCTAAGGTAATTTAATACACTACTCAGAATATTCTGCAATTATTTACTGCTAAAGACACATTAAAGAACTTTAAGCAAGAATCTCTTGAATCATCCCTGTAATCCCTCAAAGGGTTCATGAATCAATAAATGTGAACCACCGTATTTTCACTTATCCAAGGGGGCGGCTATGTAGCATAGGGTCAGGCCCTGAGTCAAAGGACCGGATTCAAATCTGATCTTAATACTTCTTGGTTGTGTGACCCTGGGCAAGTTACTTAACCTCAATTGCCTAGCTCTTGCTTATCTTCTGTCTTAGAATTGGTACTAAGAAAAAAGGTAGGGGATAGCTAGGTGACTCAGAGGATTGAAAGCCATGTCTAGAGATAGAAAGTCCGGTTTAAATCTGGCCTCAGATACTATTTATGTGACCCTGAGCAAGTCACTTAACCCCACTGTCTAGCTTTTACCACTCTTCTGCCTTGGAACCAATATACAGTATTAAGTCTAAGATGGAAGATAAGGGTATAAAAATTAAAATGTATCCTCTTCTAGAATAATTTCCTATGACCTCAATATCCTAGTCACCTTCCATATCAAAGCCATAACCCAAGGACCTCCAAGAGGTTCATAGATAAATTTTAGGGCATCTACTAACAACTCAGATAGGAAAAAAAATTACATCTTTAATTTCATTAACTTGAACTGAAATCTAGCATTTCCTTCTATTATAAACAGAATCAACAAAACATTATTCTGAGAAAGGATCCAAAGGTTCCACCAGACTTCCATTGGGGTCTATGACACAAAAAAATGAAGAAGCCTTGCTCTGGAAATATTCCAGTTTCCCAATGCTCTTTCTAAAATGTGTTGTCCAGAACTGGACATGATATTTCAAATGCAATCAAACCAAGGAAATAACTACTTCCCTCACTTTGGAGATTATATTTCTATAGCCCATAATTTTATTTATTAATATTAGAATTGCTTACTAAAGAACCATGATTTAGTGATTAGAAAACTGGCCTTGAAGCCAAGAAGGTCTGGGGCCAAGTTTTGTCTCCAACACACTGACTACATGCCCCTAAGCAAGTTACTTAACTTCTCAATATTTTAGGTAACTCAAAGACTATAAGTAGTAGAAAATAATTATGGATTATAAATAACTGTGATAGTTCCCCCCCCTTCCTGCTGGACTTTGTGTCCTAAAAGGGCAGAGGCTCTGTCTAATCTAAACTTTGGATCTCCACAAGTGCCTCATGCACTTTCTTTCTGTTCTGTTCATAGGAGGTACTTAAGATATACTTGCTGAAATATTACTACTGGATCTGTATCCCAAAGAGATCAGAGATAAAGGCAAAGAATTAGAAATTGAAAGGATGTCCATCAATTGGAGAATGGCTGACAAAGTGTGGTATATGATTGTAATGAAATACTATTGTGCTAGAAGGAATGAGGAACAGGATGATTTCAGAAAAACCTGAAAAGACTTCTATGAACTGATACAAAGTGAAGTGAGCAGAACCAGGAGAATGATGAACACAGTAACAGAAATGTTATATAATGATCAACTGTGAAGGACTAAACTATTATCAGCCAAGCAAGTCCCCAACATATCCACAAAGGACACTTGATGGAAAATGTTATTGACAGCCAAAGAAGGAACTCTTGGAATCTGATTACAGATAAAAGAATACCATATTCCACTTTATTTCCTTCATGAGTTTTTTACTGTATTTGTGATATGTGCCTTCTATCACTGCATGAGCAATATGGAAATATGTATTGCATGAAGGCACTGGTATAACTTATTTACTGTTTACTGCCTCAGGGAAGGTGGAAGAAAGGGAGAAAATTTAAATCCAAAATGTCAGAAAACATTTGCCAAAAATTGTTTCTACTTATAAATTAAAAAATAAAAGTAAATAAATAATTTTCAAAAATTATACTTCCTGAATCATGTTATGTTGTATTATATATTGTTTATCCTACAAATTCAAAAGAAGCTCTTGATCCAAAATAGAAAATATACAGAGATCTTACAAATAAACCATGTGCAAGAAAGATAGACAACTAAAGAATGCAAAGAAAGGTTATATTTACCATTAATACATTTTTGGAAAATTTTGTTGTTACTATTTAGGTATGTCTGATTTTTCATTATCCTCATGGAGTTTTCTTGGTTTGCCATTTCCTTCTCCAGTAAGGCAAACAGGTTTAAGTGACTTTCCCAGGGTCACACAGCTAGTAGGTATCTAAGGCTGAACTTGAACTAAGGTCTTCCTACCTCCATGGCAGTCACCCTATTTCCTGAGTCACCTCACTGCCTATTAGGCAATAGAGGTTAAGCAACTTGCCCAAGATCCTAGTAAGAGAGGCTAAATTTGAACTCAAATCCTCCTGACCCAGGCCCAGCTCTCTATCTTCTGAGCCACCTAGCTGCATTTTGCAGAACAGTAAAACCTCAATTCCTGTTTGTATTCAGATCAGTTGTGCCCTCTCAGGCTAAGGAAGGCATATCCACTGAACACAATAACTAATAATTTCCCACTCATTATTTCATCTCTGGACCATTACCTCATCTGATTGAGCTTTCATTTTCTTGGACCAACTTCTCTCGTCCCATAGCATCCAACCTCTTTGTTGGGGAGTTCAGTAATTGTTCCTTTTCCTTATGTGAAAGAGTTCAATATCTACTTCTGATCTTCTGTGGGCTGTCTCAGTTGTCGTGGGTGTAGCACAAAGATCTGGTATTTCTTTCCACTGAACAAGCTAACTACTTATGGTGATAGAGCTCTTAGAATCTTAGAGACTGGAGGGACTTCCAGAGTAATGCCCGTCCTAAATGTAATACCTAGAACTGAACAGGGTCCCAGATATTGTCTTTCCAGTCAGGGCATAGTAGGACTCTCACCTCTTTATTCATTCCATAGATACTTTGACCATTTGATGCAACCTAATGCTTGCTTACCTTTTTTTTTGGCCTGACTTATCATACTTTTGTCTTATACCAACCTTTTCAATCCACAAAAAGCTTGCAGATCATCTTCACATGCACCTCATTGAGCAGTATCTCCTTTGTCTCATACTTGTGAAGTTTATTTATTATGCCAATTTTCATATTTTCTATTCATCCCTTTTATATTTAAGACAGTACAGGGTAGTGGATAGAGAGATGTCTTCAGAGCCAGAAAGATACTGGTTTAAGACTCACTTCTGACAATATGAGCTATGCAACCCTGGGCAAGTCACTTACCTCTCAGGACTCTGGCCAACTCTCTAAGACTAGGAATTACAGAGAAGGTGCCAACCTGAAAATTCCTGACTCTACAGAATCCTGTACAAATAAAATCACAGGTCTAGTCCTTATGCCTAAACTTAAGCTCATTAAATTAGATCAAGTATTCTAATCTTTCAAAATATTTGTGTTTCTTCCTAGTCTTATATTATTTGAAAATCTGATAAACATGTTATTTATGACGTTAGAGAAGTCATTGATTAAAACATTAAACAGTACATGGCCAAGAAGAGATCTCTGGGGCATTCCACTAGATATTGTCTCCTAAATTGTAATAGCACTATTAATGATTACTCTTAGCTATTTGACCAGTTCCAAGTCTTTTTAAATGTACCACCACTTAGCTTCTATCTTGACATTTTGTTTTCAAGAACGGCTTGAGAAATTGTTTATACTTTGCTAAAATTTAGATTAATGTTACATGCATCAAACATTCCCCGGATAGTCCAAATTATCTCTTTCTGATCCCTGATTGCTCCTTGCCCCTTAAACCCTTACTTTCTATTTTAGTAACAATTCTAAGACAGAAAGGCAAGGGCTTGGCAAATGAGATTAAGTGACTTGCCCAGGGTCACACAACTAGGAAGTGTCTAAGGTCACATTTGAACTCAGGTTCTCCAGGTCTGGCACTCTATCTACTATGTCACTTATCTGCCTCTAGGTTGCTTTTCAAGATGTTCACTAATCTTTATTCATTATTATGCTCTAGAATTTTATCAGGACTGAAAGACAAACTTACTAGCTTTCTAAATTTCATTCTACTTTCTCTGAAAATGAGGGCATTTCCCTTCCTCTAGTCCTATGGCACCCCTCCCATTTCTCATGATCCTTCAGAGATCATTGACATTGGCTCAGCAATCATGTCGGTCAGCTCTTTTATTTTTTTTTAATTAATTTTTTTTTGCTTTGGGAAAATTTTATTTAATTAATTAATTTAGAATATTTTTCCCATGGTTACAAAATTCATGTTCTTTCCCTCCCCTTCCCTTACCCCTCTCCCATAGCCAACAAGCAATTCCACTGGGTTTTACATGTATCATTGATCAAGATCTATTTCTATATTATTGATATTTACACTTGTGTGATCGTTTAGAGTCAATATCCCCAATCATATGCCCATCGACCCATGTGATCAAGCAGTTTTTTTCTTCTATGTTTCCACTTCTACAATTCTTCCTCTGAATGTGGGTAGCATTCTTTTCCATAAGTCCCTCAGAATCGTTCTGGATCATTGCATTGCTGCTAGTAGAGAAGCCCATTACATTCGATTGTGCCACAATATATCCATCTCTGTGTACAATGTTCTCCTGCTTCTGCTCCTTTCTCTCTGCATCAGTTCCTGGAAGTCTTTCCAGTTCACCTGGAATTCCTCTAGTTCATTATTCCTTTGAGCACAATAGTATTCTATCACCAACAGATACCACAATTTGTTCAGTCATTCCCCAATTGAAGGGCATCTCCTCATTTTCCAATTTTTTTGCCACGACAAAGAGCATGGCTATGAATATTTTTGTACAAGTCTTTTCCCCTATTTTATCTTTGGAGTACAAACCCAGTAGTGGTATGGATGGAGAGCCAGCTCTTTTAGTACCCTGGAATGTAGTTCACCTGGATCTGGACATTTGAACTCATTTAGGCCATTTAGGTACACTCTTACTATCTCTTTCTTACCTTGGATTTTACCTCTGTATTAGTAATTTATATCTGGCCTTTTCTGGCCAAAAAAAGAAGCAAAATAATCTTCTGATTCTTTATTATCATCCTTCTTTGTACACAAGCAGCAATTCTACCTATTTATTATATTTCCTATCTGTTTTGTTGCTGTTCCTTATGGACCACTCATTGGCATACTCTAACCAATTTGCAGCTGAATCCTCCTATGTATGGGTGAGCACCTTGAGAACCTGGGCTATTTTGCTTTTCTCTTTATATTCCTAGTACTTACCTACTGCTTTAGTCAGTGCTTAATAAATGTTTTTTCAACCTTCCTTCCTTCCTTCCTTCCTTCCTTCCTTCCTTCCTTCCTTCCTTCCTTCCTTCCTTCCTTCCTTCCTTCCTTCCTTCCCAATGCAATAAGTCAGATAATTAATAATAGTCTTACCTTATAGTCTAAAAAAGTTTCTTTATATGTAATTTATAGAAAGACCAGGTCTCAATTGAAACCCACAATTTTTCCCATAGTTCTTTGTTGTTCAGTCATTTCAGTTGTGTTTGACTCATTGTGACCACATTTGGGGTTCTCTTGACTAAGATACTGTAATGTTCTGCCATTTCCGTCTCTAGCTCATTTTACAGATGAGGAAATGGAGATAGGGTGAAATGATTTGCCCAAGGTCACATAGCTAGTAAACATAGCTAGGTATGAATTCAGGTCTTTGCCCTTTTCTATTGTACATCCTGTAGTTAATACTTTAGGGGATACCTTCTCCTAACTGAGAACTAATGAACTCTCTTTGAGCCGTATATATTCTTTTCATCATGGACAATGAGAGAATCTGTTTTGTTTCTCTACATGTGTTTGTAACAGGGATTCTGTTTTTCTTTCTCAGTGGTGGAGGGGAGAGGAGGTGGGTGGGAGAGAAGGCAGATTTTTTGTTGATTAAAAACATTTTAATTGAATTTTTAAAAAGCAAACATGAAAGTACAAAATACATAAAAATATTTAGAAGTTAACCTACCTTAATGTGCTCAAGATGTGTATAAATGTGATCTTAAAACACTCTTTGGAAAAAATTAATTGGTAAAGATATTCACTGTTCATATTTGGGTTGAGTCAATACAGTACAAATGAAAACATTATCTAAAAATGCTTTAGGGGAAAACATATTACTCTTATCAACTTTTCCTCCTTGCATCTTGTAGGACACTTGGTTTTTCTGTCCAGGTCTCTATCTGCTACGCTGAACACCAAAGATCCATGGAACACATTTGTGAAATGCTGACAAGGAGCATTCTGGGGCCTGCTTGAAGGCTGGACTATTTGCCAGCAGGAAAGAGAAAGCCTGTGAGTTTAAACCAGGTGGTTTCACCCTCTCACCTATCTCTGACTTCCAGTTAACCCCTGGGAGCCCTATCTTCCTGCTTCCTTGCAAAGGCCAGAGAAACAAGCCAGACTGAAAACAGCCAGTGTTTGATTGCAACGAAACTCATTGTGCTGTGAGCATTTTAACTACATTTGATGTGCTAGCTTCCACCCCCCCCCCCCAATGTTCTTGGACATTTTGCTTCAATAAAATAGTTAAATAAAGAAAGCAGGAGGCCATTCAAGAACACTGAGATGAAGGCTAATTCGTAGCGAAAATGCTACAGGACAAGTTAAACTAGTTTGTCCTCTAGTCTATGGAGCTTCATGATCCAACTGTGGTCCAAGCTGTTTATTTCCAGAGCTATTCTCTCTTCCATGTACTGGCCAGATTGCAAATAGGCTGATCACATCTTATTTGGACAGAGATCTGAACCTATTTTAAAGTGAAATGAGCAAACTACTCCTAAGAAGAAAGAAAGAAAGAAAGAAAGAAAGAAAGAAAGAAAGAAAGAAAGAAAGAAAGAAAGAAAGAAAGAGGAGGGAGGGAGGGA